>NC_062548.1:11457660-11776370 GCF_016906955.1 Phacochoerus africanus
TATATGTTTCTCAGGCACTTCAAAGGAGGATATATTCTGCTGTTGCTGGGTAGAGTCTTCTATAAACATCAATTAAATCCTATTGGTTGATGGTATGGTTGAATTCTGTTCTTTGCTAATTTTCTGTATAGTTGTTCTCTCCGTTGTTGAGAGAGGGGTGTTGAGCTCTCCAAATATAACTGTGGATTTGTCTATTTCTCCTTTGATTTCACATATTTTGCAATTCTGCTGTTTGGTGTGTACATTTTGCAGCTCTGCTATTTAGGATTCCTATGCCTTCTTGGTGGGTTGACCCCTTTGTTATTATATAATGCCTCTCTCTGTCCCTGGTAATTGTTTTGCCCTGAAGTCTACTTTATTTGATATTAATATAGCCCCGTCTTCTTTCTTTTGATTAATATTTGCATGCTCTATCTTTTTCAATCCCTTTACTTTTTTTTTCCCCACATGCCATGCCCATGGCATATGGAAGTTCCCTGGCCAGAGATCAAACCTGTGGCACAGCAGTGACCCAAGACGCTGCAGGGGCAACACCAGATCCTTAACCTGCTGCACTACGAGGGAACTTCCTCTATCCCTTTACCTACATTTATCCTACCTATATGGTTATATTTGAAGAGAGTTTCTTATGGACAGACAGCATATAGTTTGGTCGTTAAAAAAAAATCTATTATGCCAATCTTTTTCCCTTTTTTTCCTTTTCTGCCTACCTTTCCAACCTACTCACCCAAACACACCGGCCACTCTGCTTTCCTGAATAATATGAGACAAACCCTAGCTCACTTCAGGCCTTTAAGTGGCAATTTCCTTCCAGCTCACAAACTCTGTTCCCTCTACCAAAGCATCTCCTCCCCAGTACCAGTTTCTCCCTGCCAAAATTCCATTTGCCAGACTCCAAATAGCAAAATGCTTCTTCCATTTGATGAGAATGTCAAGGTCTTGTTTTCCATGTGGTCTCAGTGATTTCCTCTATGGTTCCCAAGCAGTAGCAGCCCCCTCCTGCTCTAGAGGACACTGGCATCGTTTGTTCCTCCTCTGTGAGTTCCTTATTTGTTCACAATTGTGATGTATTTACAGATGCTCTTAGCCCTCTACCAAAGTGTAGGCTCCTTGAGGTCAGGGGTTAAATCTAACTATCTTTGCAGAAATGAAGCACTCAGCAATCACTTGTGGACCATGCCAGGAATGTTGCCAGACACTCTTTGCCCAGGTTCCAGTAACAGGGGCGTATATACAGGAAGTGGGCAAAGCATGCAAGCCTGCCAGACCAAACCCATGTTGATGGGTCTACCGGCAAGACAGACTTTTGTCTGTAGTTCTACACATATACCAGTAGATGGCAACAGCCACCTACCATCTTTCAAGGACTCCTGTTCCTTCTCTCCTGACCAGAGAGGTCAATTTGCAGAGAAATCCTTTCCATGAGTGTTTATTGAGGGTCTACCTGAGATCCAGGGTCACACACAGGCGCTGGGGGAGGAGAGCAGGGGAAAAATATAAGAAAAGGAAGACTTAGCTCAAACTTCAGAGGGTACAGTTCAGCGGCTGGGGTTGGGGAGCGGGGGAGGGGAGCAATGAAATACACACAGAGCAATTAAACCCCGCCTACTAGATAAGGGATCTGTGTGTTTGACTGGAGATACAATCTCCTTGGGCCTCAGCTTATTCACTCCTAAAATCAGAAGGTTGGAGTACATGCCGAAAGAGAGATCAGCATGTGCAAATGAGCTGTGCAAGGCTTCATGAAGGATGCTGGGGCTGAGTTCAGAAAGGTGGGCAGGGCTTTTTAAGGGAGAAGCAATAGCAGTAATAAACATCCTTGACCATACTGCACCCGCTTCTTCCCATTCAGTCCTTTCTTCTTTTAGGCCATTGAACAATCATGTATTCTCACCCATCCTGTGCTAGATCCTCTGCCGAGTGCTGTGGGCAGTGGGTGAGGAGAATGGGGGCAGCGGCTGGTATATAAAAGTGACAAAGACTTTCCCCTGATTCCTAGGAGTTCATCGTCTATGGAAACCTGACACGCCAGTAAATGACTATGCCATTTACGCAGTACCGGGAGATACGGATTATCAAAATAGCTAACATGTATGTACCTACAACTTGATCATGTATAAAACACATCTAGCGTATGCGTCAATCCCGTGAGGGGAGGAAGACAACGATTCCCATTTTCAAGGAAGCAGAGATAGAGACATGAGGTAGTGGGGTGAAGGTCACAGTTTTGTCAGCGGCGGAACACGGGCTATCCCCAGTTTCTCTGAATCCTATGATTTTGTCCAGTTCCTCACACCGCTGACAACGACATGACCCAACATGACCAGAAATGAAAATCTTGGTCCTCAGACCAGAACATCAGAAAAATCCTCCTTTACTCTTTGCTAATTGGGGAGCAGACAAATCTCTCGGTCCCTTGAGGGAACTGCTGGGCTACTTGGGTAGCATATGCTCCCTAAGGGACTGCCAGGGGCTGGTGTCCTTGCCCTGTCCCATGGCTACTGGCGCTTTAGGGCCCCTCAGACTCCTCCCAGGCTGATGGGAATCTTACAAGACGTTTGCCCTTCCTGCTGCACCACTGACATGAGCCGTGAGTCACTCAGCTCCAGTTCCATGTGGTCAAAAAAGGAGTAGACCCATCAGGACCCTGGAGATCCATGTGGTCAATGCTCTTGAGACCCCTTCAGCTCTGGACCTTTAAGTCTCAGAATCTCAAGTCTTAGTCTTAGTTTGAACTCAGTCACTCCAACTTTGGGGGCTGTTAATTTATAATTTAGTTTTTTTTAATGTATAATAATCCTTCTCATATGCATGTAATTTTAAAGCTGATTTTAAAGTGTTTCCACTTCTCATGATTTTTTTTTTCATTATGTACAATTTCGTTATTTAACAAAAAAATTTTTTTGGCTGCATTTGCAGCATACAAAATTTCCTGGACCAGGGACCGAACCTGTCCCACATCAGCAACCTGAGCCACAATAACAACACTGGATCCTGGACCCACTGTGCCACAAGGGAACTCCGGGAACTTTTTTTCCTCTAATTTAGAGATAAAATAACCTAAGACTCCTCAAATTTATAACTAGCTCAAGTGGCAGAGCTCAAGTTCAATAGATACTTGGTTTATTCCATCAGTAAATACTTATTATGAACCACCAGATGATCAAATGCTATTTAAGAAAACAGAGGCCACAAATTACACTTTCTTGCCTGTGGCACTCACGTTCCAGCAAGAAATATAGACTCGGTAATATATTACTATGATGCAATGTATTAAGTGCTACAGACGAATGCTGGGGGAAGGAAAGGACAGTGGTAGGGTGGCCTCTCTATGCTGGGCTCTGCATAAAGAGCTTTGGTCCCAACTTCCTTTGAGATCAGTCAGAATAAGTTAAGTTATGCTACGGAAAAAATAAGCCCACATCTCAGTTTATGTCCCATTCAGCCGACACATCCACAGCCAGGCAGAAAGCTTGGCTCATATGGTCACTCAGGGATTCAGAACAACAGAGGTCCTGGGTTGATCATGCTTTGGGGATTCAGGGATAGGATAAAATGCTGTGGCCTAGAGTGACACCTGTCCATTCCACTCACACCTCGTACAGATCCAGCTGCAAGACCTCAGTCAACCACAAGGGGGCCTGGAAGTAGTCTTCCTTATGCCCAGAAAAAAAAGAGGAAAACAAATATTGGTGGGGATTCAAGTAGAGAAAGCCATGTATGATCTATAGCATGCTAGTTGCTCTATCAGATTCTGATTCTAACAATTTTACAGCTTTGGAAGGAGTAGATAATTAATAGACATGTGGAGTCTACCCAACAGAAATCCAATTAAGCACTCTCTTCTTTGAGGGAAAACCATTTTGCCTCTATTTGCATATTCATTTCCATACTCCCGATCTCTAAAGGTGTCTGTTTCTCAGGTTCTCTTTTAAATCTGTCATAACATCTGCCTGGTTCTCTCATTATGAGTAAATAAATGTTTACCCTGTATTCGTTTTTATACCTGAATGGAGTATAGAGCCATGATTTTGCTCTTTTATGGAAATTATCTTTCTGGAGTTTCCATCGTGGCTCAGCGGTAACGAACCTAACTAGCATCCACGAGGAGGCAAGTTCAATCCCTGGCCTCGCTCAGTGGGTTGAGGATCCACTATTGCCATGAGCGGTGCTGTAGGTTGCAGACACGGCTCGGATCTGGCTGTGGCTGTGGCTGTGGTGTAGGCCGGCGGCTACAGCTCTGATTTGACCCCTAGCCTGGGAATCTCCATATGCCGCTAGTGCAGCCCTAAAAAAGGACAAAAGACCAAAAAAAAAAAAAAAAGAAAATTATCTTTCAATAACACACTTTAGAGATGAGGAAAGAAGTTCAGAGAGGTTAAGAAACTTGCCAGGAGTTCCCGTTGTGGTGCAGTGGAAATGAATCCAACTAGGAACCATGAGGTTTCAGGTTCGATTCCAGGCCTCGCTTAGTGGGTTAAGGATCTGGCTTTGCTGTGAGCTGTGGTGTAGGTCACAGACACGGCTCGGATCCCGCGTTGCTGTGGCTGTGGTGTAGGCTGGCGGCTACAGCTCCGATTAGACCCCTAGACTGGGAACCTCCATGTGCCTCGGGTGCAGCCCTAAAACAGCAAAAAGAAAAAGAAAAGAGGAGTTCCTGTCGTGGCGCAGTGGTTAACGAATCCGACTAGGAACCATGAGGTTGCGGGTTCGGTCCCTGCCCTTGCTCAGTGGGTTAACGATCCGGCGTTGCCGTGAGCTGTGGTGTAGGTCGCAGACGCGGCTCGGATCCCGAGTTGCTGTGGCTCTGGCGTAGGCCGGTGGCTACAGCTCTGATTCGACCCCTAGCCTGGGAACCTCCATATGCCTCAGGAGCAGCCCAAGAAATAGCAACAACAACAACAACAAAAACGACAAAAGACAAAAAAAAAGAAAAAGAAAAGAAACTTGCCCCAAGTCACCCAGCAATGAGTGGCAGATGTGGGAATTTTGATCCCTTCTATTTGACCTCAGAGCCCACTTTCTACCACACAGTTTGCAAAGACTAGGATGTGGCGGAGGGTACGGTTCATTCACTATCAGGATGGAAGAAGGCTGGTGTCTATGCTGGCTCTCAGCAAGCAGAGAAGAGCACGTGCAGAAACATTGGGAGCTGGAAAGGGCAGAGCGTGTTTGGAGAACACACGTAGCACAGCAGGGAAAGGCCGCTGGGGAGCTGAAAGCCGGGGCTGGAATTATGAAAAGATTCAAACGCCGGATCAGAGTGTCTGGACTTAACTGTGTGAGCGACAAGGAGTGCTCTGTGGATTTTAAGCAGGAGAATAAATGATCAAATCTGTATTTTAGGAAATTGCATCTGACATTTGTATGGAGATCAGGCTGGGAGAACATGATCAAAAGCAAGGCTATACCGGAGATCCCCCCGTGGCTCAGCGGTTAACCAATCTGACTAGCAAACATGAGGAGGCAAGTTCAAGCCCTGGCCTTGCTCAGCAGGCTAAGGATCCTGGTGTGGCTGTGGCTGTGGCATAGGCAGCTTCCCCCTAGCCTGGGAATCTCCATATGCAGCGGGTGCGGTCCTAAAAAGGAAAAAAAAGAAAAAAGAAAGAAAGAAGAAGAAGTAAGGCTATACATACTTATATTCATTATGACATTATTCACAATAGCCAAAAGGTAGAAATGACCCAGATGTCTATCAATCAATGAATGGGACCCAGAATGTGGAATATACATACAATGGAATTATTCAACCTTCCAGAGGACACCTGCTACAACATGGATGAACGTCGAGAACATTATGCCAAATAAAGGAGCCAGGCACAAAAAGTCAAATGTCGGGAGTTCCCGTCGTGGCTCAGTGGTTAACGAATCTGACTAGGAACCATGAGGCGGTGGGTTTGATCCCTGGTCTTGCTCAGTGGGTTAAGGATCCGGCGTTGCTGTGAGCTGTGGTGTAGGTCGCAGATGCGGCTTGGATCTGGTGTTGCAGTGGCTGTGATGTAGGAATACAGCTCCGATTGGACCCTTAGCCTGGGAACCTCCATATGCCACAGGAGTGGCCCAAGAAATGGCAAAAAGACAAAAAAAAAAAAAAGGTCAAATGTTGCATGATTCCACTTATATAAGCTACCAAGAAGAGGCAAATTCATAGAGACGGAAAGTAGAATAGAGGTTACCGGGGACCAGGAGGAAACAGAGGAGAGCTACTATTTAGTGGGTTCAGAGTTTCTGTGAGGCTTGACGGAAAGGTTCTGGAAATGGGTTATGGTGGTGGTGGCGGCATGACATGGTGAATGTACTTAACGCCACTGAATTGCACACTTAAAAGTAGTTAAAATGATAAATTTTATGTTACGTACCTCTTACCACAATGAAAAATAGTTTTTATTTTAATTACTTTAAATTATATGTCTGCACCCACAGCAGATGGTAGTTCCTGGGCCAGGGATTGAATCCGAACCACAGCTTCGACTTACACCACGGCTGTGACCTACACCACAGCTGTGGCAACGCTGGATCCTTTCACCCACTTCCCAGGACCAGGGATCAACCCTGCACCTCCACAGCAACCCGAGCTACTGCCGTCAGACTCTTTTTCTTTTGTTTTAATTTTCTTAAAATACATTTATTAATTTTGAGGGGACGATCAGGGGGTTCTACAGAAGTCTTGAAAACAATTGTCCTCTTGATGCAGCCTCCTCTTTGTCTTCTGGAGTAGGATATCTTCTTGAAAATTTCCAGTCCATTTGGTTGAAGGTTGTCCAGCATTTGGTTGTAATTGTGTTGTTTTTATGAGACAAGTTGAGCTCCAGTCCTTCCATTCTGCCATCTTAATCCCATCTCCCTGCAGTCGGAGTCCTAATCCACTGTGCCACGACAGGAACTCCGAAAAAGAGTTTTTAAAGAAAGGTGGGGAGACTGCTATAGAGTCCACGTGAGAAAGCCAAGGGCCTCACACAGGCAGGACAAGAGGGAAGGGGGAAGATAAAAGCCGAGTCACCCAGGGCTCAAATCCAGAGGTGGGTTGTTCCCATCTGTGCCCTCTCGGGGGCTCCCCAGAGCTCACACGTGCTTTGATTCTGTTCTAACAGCATCTGCTTCTGTTATGCTCCCCCGATGAATGATCTAATACATCTTTGATGGAGCCCCTGGGCTACTCCCTGACACACAGTAAATTCTTAATACCAATGTATTGGGTGAAGCAAGGAAGTAATACAAAAATAAAACAGAACTCCTCAGCAGTGGCTCTCAGCAGACACAGCAGAGAAAGAGGAGCATGTTAGAATCACCGGGAAGCTTTTTCTAAACTTGCTCCTGGCCTTCCTCGAATCCTCTCCGAGACCCGCCCAAATTCCAATGTGCTCTCAGGTGGGATGGGGGGCGGGGGAGGCGGGAAGGAACCCAGGTGAGGTGGATTCCTGGCAGGTGAGAAACCCAGACATATACGTGGCTTGGGGGTTGGGCAGATGCCCGGACCCTGAAGCAGAGAAGAGAGAAGCTGTGGATAGAGAGAGAAGAAGCAGGGATGGGTCAGAATGAGGCTGCGGCCTTAGAAGCCAATCACAATTCTTCTTTCCTCCACCTCCCTGCTCTGGTTGTTAATGACCTTGTCTCCTTCATTATTAATCCACTGTTTCAGCTGAAGTTGTGACTCTGCGGGTCCATTAAGGCTCTCCTGGGGCTGTAAGCTTCCACCTAGTGCATTAGAGAGGGGCGGGCGCCCGCCAGGGTGGGGGCACCGCTCACCCACTCTCCTGCCCAACCACCGCCACCCCTCCCTGCAGCCAGCAACCCAGCAAATCCAACGTGCTTGATTCAGGGCGGCTCCGCACAAAGCGGGTTCTGCACCCCAGCGTCCAACGCAATAATTCCTCCCCCGCATGAGGCAGTTTTCTCATCCAGGGACCTTTCCACGTGATCTGCACGTTGCAGGCGCACAACAGGTAACTGAGAGCTTGGGCGTGGACGCGGCTTCCTGGGCTCGGATCCCAACGCCACTACTTATCAATTTGGAGATCTGAGCTAAGTTCTGTAACCTGAACTCTCCATTCACCCTGGTTTCCTTACCAGGAAAGTGGAGATTGTAGTGATACTAAGCTCAAGGGGTTGCCGTGAGGGCTAGATGAGGTAATGCGTTAAAACCTGAGTGCCCGTGGCTTCTTCTACTGTCGTTATTATTGTATGTTAGAATGTAAGGTCTTCCCCCCCACCCCCAGCTTTTTAAGGCTGCACCTGCAGCATATGGAAGTTGCCTGGCTAGGGGTCTGATCAGCTCACACTACAATCACAGCAACACAGGCTCTGAACCAAGTCTGCAACCCACACTGTAGCTCAGGGCAATGCAGGATATTTAACCCACTGAGCATGGCCAAGTGTTGAATCTGCATCCTCATGGATACTAGTTGGGTTCGTATGAAATGAAGTAAGATCTCTGAGGAGCTCCTGTGGTGGCTCAGTGGGTTAAGAACCTAACGTAGTGTCTGTGAGGATGGGGGTTCGATCCCTAGCCTCACTCAGTGGGTTAAGGATCCAGTGTTCCTGTGGCTGTGGCATAGGCCGGCAGCTGCAGCCCCAGGTTCAATCCCAGCCCAGGAGTGTCCAGATGCCGTGTGTGCGGCCATAAAAAGAGAGAGAGAAAAAAGAAGGTACAAGTAAGATCTTTGGGAGAAATAGAA
The DNA here is from genome assembly GCF_016906955.1 of Phacochoerus africanus. Lineage (NCBI taxonomy): Eukaryota > Metazoa > Chordata > Mammalia > Artiodactyla > Suidae > Phacochoerus > Phacochoerus africanus. The sequence continues at coordinate 11,466,336 of NC_062548.1, forward strand.
GTGGTGGGAGGTGGTCAGGAAAAGCCTTGTTCAGAGAAGGCGACCTCTGAACAAAGACTCAAAGGAGGTGAGGGCATGAGCCCTTCAGGTGTCCAAAGGAAGAAGGTTCCAGGCAACAGCAGCAGACGGTGCAAAGGGCCTGAGGCAGACGTGTGCCTGGCTCTGTTAAAGGAGATCGTATGCTGAAAGAGGAGTGAATGGGGTGAAGAAGAACAGGTAACATCAGACAGACAATGGGGGACAAAGCGTGTATGGTTTTGTGGCTTATTGTCAAGACCTTGGCTCTTGCTAAGAGAAATGGAGGGGGGCGGGCAATGAACAGGTGCTCTCAAAGGGTTGCAGGCCCCAGACTGTAGTCGGATACCCCCAAACTGTAGTCAGATTCTAGAGGAGGAAAGTGGAAAGAGATGGCAGCCAGCAAGAGGAAAGCAGTAAACGGAGGGACTGGTTCCTGTGAAATCAAGGGTATGAACTTGGGAATGGGGGCGTGTGTGCTGGGATACTGGGTAGAGGACAGGGAACTGGGAGGCCAGGGGTGCGGAAGAATGGTGTGTGTGCTAATGGAAGTCACCAGGAGTGGAGGCAGGATTAATGTTGGCCAAAGTGACAATGAACCAGGAAGCTAAAATCATTGGGGTTTTTAAATGTAGGTTTTATTATTATTCAGGCGTGGCAAGGCTGACAGGTCAGAGACGACTGCCATTGAAAAGGCAGTGTGTCTGGAGTTCCCACTGTGGCTCAGTGGTTAACGAATCCGACTAGGAACCATGAGGTCACAGGTTCGATCCCTGGCCTTGCTCAGTGGGTTAAGGATCCAGCGTTGCCGTGAGCTATGGTGTAGGTCATAGACGCAGCTCGGATCCCGTGTTGCTGTGTGGCTCTGGTGTAGGCCTGCGGCTACAGCTCTGATTAGACCCCTAGCCTGGGAACCTCCATATGCCATGAAAGTGGCCCAAGAAAAGGCAAAAAAAAAAGAAAGAAAAAAAGAAGAGATAGTGTGTCATATTCATTGACCCAAGAGCAGGGTCACGCCACCCCATGCAGAGCCACACAGGGAAGCACCAGGGCTGGTCAGGAGGCAGAGGAAGAAAGCAAAGCACGGGCAAGTGCCTTTGTTGTGGTTTCTGTGGGAAGGGCAGGGTGGGCAGGTTTAGGATCGCCTCGTTTGGATAATTTCAGCAGGCTCTGGGGGATAGGGGCTCTGGGGCGAGGGCCCCTCTCTGTCAGGTACCGGATCCTGGGGCTGATTAGGGCAGGTAAGTAGCAGCCTGGAGTGAGAGCTCCACAAAGGAGTGGGTTAAGGTGTGAATCCTGGGGTGCTGGCTTTGCATATGAAAGGTACACTCTGAGGCAAATTGCCATCTCTAGGAATTAGCTGACCCGGGAGGGGTTGTCCCTCCCAAGTCAGCAAGGTCCCAAGATGGCAAAGCATCAGAAATTAAGAGAAACAGGGAGTTCCCGTCATGGCTCAGTGGAAACAAATCTGACTAATATCCATGAGGACACAGGTTCGATCCCTGGGCTCGCTCGGTGAGTTAAGGATCCGGCATTGCTGTGAGCTGTGGTGCAGGCCAGCAGCTGCAGCTCTGATTCATCCCCTAGCTTGGGAACTTCCCTATGCTGCAGGCACAGCCATAAAAAGCAAGAAAGAAAGAAAGAAGGAAAGAAACAATTAATATACTTGGGAAGAGAAGGAATATGACTGAGGGGTGTGTTTGCAGCGAATGGCCTGCAGTTTGAGAATGGGGGCTGAGGGTGTGGGGGAAGGAGGCAGGGAAGGTCAGGTGGAAGTGATACCTGCCCGGGGGGAGGACACCTACTCTGCCGCCCTCTTCCAGGGGGAGAAAGAGGCCACACCTCCTGAGAGAGCTGCAAAGAGGCAGCCCTGAGTGGAGGGCCGGCTTTCACTAGCATGACAGTCCAGGGAGGTGGAGGGAGCCTTATTGCTGATGGACACAAGTCCCAGAGTGTGCACTGGAGGTGCTTCTAGAATGAGCGAGAGGTAGGACATGGGGACAGGATAAGCATGGGCAAAGCTATGGGGGGATTGGAACAGGGAGAAGAGACGTGACCTGGGCTTCCAGGCTTCTCGGGGCTACTGACATAAGAGGAGTGATTGGGGAGTTCCCGTCGTGGCGCAGTGGTTAACGAATCCGACTGGGAACCATGAGGTTGCGGGTTCAATCCCTGCCCTTGCTCAGTGGGTTGATGATCCGGCGTTGCCGTGAGCTGTGGTGGAGGTTGCAGACGCGGCTTGGATCCCGCGTTGCTGTGGCTCTGGCGTAGGCTGGAGGCTACAGCTCCGATTCGACCCCTAGCCTGGGAACCTCCATATGCCGCGGGAGCGGCCCAAGAAATGGCAAAAAGACAAAATAAATAAATAAATAAATAAGAGGAGTGTTTGGCCCTATGAGGTTAGTCCTGGTGTCATCAAAGCAGATGGTGGTGGCAAGACCAGGGTGGGGGTAGGTGGGTGGCAGTGGGAGGTGCGCTTTGGCACCACTGTGAGGGTCTCACTCTTGATCTCTGCTAGGGGACGGTGGATATACGCCTACTGGGAGGGACTCCCTTGGGGCCCCTTTTGAAAGTAGGTCAAGGAAGCTGGGCTTAATCCCAGTGAGAAGACCCCCAGCCAGCCCTTGGGGAGTAGATCCTGAGGGAAACCAAGATGGACTCCAAGAAGATGGGGCCCTCTTGACTCCCCCTTCCATATGGAAGTTCCTGGGTCAGGAATTGAAGCAGCAACCCTAACTGCTGCAGTGACAACACAGGGTCCTTAGCCTGATGCATCACAAGGGAACTCCCCGTTCTTGGCTCCTCTTAATGGAGAGTAAGAAGCTTGGAGATGAGACAGAGATGAGACGGCTTACATTCTAGAACTGGGTTGGTACTTGATTCCTGCTTCTAGCAGCAGGGCTGGGGTGGGGGAGGGGCACTGCATCAGCAGTCCCCCAGGTGAGGGCGGGGCATTTGTGTTTTTCAGGAGGGTACCCCACCTGCCTCTCAGGATGCTGCTCCCACTCTCTGAAGGTCAGGGATGTTCTCCTCAGCATCTGCTAGCATGTGATGAATTTTTTGTTTCTTTTTTTGTTTTTTGTCTTTTTGAGGGCTGCACCCACAGCATATGGAGGGTCCTAGGCTAGGGGTCTAATCAGAGCTGTTGCCACTGGCCTACACCACAGCCACAGCAACACCATATCCGAGCTGCATCTTTGACCTACACCACAGCTCATGGCAATACTGGATCCTTAACCCACTGAGTGAGGCCAGGAATCGAACTCGCAACCTCAGGTTCCTAGCCATATTTGTTTCTGCTGTGCCACGACGGGAGCTCCCATATGATGCTTTCAAAATACCGTCTCAGTGGTGTTCTTGATTTCTTTCATCAGTGTCTTATAGTTTTCAGAGTACAGGTCTTTTGTCTCTTTAGGTAGGTTTACTCCTAGGTATTTTTTTCTTTTGGATGTGATGGTAAACGGGATTGCTTCCCAAATTTCCTTTTCTGCTCTATCATTGTTAGTGTATAGAAATGCCTTCGTTTTCTGTGTGTTAATTTTGTATCCTGCGACTTTGCCAAATTCATGGATGAACTCTAACAGTTTTCTGGTAGAGTCTTTAGGATTCTCTAGGTATAGTATCATGTCATCTGCAAATAGGGATAGTTTTACTTCTTCCTTTCCAATTTGGATTCCTTTTATCTCTTTTACTTCTCTGATTGCTGTGGCTAGGACTTCCAGAACTATGTTGCAGAGTAGTGGTGAGAGCGGACATCCTTGTCTTGTTCCTGATCTCAGCGGGAATTCTTTCAGCTTTTCACCATTGAGAAAGATGTTTGCTGTGGGTTTGTCATAAATGGCCTTTATCATGTTGAGGTAGGTTCCCGTTATGCCCACTTCCTGAAGGGTTTTTATCAGAAATGGGTGTTGGATTTTGTCAAAGGCTTTTTTCCGCATCTATTGAGAGGATCATATGGTTTTTATTCTTCAGTTTGTTAATGTGGTGTATCACACTGATGGATTTGCAGATATTGAAGATGGGTTATTGCTTTTTAAAGGGTTACAAATAGATCATTTAAATGAAATTCAAATAAAGGAGTTCCTGTTGTGGCTCAGTGGGTTAAGGACCCAATGTTGTCTCCATGAGGATGTGGGTTTGATCCCTGGCCTTGTTCAGTTGGTTAAGGTTCTGTTCTTGCCCTGGCATAGGTTGCAGGGCTCAGATCTGCTGTCATTGCTGCTGCGGAGCAGGCTTCAGCTGCAGCTCCAAGTCAACCCCTAGTCTATGAACTTCCATATGCTGCAGGAACAGCAGTGAAAAAAAAAAAGTTTCTAGGATTTCTGGGGCTTCCGAAGAACCCTGAATTGAAAGTGGCTGCCTCGGAGTTCCCATTGTGGTGCAGTGGAAATGAATCTGAAAATGTATCCATGAGGTTTTGGGTTCGATCCCTGGCCTTGATCAGTGGGTTAAGGATCCAGCATTGCCATGAGCTGCAGTGTAGGTTGCAGATGTGGCTCAGATCCCACATTGCTGTGGGCTGTGATATAGGCCAGCAGCTGCAGCTCCGATTTGACCCCTAGCCTGGAAACTTTCATATGACACAGGTGCAGCCCTAAAAAAAACCAGCAACAAAAAAGAACATGGCTGCCTCTGGAAAGTGAGTCAGAGAGGATAAGAGAAGGGGGGGGCGTGAAGAGGAGGTGAGGGGAGACAGGAAGGGAGGGCAAGAGGCTGTTTTGGAGGTTTTGATATTTGATACTTTAAAACTCTAACCATAACAACTTTGATAAAAATTTTAAAATTTTAAAGGAAAAAAGAAAAAGAAAGTTAATTCCAGCATTAGTTCCTTTGATCTAATAGTTTACAGTGGGAGGAATTAGTTAAATCCTTATTCGTAAAATAAGGAAGCTGAGGGTCAAAGAGGTTAAGTGATTAGTACATAGTTAGCAAGTGGATCTGGCCCTTGGCCCCAGGTCGGGGGATCCCCAAGTCTGGGCTTTCCCCAGCTGCACAGACTCACAGTCCGAGGAAGAAAGGACCAGCTGCCTGGTACACGGGCGTTAGGAAGCTTCCAGACCCATCTCTTTCCCTGTCTGCTATGGGTGTCTGAAACTCCTTTCAGAGAGGCTAGAACCTCCCTCCTCCAGGCATCATGAAAGCAAGGAGCTCTTCCTTGATGCTTCCTGGTCACTTTTTTTTTAAACATTTTTATTTTTTCCATTATAGTTGACTTACAATGTCTCCCTGGCCGCTTTCTTTTGTGATTTCCTCTTGCAAGTGTTCAGAATCTGGATTCCCTATAATATGAAAAAAAAGAATGTATATATATATATATATATATACATATATATATGTATGTATGACTGAGTCACTGCTGTGCCACAGAAATTGGCACAACGGCAGTTCCTGTTGTGGCTCAGTGGATTATGACCCTGACTAGTATCCATGAGGATGCAGGTTCCATCCCTGGCCTGGTTCAGTGGGTTAAGAATCCGATGTGACATAGGCCGGCAGCTGCAGCTCTGATTGACCCCTAGCCTGAGAATGTCCATATGTTGCCGGTGTGCCCCCCCCCCAAAAAAAGACCCCCAAAAAATTTAAGACAGAAAGAAATTGGCACAATTAATAATAAAAATAGAATCTGGGGAAGTTCCCGTCGTGGCACAGCAGGAACGAATCCGACTAGGAACCATGAGGTTGCAGGTTTGATCTCTGGCCTCGCTCCGCTAAGGATCTGGCGTTGCTGTGAGTTGTGGTGTAGGTGGCAGACGTGGCTTGGATCCTGCGTTGCTGTGGCTGTGGCATAAGCCAGCAGCTGTAGCTCCAATTCAACCCCTAGCCTGGGAATTTCCATATGCAGCGGTGCAGCCCTAAAAAGCAAAAAAAAAAAAAAGTAGAATCTGGGTTCCCTAAATAGAAGTAGCAGACACCAGTTGTACCTGGGCCCTTTTCTCTTCCCAACAGCACCCCTCTCCCAATAGGGGTCGCCTCAGAGGAAAGGTCAACCCAACTACCTGCCCATTAAGACAGAAAACTGCCAAAAGGGCACCATCCTTCCTCTCCCTGACCTGCTCGGCCTGTCCTAAGCTCAGATACTGCCTCCCAAGATTTTGGGGACTCTTGAGCAAGGGCTTGAAGGCTGAAGACGGAATGGATGGATCCACCAGACAGTTTCTACTATAAGACCCTTCGTGTGGCTCCAGCTTCTGCGCAGTATTGGTTGTCTACTGCTGTGTAACACATGGCCCGAAAAGGGGAGTAACTGAATTCAGGAGCCGATGAGCCAGGTGTTTCCAGCCTAGGATTTCTCGTGGTTTCATTCACTGTGCCCCCAGGGGCTGCAGTCCTCTGGGAGCTTGAATGTGACTGCAGGGCGGGCTCCCAAGACGACTCATTCACACAGGGGACTGCTGGCAGAAGGCCTTCGTTCCTTGCCTTGTGGCCTCTCCCTGGGCTGCTTGAGTGTCCTCATGACAGGGCCACCAGCTTCACCCCGCAGTGAGCTGCAGTGCCTTTCACCATCTAGTCCCCAAAGCCACACACTCTCATTTCTGCTTTATTCTATTCATTAGAATCCAGGCTCTATGTCCAGCCCACAAAGTGGAAGAGAATTAGGCCCTACCCCTTGAAGAGTGGATTAAAGATTTTGTAGAGGTAATTTGAAATCACTGTTGAGTCCTTTGATGCTGCCGTGGTTTTCCCATTGCAAGCCTTAGTCTCCTGCCTGCCCTGCCCTCATAGTGGAGCAGGCTACATTTCATGGGCCTATGACCTGTGTGTACAGTTGTACTTGGAATGATCCTGTGCTTGGTTTAGTGCTCTGCTGTTGTTATCTTGAAGTCCATCTCTTTTTTTTTTTTTTGCTTTTTAGAGCCACACCTGAGGCATATGGAATTTTTCAGCAAGGGGTCGAATCCAAGCTGTAGATGCTGGCCTATACCACAGCAACACAGGATCCAAGTCACACCTGCGACCTACACCATGGCTCACAGCAATGCCAGATCCTTAACCCACTGAGCAAGGCCAGTGTTCAAACCCACATCCTCATAGGTACTAGTCAGATTCATTACTGCCGAGCAATAATGGGAACTCCTGAATCAGCCAAAATTATTAACTCTTTTCTTCTTTCTTCCTTCCTTCTTCCCTCCATTCATTCCTCCCTTTCCTTCCTTCCTCCATCCTTCCCTCCCTCCCCTTTTCTTTCTTTTTTCTTTTCTTTTTTTTTTTTGCCTTTTTAGGGCTGCACCTGCCAGCCTATCCCACAGCTACAGCAACACAGGATCTGAGCCGTGTCTGCTACCTACACCACAGCTCACTGCAACACCAAATCCTTAACCCACTGGAGCAAGGCCAGGGATCGAACCTGCAACCTCATGGTTCCTAGTCGGATTCGTTTGCACTGTGCCACGATGGGAAGTCCCTCTTTCTTTCTTTCTTTTTCTTTCCCTCTTTCCACCAAAGCTCCAGGGTGGAATAACCTTTTCCCATTCATATTTGTAGGCACTCTAGACAAGTATATAGTAGGCACTGAGCCAGTATTTCTTGATTAACTGAAACTGACACAGTTGTAAATTATGCATCAGACCCTAAGTACAGTTTCTGATTATGTGCTTCATAAGGGCAAAGATGGTGTCTTCTGTGGTCATCCCTGCATATCTGGATATGGATAGTAATTGGTCATTAAATATTTAACTGAAAAAGAAAAGAATAGGCAAGAAAGGAAGATGAAAACCCAGATGTGTCTAACTCCGAAGCTCACGCTCTTCTCTACACCATTTTGTTTCGTGTGATTTATATTGCTTTTAACTCTGTGGCATTTGTGTGTCTGTGGCCCTGTATTGTTTGTCAGCCTATCAATGCCTTGCCGCCAGATTGCAAGCTGCAGGTAGACAAGGACGGCGTCTGTGTATCTGCCTGTGTGGTCCTCCCGCATGGCACAAAATCAGCCATGGACATTAGCCGAATGAATGGCAGATGAGATTGGAGCCACAGGATAATTGGCAGGAAGGAAACACAAGCAAAGTTCTGTTCTGGGAGTTCTGAACATATTTGTGTAGGTATCTAAGTCCCTGGAAAGGAGGGTTCATCCCCGCCTTAGAGGGAGAAGGGAAAGCCTTCTGAGTGGCTGTTGTGTTCATTTTCTCAGGCTGCCGTAACAAGTGCCACAGACCCGGTGGCTTACACAACAGACGTGTATGTTCTCAGGAGTTCTCCTTGTGGCTTATCGGTAATGAACCCGACTAGTGTCCATGAGGACTCCGGTTCGATCCCTGACCTTGCTTAGTGGGGCGTATTGGGTTAAGGATCCGGCGTTGCCATGAGCTGTGGTGTAGGTTGCAGACACAGCTCGGATCGTGCAGTGCTGTGGCTGTGGTGTAGACCAGCAGCAACAGCTCTGACTGGACCCCTAGCCTGGGAATGTCCGTGTGCCATGGGTGCGGCCCTAAAATTGAAAAGAAAAAAGAAAGAAAAAAAAAAGAAATTTAGTTTTCACCGTTCTGGAAACTAAAAGTTGAAGAATCACGTGTCTCCAATTTGGTTCCTTCTGATACCTCTCTCTTTGGCTTGCAGATAAATCACCGGCTCCCTGTGTCCTCACGTGGTCTTCTTTCCTAATCTTTTCTAAGGATACTTGTCATTGGATTGGGGCCTGCCCCCAATTAATTAGAGATAATTAATTATCTCTAAAGACACTTGTCTCCAAATACCATTACATTCTGAGGATCTGATATTTCCAACTTCAACGCATGAATGGGAGTGGACACATTCAGCCTATAACAGCCCATCACTGCTACATGAGGGAGGTATGGGCCGAGGCTGCCCAACGGGCCCTGTCATGTGGTCAGGAATACACAGATGTGGTCCTCAAAAGGACAAAAGGGTCTTTTTTTTTTTTTTTTTTGGTCTTTTTATTTTTTTAAGGTCACACCAACCCAATTAAAAGATGGGCCAAACATTTAAGGAGAAACAGGATATTTGCACAGCCTCTAAGTATCTCCTTCCCAATTTTTATTAATTAAAAAGGGAAAAATAAACTCATCAAGTTGTATACTTTAAATATATGCAGTTTACTGTATATTAATTATGCCTCGTTGAGCTATTAAAACATGTATGCTCAGACTCTAGGGACCCATAGGAATAGTTTGGTCAGCTTGCATATCTTCATTTCCAGATATTAAATCAGACCCTCAGTTCACTGGTGGCTCAGCAGGTTAAGGATCTGGTGTCATCACTGCTGTGGCTTGGGTCACTGCTCTGGTGTGGGTTTGATCCCTGGCTAGGGAACTTCTGCATGCTTTGGGTGTGGCCAAAAAAAAAAAAAAATCAGATTCAAACTAGGTGTGGAATGGGACAGGTCAAAAGACAATTACCATCCTCCTGTGGGTTTCCCAGAGATAGGATTCCATGTCTGGAAACCTGGCATCCCCAGAAGGTATCAAACAGGTGGTTCCAGCATTACTGGGAGAGGTAGTAAGAGCTGAAGGAAACTAGCAGATTCCTGAAGTTTATATCCCAGGGGAGGGTTCCCCTCAATCCTTGGCAAAGAGTTCTGCTCTGTGGCAAGTGGGAAATCTTATTTTTAACTCACTCTGAGTTTCGCAAGGGAAGGTAACCAGCTTGAGTCTTTCTCCATAGGGTGCCTCCAAACCACAAATTCCTGATTCCTACTCTGGTTTATTCTAATAAGAAGTAGGCTGATCCCTTAATCCCCGTTTAAAAAGCCCCTGTTTATTGAAGCCATAAACTCTGGGCAAAGGATCATAAATCACTCTTTAGCTGGGTCCAGGGCACCAGGCAGGTGCAGGACCAAGAATGGGCACACAGAGGTCATCTTATGAAGCTACCGTTTTCCTTGTAGGGGAATCTCCAGATCCAGCCTGCACTCTTTTCCACTCTGCTCTGAGCCTGGAAAGAGGGGTGGGGGCAGGGGTGACCATCGCCCTAGCCCTCCTACTTCCAGCTGGGTTTGGCCAATGGGAGGCACTAGCAGTAAATCAGAGGCTTGGAGATCTAGAGATTGGGGTCTCTCAGTGACCCGTTTTCTACCTTAGGCCACAGTTCTGTTCAGGTGCCTCCTCTCCCAAGATTAGAGCAAAGCCTGGAAAATGAGGTGACAGCTAACCTCATCCCAGAGAAACCCAAGGGGAGTCACTCCCAGGGCCTCCCCTACTAGCACAATCTAAGACAAGGTGAAACCAGCTTGCTTGCTGTGCACATGTAGCCTGAGACAATTCCCTTCCATCACAACCTCGCCCTTAAATTCTTCTACAGAAATTCTGCCCCAACACTGCCTCCTCACTCCCTCTGTTCTCTTTGTCCAAACCTATTCACAGAACCTCCCACAGGACTGAACTTTCTCCCTTCCTGGCTGGTGGAGGTCCTCATTGTCTCTCACCTACTGCTGGAATCTCCCCATCGGTCCCCTCACTTCCCTCTCCCCCGGTAATCCCGTCCACACAATGCCAGCTCTGAAAAGCTCAGGTCTGAGCAAAAGCCTTCAGTGGCTCCCTAGTGCCTGCAGAGGCCCACCCCCTCTTCCACTTCTCTATTGAATGTGTGAATTTTTATCAAAAGCTCTTAGTTTAAAAAAAAAAAAAGTAATGCCTTTCTTTACTGAGTTTCAAAGCGTTTATTTTTAAAACACCAAAATTGGCACGTAACGGGAAACTTCACTTTCTTCAGCATCTCGGCTAAGGGATCACACTTCCCTCTGCCTGTCGCCTTTCGGTTCCTTGGCTGACGTCTGAGCAGGACAGGAGGTTGTCCCAGAGCCGGGGATAAATATAAAGTGTCTACAGGGGATTCTACCAACGAATATGTTCTGGCTAGATCCAGATAATGAGAGGTTTGGAAAGGTGGCGAGAGGTTTCCACGGACCCAGCCCAGCGCTCCTGGGTCGCGATCATTACAAAAGGGATGGGCAGGGATTCGGGGCAGGGACGGGATGAGGAAGGAAGCAAAGGGAGCTGGGTGGAAGCTGCCACCCAAGGCGTCCAGGTTTGTAAGAAGCCGACCCAACCTGCAGAAGCCGGGCCTCGGGGTAGCGCATCCCGGGACTCCGGCCGCCGAGTTGGTTCATCCCGAGCGAGTAAATAGGCCAGTCCCAGGCGGGCCCAGATTCCCTGCGGGAGTCCCGTTGACTCTCCTCCAGCTTGGCTGCCGCCCACCAAGCCGGGACCTGGCAGCGACCCTCCGCACAAGCAGAGCGCTGCTCTAGAGGAAGGGGCGGCCACCGGCAGGGCGAGGAGAGAGGCGCGCCTGGCGTCGGGGGAGGGGCGGGCGAGGGGCGGTTGAGGGGCGGGCGAGGGGCTGGCCAGGGCAGGTCAGGGCCGCCCCCGGCCCCGCCCCTCGCCCGCCCCCTCCTGGAGCCGCGGGACCCAGTGACTGACAGGCTTCCCGGCCGCTCTGCTCTCGCCTCAAGGTCCCGGGGGCCCAGGCGGGCGGGGCGCGCCGGAGGAGCTCCGGAGGGGGCGGGGGCGGGCGGGGAAGCCTCTGAGTGGGGGCGGGGCCTCGAGAGAGTAGCAGCGCTCTCAGCCAATGGGAGGAGGGAGCCGTCCCGTTAGCGCCGGATCCCAGCGGGTAGGGCGGGGCAGGCGGCGCCGTGGGGATCCCGGGGCGGCAGAGGGCCCCTGACTCGGCTCCGCGCGGCGACATGGACCGGATGGCCAGTTCCATGAAGCAGGTACCCAACCCTCTGCCAAAGGTGCTGAGCCGGCGTGGGGTCGGCGCGGGGATGGAGGCGGCAGAGCGGGAGAGCTTCGAGCGGACTCAGGTGAGGACCCGGGGACGCCGGGGCGTGCACGGCTGGGGCATCCCGAGACTCTGTGTCCAGAGGGGGACTTGAAGGGAGTAGAGGTCTCAGGGAAGGACCGGGCCCAGGGAAGGACCGGGCTAGGGGCCGTGAGAGAGCGCATCTAGTGTGCTGGTCCAGGCGATTCGGGACGGTCGGGGACCCCGAGGGCATCTGGGGAAGAGGGCAGGGCGGCCCCGAGTTGCTGGCAGGATGCCAGCTGCGCGGCCGAAGGCGGAGGGTCCTGGCGGGGCAGGGGAGGGGTCACAGGAGCGGCGAGAGGGGGAAGGAACCCGAAAGGGGCCGAATGAAAGGGCTGCCCCTACTCTGGGGCAGCTCACTGAGGAGCTGCTGAGGGACACCAGTGGGGCGCCGGGTCGGGTGTGTGAGGGGTGGGAGCCCTTTGCTCCCTTCTCCGTCGCCTCAGGGTTGCGCTGACATTCCCCCCACCTCTAGCACCCCCTTCCTTGTGCCTCTTGCTTGGCTCACACCACCCCCAGCTGTCGGCCTCTGAGGGCCGAGCTGAAGGGGTCTGAGCGGCGAGAAGGAATGTAGGAAATGCGATGTGTGGCCGAGTTTGAACGATAACTGGGGGCTGGAGGAGGGGGCCGGCCAGGGGGGCAGGGTCCGAGGCTCTCGGACCGACGGCCCCATGCTGGTCAAGTTGAGCTGCCCTGAGCTACCCAGAACCCTGAGTTGGGGTTTTGGTTTCATCCCCCAAAATGTGCCTGACAGCGAATCGGCAGGCTGCCCCATTTGTCCAGCCTGACCAGGGCTGGGGGCCAAAATTCTTCTCTGTCATCAACAAAAAGCCACAATCCATTTTTACCTCAGAGTTTTAATGCCTGGAGTATTGATTGGACTGAATAAAGCTGACATATTTTCGGCTCGTTTGTATGCAAAATCCATTTCGAAGGGCACAGCACTTCTATTAATACCAGTGCCAAAGTTGTATGGGCAGATTTGTTCTTCACTCTTGCTCTCAGAGTGGAGCCTTTGAAGATCCAGGGGGGCCTCCACTGCCAGAGGCTGATTCTCCTGCTGTGTTCTGCTCACCTCCCCCTCCAAACACAGTACCCTATGAGGGAAGGGCTTTGGGGTTTTGGATGGAAAAGAGTTCGAGGTCCTGAGTGTTCTGTGTGTGGAATCTGGCAAAGAATAAAGCTCTACGTCGCAGGGGACCTCATCCTCTTCTTTTTTGAGGCACCTCTGGACCTTCGCAGGTGTGTTTGGGTGATGTAAATAGAGAGTGTCCCCTCTAGGTCATCATCCTGTCTCAGGTGGGATGGGAGAGATGGCCGTTCACTTCCGCTTCCCAGGGTCCAGCTAGGTTTGAGGTTTTGTCCTCTGACTTTCTGGGCTGGACTGCAGAAAAGAAGGAAGCTACCTGTCTGCTGTGGGTGTCACTGCCTCAACTAGCTGCCTGGGCACATGAGGCTTCTTGCTCCAGGACGCAGTGTGAATCTTTTTTTTTTTTTTTTTTTAATGGAAAAGGAAAATAAATGGTAATTCCCTCCTTCTAGAGTCTCAAATAAGTAAAAACTGGAGCAATAGAGAAATACACAAAAGACTTTGACCCATTATAGTGATGGAAATTAGGTTTGTGAAAATTTGCCTAGCCATTCAGGGACAGCCCAGCAAGGAGAGTCTAGGTCAGTGTTTGCAGGTACTTTACATTCTCTGGAACACTTATCATTGGCCAGATTTGACCGTGTGTTTGGGGGGGGGTGAAAGGAAGGGGGTAGAATGAATCAGGAAAAGAGAGTTTTTCTATTGTTGAAACTATTAGGGAAGTAGGAGAGTGAAGAGAAGAAAAGCGGACAATCCTAAAACTCACCCTCAGCCAGTCTGCAAAAATATATTTTGTTTAATGACAATCAAATGTATTATGAGATATAAACATAAGGTAGAAAAAAAATAATAACGAGTTAAGAGACCGTGAGAATTAGTGAAGGTAAAATGATAGTTGTAACTAATTACTGTTTGGTGCTGTTCTAAGTACTTTATTATGTTACCTTCTTTAGTCTCGATGGGGACCTATGAGATGGGTATCAGCCACATTTTACCTGGATAGAACTGAGGCACAGAGAGGTTAAGTAACTTGCCCAAGGTGACACAGCTGGAAGTGATCCCACTTTAACCACTGCCTTGTGTGGCCTCTGAGGCACTGGCATCAGAGCTAGAAGAGGTTGGAGTTTGATAGCCAGGCACATGGATGGGCCGTGAGGCCTCAAGCAAGTTGCCTGACCTTTCTAAGCCTTGTTTCCTGATTGTGAAATAAGGATTCTGGAGTTCCCAGTGTGGCTCAGCGGGTTAAGAACCCAACACAGTGTCCATGACAATGCAGGTTCAATCCCTGGCCTCGCTCAGTGGGTTAAGGATCTGGCGTGGCCGTGAGCTGTGGTGTAGGTCGCAGACGTGGCTCGGATCCCGGGTTGCTGTGGCTGTGGCATATGTAGGTTGGCCACTGCAGCTCCCGTTTGACCCCTCGCCTGGGAACATCCCTATGCCGCGGATGCAGCCCTAAAAGAAAAAAAAAAAAAGTAAGGATACTACTCACATCACAGGTTGATTGTGGGGATTCAATTAAATAACACCATGAAGGCATTTTGTAAACTGTGGAGCAGTCTTGCAGTGATTACCACTCTAATCTGAGCTTTGGGGTGGAGGGAAACAAGGGTGAATACTGGGACAGACTGTGATTACCTCTTCAGTAGGGGACAGAAGTGTGACTAGTTAATGTGATAATTAGCAAGAGCTGGTGCGCAAAGTGCAGGCTGTGAGGGTGGGGAGGGCAGGTGGGAACCCCTGAGGTCTAACCCCTCCCTTCAGCTCTTCTTGCTGCGCAGGGAAGAGGGACAGGGCCTTCGGGGTGGGGACTGGCAGAAGGACCTGCCTGGCAGTGGGAGGTGGGTGTGGATGAGTCTCATTGGCTGAGCTGGAGACAGGAGTGGAATCGGCTCTTCCCACCTCTGACTTCTCGCACCTGCTACCTGTCCCGTCACCGTTTCTCTGTGGCCCTCAGCAAACTGTGCGCTTCCTGAGGGCAGCCCTGGGTCTTGCTCTTGCCTCTGTCCTCAGCTGCCTGAGGCTCGGGTGAGCGGCGAAGTGGCTGACTGGCCCCGGCACGGTAGTCGCTTGCTGTTCTTTCCTAATGACTCCGAGGTCCCTCCTGGTCTCTGCACTCTCAGTCAGGAGCCCTGCCCCAAGCGCATCAGGGAACTCTGATTCCTCTGTCTTCCTTCTCATCAGCCCAGGGCCCCGGCTGCCTGTGCCCTCAGACCAGCCTTGTTTCCTCGCCCCTCTTCTTGTCCCTGCCATAGCGGGGACCCCTCACCTGCCTGCCTCAGCCCCCATATCCAACGAGACCCCTGGGCCAGTCCCCAAGCCAGCCATCACAAGCAGACCTTCATGACTGAGGGAAATGAAAAGTCATTCTTGCCTTCAAAGACACTGCTGTAAGAAGGACACCTTGCCTGGAGCACTTTACAGTTTATAAAGCAGGTTTTAGTCCTTGGCACTGCATTGTGGTTGGGTGTTCGCCCCCTCATTGTGTGGATGAGAGCCTGGTAACTTGCCCAGGGCCGCCGGTCGATGAGTGAAAGGGTCAGGATTCAAACCCGGGACTCAGGGTTCCAGGTCTCAGGCCCCATCCGCCACAGTGTCCTCATTCCAAGAGGATGATTCTGGAATGAATCAGAAGGGTTGCCATTCACAAACAAAATGCCCTGTCTGTATTTACTTAGCTGGAAAATGGTTTTCTCTATGGTTTGCTTGTTTTTTCAACATCCATTTAGTGAGTACATACCATGGAGGGGCCTCAGAGATGAGTAAGATCAAAGACTAGCCCCAGAGGAGCTCATGAGTCAGCAGGGAGGTGGAATGGCCGCTGCTGGGCCTCCTCTGCAAGGAGGACAGAGGACCCACCGCAGCAGCATCACCAAGCCCTTAGCAAGGCAGGACCTACTGGATCAGAGCCTGCATTTCAACCAGACGCTGAAGTTTGAGTGGCCCTGCTCTGTGGCAGGTGGATGCTAGGATCAGAGGAGAGTTCAGGGCTCCTGAGACAGAGGAAGGAACAAACCCTTAGTCACAGTCTCTTGGATGAAGCCCACATGGAATAAAGGATCCAAACAAATCATAGGCTGGGAAGAGACAGGAGACCTGGGTTCTAGAGACGAAAGAAACAAATGTTCATGGAGGGCCTGCTGGGTCCTGGAAACACAGCTGGGTGATTTGTAGTCATTATCCTGTTTACTGATTGCTCAGGCTCAGAGAGGCCAAGTGACTTTTCCAAGATCACACAGCAAGTAAACAGCGAAGCCAGGGCTGCGCAGTCAGATGACAAGTCTTCTTCTCCATGTTTAAGGCAGAGGGTATTTCTGCCGTGTTGCTCATGACCTTTAGCAGATGCTCAGCCTTCCATTCACCAGCTGAAAAAATTTATAGAGTTGGGCTAGAAGGATCAGTGGTTCTGAACCCTGGCAACACAGGAATGGCCTCCAGCATAAAAGGTGCTATACCCCCTTACCCGCTGCATGCTCCCTTATTTGGTATTGAAAACTAGAAAGGATCCCGGAGCTTTCTGTGCGTCCATGGTGTTGTCCTCATCTGGTTTCCTCTCACTGATGCTAACGATAAAAGCCAGCATTTAGCACACTTACTCTCAGCAAGTGTAATGGCCTCGCACAAACCTCCCCTTTCAGGGGTTACAACAGACTTATGGATTATAATCCCTCTGTTACAAATGAGGAAATTGAGGCTGAGAGGCCTTAATAACCAGCTCAAGGTTCTGAAGTGAGGGCAGAACGGAGCTGGACTCAAACCCAGGGAAACTGGCCCCACAGCCTGGCTTTGCCTGATTGCCATCCCTATGTCACTGCCTGGGCCTGGCTTCCTCCAGCTCTCGTCCTCCTTCCTCTCCTAATGCGCGGAGTCCCCACCGCTGTGTCCTCACCCCACTTCTCTTTTGCCTCCTGTCTTCTTCCTCTGCCCTCACTTTCATCTGGTGGTTTCTGTTCTCACTTCCATGACGCTGACTCCCTGACTTCCTGGCCTGTGTGACCACTTCCCACTGGACATCTGCCCGCTGATCAACCACACATGGCCCAGCCTCGAATGCCTGTGCCTGGTCCCTATCGGTCCCATCATGTCCTGGCATCAGCTCTGTGCCCTCCCTTCCTCTTACACTCACAGCCACTCTCTGTCCTGTGAGTTTCCCTTGCCCTTTCCTCCTTTGCATCTCCCTGTCCTGCCCAGATTTCCTCTTGCCTGCATCCTTGTAATCCCATCCCCCTGCCCCCCAGACAGCCTGATGCCGGGCAGATTGTTTCTAAGGCCCAGCACTGCCTTTGTAACTGTTTTTTGCAAGAACCTTTGCTGGCTTCCCAGGGACCCTGCAGGAGGTGACACCATCAGTGTCTTCTATTCCTGTCCCTTGGAGGCTTAACTCAGCATCACTCCACCAGACAGCTCCCTCAGCCTGGTGCAGGTGGGCAAGAGCCCTTAGCTACTGTGTGTCTCTCCCACTCATCCAAGCCTACATCTTGGCTTGCCTTCCAGACTGGAAGCTCTTGAGGGCAGGGTCTGGGTCTCAGGGCCCAGTAGGCACCAGGGCCTGTTTGCCAAACATGTCAACGTCCAACAGCTGGAGGATCTGCAGGAGCCCAGGTGCTTCAGGCAGGCCTCCACTCGCAGAGTGCTTTTCCTTTGCATGTTTAGGAGATCTTCCCTTGTCTCCTCTGATTTCTCCAGTGATTAATTCTAAGTGCCTGCCCGGTGTGCCAGGCTCAGGCACCCGGGGTACGTGGAAATATACCCTGAGAGCTAGGGTGGAGAGTTCACTTAGGAAAGAGCCTACAGGGACTGGAAACAGAATTAGGGCTCAAGGTTGATGATCTGAATTTCTGTCAAGTTTAGAACTCTTGATCAACATCCCCAAACTGTGGCCTTGAACTTCCCAGGGCTTCATTCTGCTTCAGGCCAGACATTTCTGAGCTGGAAGAAGTTACTGGCAAAGACGAGAAACTGGCCTAGTGTCCCCAGCACCAGTGTGGCTGATGTGCGGCCTCTGCAGGGGCTGGAGTTTGCAACAGGCCATAAGGGATGCTAGGCTGAGTGCAGAGACAGAAAATCTGGCTCTGCCACTGCATCTCTCATTTCAAAATGAGGAGGCTGGAAAAGATTTCTAAGGGTCCTTCCAGCTCTCAAATACTTCTGCTTAGAAAACTCCTATAAGCAGCCTTTCACATTAGAATAAGGTGCTTGCAACTGTTTTCTTGAAAGTTTGCAAATGCCCCCTGTATGTGGAATGGGGCCCAGGGACGTGGGGCTCACGAGAGGATACTTCTGCACCTCAGCAAGGGATGGGGTGTGTCCGTGAGGCCCGGGAGAGCAGGCTCCCAGCCCCACATGGTCACTGAAAGGCTTCCTTGCTTGCGAGGCACTGATGAGGCCCATTTCATTCTCCCCATCGGTGGCCCACTTATTCCACTACCTCGAGACAAAGTGTCGGGAGACCTGGGTGGGGCACAGGGTGTAGCCTGGTGCGGTGGTGCCACGGACCAGCAGCCAGTGCTTCTCCTGCATCCAGAAGGGTTGATGGTCTGGAGAGATGCCCACCTAGGAAGGGGAACTTGTGAGCCCCACCTCCTGGCAGGGTGGGGACTGCTTCCTGTTTTCCAGCCTGGCAGGCAGGGAGGAGCTGTGTTCCCAGCTATGGGCAGTACAGTCTGACACTGTGGGGAGAGGGCTGGGCATTGAAGGTGCCCTCTGGCTCAGCCGGTGGGGGAGACAGCAAGGATTTTCTTGGATCTGAGAGGTTGCTGCTGCCACCACTGCTCCTAGTGCTGGGAGACGGTTCAGGAAGCTGGTCCAGCTGTTCTGGAAGCCAGTGTGGCCCATTGCTTCTGATGTAACAGTAGCTACCACTGTGTGCAGTTTTAAAAGTACGTTTACACATGACTTCTTTTCAGCCGCAGAACAACCGGTGCAGGAGGTAATTTTGGTCAGTTCTCAAGTGTAGACACTGAGGTCAGAGAGCTTCTGTGGCTTGCCCAGGAGCACTCAGGAAATGGCCGAGGAGCTGAGGCTTGAACCCCCTGGGTCTGATTTCAAATTGCATGCTTTCCTTTCCATACCTCCCTTTAGACAATTGGTGTATTATTATTATTTTTTTAATGGCCGCGCCCACAGCACATGGAAGTTCTCTGGCCAGGGATTGAATCAGCCACAACCGTGAGCTCTGTACACCTGCAGTAATGCCCGTTCTTTTAACCCCCTGCTCTGGGCCAGAGATCAAACCTGCATCTCTGCAGTGACCTGAGCTGCTGCAGTTGAATTCTTAACCCACTGCACCACAGCAGAAACTCCTCCATACCGCCCTTTAAAGCTGGGGCTGATAGCTTAGAAAAGGTATAGAGATTTTCCCCCTTAAGTCTTTTCCGATTGATCTATTTAGACATTTGAAATTCCTCCCAGAAGATTTTTTGCAACACATGTCACTATCAAAGGGCTTGTATCCAGAATATGTTAAAAAAAAGACTTAAAAGACAAAAAAAAAGGACAACCTAATGGAAAAGTAGGCAGGAGGAACTTCACAAAAGATGATAAGGCCAGTAACCGCAGGAAAAGGGGTGCATCAGTAATCGTGTGCACATCAAAATGACAGTGAGCCACTGCTGTATGCCCATCAAGACAGCTGAAATAAAAATGAAAAAAGGAGTTCCCACTGTGGTGCAGTGGGTCAAGATTCCAGCGTGGTCCCTGCAGCAGCTCCTGTTGCTGCTGAGGTGTAGGTTTGATCCCCAGCCTGGCACAGTGGGTTAAAGATCTGGCATTGCCGTAGCCGTGGCTGGGATTCAGTCCCTGTCCCGGGAACTTCCATATGCCATGGGTGTGGCCATTTAAAAAAAAAAAAAGAAAAGAAAAGAATTGACACGTGTTGGTCCAAGAGTTGGCAAGCATGTGAAGTCATGCACTGCTGTTGGGACTGTACTGCTTTAAAAAACAGCCCAGTATTATCAAAAAATTGAAGATAGGTACACTCCATAACCCAGCAAGTCCACAGTGAGCTGTATACCCAACAAAAATGCATGTGCGTGTGCTGAAAGATATTTAGAAGAATATTCATAATCGTGTTTTAGAATAACCCCAAACTAGAAACAATCCAAAAGCCCATCAACAGCAGATGGATAAATAAATTGTGATCTGGAGTTCCCATCGTGGCACAGTGGAAGCGAATCCGACTAGTATCCATGAGGACGCAGGTTCAATCCCTGGCCTTGCTCAGTGGGTTAAGGATCTAGCATTGCTGTGGCTGTGGCGTAGGCCAGCGTCTGCAGCTCCACTTCGACCCCTAACCTGGGAATCTCCATGTGCCATGGCCGTGGCCCTAAAAAGACAAAAAAAGCAAAACACAAATAAATTGTGATGGGGTCTCTCACGAGGATACTACCTAACAGTGACTGTGGTTACCTGCAACAACCTGGGTGACTCTTACAAATGTTAAGGGGGAAAGAGGCAGACCCCCAAAGATAGCTCTCCTGGCATCCGTTTATATCACGTTCAAAAAACAGGCCAAGCAAAACTGGGCTTTAGGGGTGCTTGCTTCGATGGTAACACTGTAAAGGAAAAAGGGAGTGATTGGTATCGAAGTCCAGGTCAAGGTCATCCCTGGTCTTAGGAGAGGTGAGTGGTGGTGGGGATATTCAGAGCAGGGCAGCTTCTGCCATCCTGCCATCCATCTGTTTATCGGCCTGGGTGGTGGTTTATGATAATTCATTAAGCCGCATGTTTTTACTTCATGGGGTTCTCTCTGTTTATATTGTATTTCAGAATACAAAAGAGTGGGGTTAGTAGATGCAAACCATTCCATTTAGACTGGATAAACAACAGGTCCTACTCTAGAGCATGGGGAACTATATACAGTCTCCTGAGATAGACCATGATAGAAAAGAATATTAAAAGAAGAATGTATGTCTATATATACATATATCTATGTATGACTGAGTCACTTTTCTGTAGAGCAGAAATTGGTACAGCATTGTGAATCAACTATACTTTAATGGAAAAAAATATATACAAAAGGTTTAAAAAAAAAATCTCCCAGGGAGTAGGAGACGGTGTCTTAAGGAGCCTAAGTAAGAAGCTGCCATTTAAGCTTTCCACCCACTGTTTGAGGTCTCTCTCAAACACAGCCTCCCCCGGGAACACGCTTCGATGCTGCCCCAGAACTGGGAAGTGTTTGATTATGAATCATGCGTGTACAAGTGGCATACTCCAAGCACTGCTGTAACACGTAGCCGTGAACTGACACCTATCATTAGCCCACGCGTAGCACACTGTCCTGGCCTCCTGTGCCTGTGTGTCTTGTGTCGACTTCCCTTAGTGGCAGATGGGCCTTCAGTTCCTCGCTGCTCTTGTGCTGCGTTGCCCCAGTGTCTAGTAGAGGGCTCTGCACCAGCCAAAGCTCAGGATGTCTGTTAAAGATGAAATTACTCAGGTGGTGAGACGTTCTCGAGGGAGGGCAGGAGAGAAGAAAATGTGTTTCTAGGCTCAAAAGAAGCACATTTGAATAAACCAGTGACCCCGCTGGTAGTCTTCTAATCACAGAACCTCAGCTGGGTTCCTGTCCCAAAGGTTTCGATCAACCAGCCATGATGAGCCACTGTGAGCATCTGGGAGTTGGAGGAAATGGCACCTAGGTACATGGCAGAAGCGCTGAGCTTCTAACAGTAGTTCTTTGAGGTCTCTGGTCAGCTGTGCGGTCCCTGGGGCCAGCCTGCGATGGTGACTGTTCTTAGGCTAGGCAGTTGCTGTGTGTGACTTATTAGGCTGTCACAAGTCCTCTCTCCCATACTGGCCTGGAGGCAGATACCTTCTCTATTGGTTTGCCTTGGATCAGTCTTAACTGATGCCGTATTCTTCCCTCCCGTTTTCCATAATTCTTCAGAGGGACATGCGCAGGCCTGGGCTCTGTGGTTTCCTCTCTAAGCAAAAGCCGGGTCACCTTCCCTTGGCGTCATGGGTCAGCCCAGGGATCTATGTCTCTGGGCTCGGCCCATGACAGGGGTTCAGAGAATTATCTGTTAGGTGTCTCATCTTTGTTAGCTCAAGTTCCTGGCACAGGGTCTGGTCCCCAGCAACTCTTTTTTTTTTTTTTTTTTTTTGCTTTTTAGGGCCGCACCCGCAGCATGTGGAGGTTCCCAGGCTAGGGGCTGAATTGGAGCTACAGCTGCTGGCTTACGCCACAGTCAGAGCAATGCAGGATCCAAGCCACGTCTGCAACCTACACCAGAGCTCACGGCAACACCAGATCCTTAACCCACTGAGCGAGGCCAGGGATCGAACCCACAACCTCATGGTTCCTAGTCGGATTCCTTGCGCTGCTCCATGATGGGAACTCCCCCATCGGCTCTTGATAAGCGTTCATGGGAGGAAGGATTAACCATTTTGCATGAAGGACTGAATGAGCATAAGCTGGTTTTGGTCCCAGTTCAGAACCGTGAACCCTGATTCTGGGGTCCCATGAGTGCAATTGGAGCTGCCATGCTGTCCCTCTGATGTAGCTGTGGGTGGTTCTTCGGGGCTTCCTCTTGAATGCCAGCTCCCTCCTGCTTCCCCTGAGGCCCTTCTTCCAGGCTGGGGCCTCCCTGTACAGACCCACCAAAACCTGGACTCCATCTCCTGCCACAAATTTGCTCGTTCTCTTTGATTTTCAGTTTTAGAGAATCTCAGTGTATAAACCACCCCAGGCTGTTCCACCTGAAATTCTCCCAGTTGTTCTGGGAGACCCTTCTGTTCTGACACCCCTGCAGGTAATTTCAATGTCCTTTTGTCCCTGACTCCTTGGTTAGACCCATACCACCCCACTGCCTCCGCCTCCAGTCAGGTCTCAAGCCCAAACTATTCACGGCATGGCCTCCTCGGTCTTCCTGCCCTCCAGCCTCTACCTCTTCCTTGGCCATCAGAGTTTGGGTTTAGGAGGTCCAACTGTTTGTATCACTTCAGGTCTTAAAGCACTCTGTTTGTTATACGTGACTCTAAGCTGAAGCCTAAGCTCATTGGCCTAGCGCAGAGCCAAGCTTTGCCAGCCTTAATACCCAGCCACTCCCCCTGCCTCCCGCCAGGCCCTTAGCGTTGTCCCAGCACTGCCCACTGCTGCCCGCTCCTGGGTATTTCCAGTGGCAGCACGCTTTTCAGCCTGGAACACCTCCTCCATTTGATCCACCTGCCATCACACCTTTGATGGCCTCTCCTCTGGGAAGTTTCCCCCCAACTCCTCCAGGCAGATTTATTGAACGGCATTTCTGTGTTCTCTGTTAATATGTTTATTTGGGTGTCTGTTCCATGCTGGACTGTGAGCTTCCCCATAGCTTAGCTTGTTCTGTAGGTGCCCCCATCCCTGAGCACAGGGCTCGGCACCCTGTAGGACCTCAGGAAGTGATTGTCACATGAACTGATGATGCATCTTATAAGCATATTTGATCATTGCTGTAACAGTAAAGGGAATGGACCCAGTTCCCATCCCAAGGCAGGTGCCCAGCACCAAGGTGAAGGCATTTGATCTGTGTCACGTTGGACTGAAATGAAAGTTTTGGCAACACCGGTAGGATAAAGTGTTTTACGAGTGGAGAATTCAGGGGAAGGGACTTGTTTACCGAGATGGCTTCTGTGTCCAGTCACGGTACACCTAGAGCCAGTGGACTCGCATCCAGGAATTCTGATTTATGCTCCGCAGGTGGGCTGATGGGTGTTCCTTCTGCAGCTACGAAGTGTGAAATGGGATATGGAAGGTAGAATAATGCCCCCATCAATATATCTGTGTATTATCTGGTGAAAGGGACGCTGCAGGTGTAATTGAGGACCTCAAGATAGGGAGAGTGGAAGGAGTATCCAGGCGGGCCCAGTCTAATCACACAAGCTCTTGAAGGCTGAGAACCTTCTCCAGCTGCAAAGCAGAAGAGAGACGTGCCAGGAGGGGAAGGCAGAGGGATGCCAAGCGGGAGCGGGATTCAGCATGCCGCGGCTGGCTCTGAGATGGAGGCGCCCACATACAGGGGCCCAGAGGCTAAGAGTGGCTCCCAGCCGACAGCCAGCAAGGACACAGGAACCTCGGATCTCAAACGTTAGGAACTGGATTCTACCAACAGCTGGAGTGAGCTTGGAAGGGAATTTTCCCCAGAGCTTCCAGTAAGGAAGGCAGCCCTGCTGACACCTTGATTCTGGCCCAGTGAGACCTCGTTGGCCTCCTGACCTGCAGAACTGTGAGACGATCACTGGGTGTTGTTTTAAGCTACTTGTTTGCGATCATTTGTTACAGGAGTGATAAAAGCTAGTCTGGGATGGTAACAGGGAACTCATGCCCTGGGGCAAGAAGCCTACAGGAGCCCAGGCCTTGCTGCAGAGACAGGCCGCCCTTTCAGACCTAGAGGGACACCTGTTATTTCATCCGTGCTTGTTATGGCCATAGATAAAACATTGGATTTCCACGCTTGGCACTTATTCACAGACGTTTTATCCTGGAAAAACGATTCAGCAGTCTGTTCAAAACATTCCTTCTGGCTGGGCCATGGAGTTCTTTGGTCCATTTCCAAGTTTGAAGATCACAGATGTTATTTACTTAACCTTAAAAAAAAAATTTTTTTTTTTTTTTTGATCAAGTGATGTGCTGTCTATTAAAAAAGGCGGATGGGAAATCCTGGTGTTGCTATAGGATCATGATGGTGTCTCCACTGGAAGAACCGACTTAAAGGCAGGAAGCAGAGGTGGGGATAAATGAAGGGCTTCCCTCAGGGTGGGCCTGCTATGTCCTGAGACTTCCTCAGGCTTGCCAGTGCTCTGGAATCTTCCTGTATTCCTGGGCTTAGCTGCAGAGCAGCCAGGAGCTCCCGGGGCACTGGATTAAGAACCAGGAAGCCTAGCCTGTGGTTCTCTCTGTTCTGCTATGTCCCGGCCCTCTGTAGGTCTGTGAATTGAAGGGGGTTGGATGTGATTGGCTTAGAGAACTGACGGTCCCTTGCAAGTGCACTTGCTGCAGCAGCAGCCCTGTCAGAGCGGACTCCCTTTTAACCACACCTGGCCCTTGTTAGCCCAGCTTTGCTGTCCTGGTTCTCAGCCTCGGACACTGAATTCTCTCTGGCTTTTCTCTCCCTGCAAGACCTTTCCTCCTGGGTAACTCTGGCTGTACTTAGCTTCTATGGGTAACTTCTTCTGCACTGGTCACATTAAACCTGTGCCCCCCCAAAAGAACTGGCTTCCCAAAGTCACTCATTCTGAAAACACCCAGTTAGGGAGTTCCCTGGTGGCCTAGCATGTAAGGATTGGGCATTGCCACTGCTGTGGCTTGGATCACTGATGTGGCACGGGTTAGATCCCTGGCCTGGGAACTTCCACATGCTGTGGGTGCAGCCAAAAAAAAACCAAACAAACCCGGAGTTCCTGTTGTGGCTCAGCAGATTATGAACCCAACCAGTATCTGTGAGGATGTGGGTTCAATCCCTGGCTTCACTAAGTGGGTTAAGGATCCAGGATTGCTGTGAGCTGTGGTGTAGGTCGAAGACGTGGCTCGGATCCCATGTTGCTGTGTCTGCAGTGTAGGCTGGCAGCTGAAGCGCCAATTCAACCAGTAGCCTGGGAACTTCATATGTCGTAGGTATGGCCCTAAAAATCGAAAAGAAAAAAACCCCAAAGAACCCAAAACCAAAAACAAAATCCCCAGTGAGAAGGCCTTTTCAGAGTTCCCATCATGGCTCAGTGGAAAGGAATCTCACTAGCATCCACAAGAATGTTGGTTTGATCCCTGGCCTCACTTGGTGGGTTAGGGATCCAGTGTTCGCCGTGAGTTGTGGTATAGGTTGCAGACAGGGCTCGGATCTGGCATTGCTGTGGCTGTAGCATAGGTTGGCAGCTCCAGCTCCAATTCAACCCCTCCAGCCTTGGGAATCTCCACATGCTGTGGGTGCGGCCCTAAACACACACACACACACACACACACACACACACACACAAAAGCCCTTTGCAAGTGGTTGCTTTTGCCCAGGCACCATCTTCTGTCTTCTGCTTAGTACTGCCAGGTGCATCCACCCAGGCTGAGCACTGCAAAACTTTGGGAGTGTCTTTTGATGCTAGCTTTCCTGGTGGTAGCCTAGCAGGCCTAATTTTGTAACATAAAAATTGTTTTTTCCAGAAAAAAATCTTTGACACTAAATCAGAGGCCACATGGAGTGTCTGTCATGTGCTGATGCTGTGAACTTATGATCCAACCTACCAAATCTATCAGACTTAGAGAATGTTAGAGCTGGAAGGAATGTGAGAGATTCAAGCTGGCAGCCACAGATGTGTTTCTTTAAATTTTACAAATAATAAACCCGAAACCTGTAGCCAAAGCATAAACACTTTGGTTTTCCCGTCTACTGACTCTCTCTTGTCGTCTGCTAGCCTGCTTCAGGCTTTGATCTTACCTCCTGGTTTGTCTGCTCCCTGATGAGGCCCAGGTTGAGGCTCATCTACACGCAGACCCACCCGGGGAAGTGCCCAGGTTTTCAGGTGCACCGTTTCAGAGGGTGGCGTGCAGAACCACAGCAGGAGTTCCCCGGAGATCGCAGGAGGTGTTTTCTTGGACTGTGACCTGAACGCGCCGGCCATCCTTTGCACAGGACCTCGGGTGACCTGCGTGTTTGGAGGAATTTGCATTTCTGATTCTAAGGCCTCAAGAAGGACATTGAGGCACAAAGCTGACTCAGAGGTGACAGCTCGGGTGACAGAGGGCATGCAGTGAGAATTGTCCAATCTGGAAAGACAGAGACTGAATGAAGCAAGGATGTGGGTGAGAGAGAAGAACACAGGCCTCCGGGTCAGGGCACCAGGGCTTGGGTCGTGGCTCTGCCTCGAGTGATTTTATTTTCCCTAAAGGTTTACTTGTACGTGAGTTAAGAGGCTGATAGTTATACAGCCTTCTTACTAAAAGCCAGCAGGTTCCCGACCCAGCTCTGGTTCCTTCTCCAGCCATTTCCTGCTTCCCAGAAGCAACCAGTGTCAATTCGTGAAACTCCTTTCATTAGAGCAGTCATGGTGGACCTGACTTTCCAGAAGAGGAAGATCTAGCTTTCATGTACACGGAGGCCTCCCATCTCCATGGCAAACACTTTTTGCTCATCCCCCCCGCCCCCGAGTTTTACCTCTGTAGTCAGTGTCAGCTTTGTCATGACCCTGTACACGCTGGGGGGCTGAGCCCCTCCTGTGCTGTGGTATCTTTTCCTTTCCTGCCTACATTTTCGTTATTCCTGGAGTCATGAATTGTCTTTGTTCGTTTGCTTGGGCTTCTGTGTACGTATCACTGATGTATCTGGGACGCTTCTCTCCAGTGGGCAAAGTGCCAGCTCCCTAGGGCAGCCGGTGTCCTCACTGTCACCGTCCTAGGGTCGAGGGAGGATGCGGCCGGCCAGGAGCTTGCTAAGGAGTCGGGAGTCATGAAGATGACCTAGGCTGGTAATGATGGCTGCTTTCAGGAACTTTCTCTCCAAACCCCCAAACTGCAAAGTAAATTATAGGGCAAATGACCTTAAGGACACCTCCCCGTGCACAGTTGGGGGCAAGGCACATCCAACCCAAGAGGCAAAATAGACTGAATGTGTTTCTAGGGCCATGAGGCATTTGGATCAACTTGTAGGTGATTGAGCTGGAACATAATCTGAAGGAAAGTCCGAGCAGTTAAAGGTGTCCATATGTCCTAGAGAGCAACCGGCATCTCTCCCAGACCCCTGCTCCAGGAATGGCTGAGCCCCGGTGTTTTAAAAATTCATTTTCGCTTGCTCTGAGTGTCAGTTGAATGTATTTAGAAAGTCTTGTCACGGAAAATGGGAAGTGAAACCCGAATGATAGGACAGCGTCTTAAATGTCAGGGAATTAGGCCCCAGAGTAAGGGGCAGGCCCGGGTAACACTGGCTGTGAGACCTCCTAAACCTCTGTTTCCTCCTTTGCAAGTTACTTTACATAACAGCACAGGCCCAGGGTCCCTTATCTGCAAATCCTGGAAGCTCTGGAAACCTAGAGTTCTGTTCAGATGTGGTACACGACCTGCCCTTGTCTGGGCCTATTTTTAGTTTGTGTTATATGCTCATCTTAGAATGCACGGCATACGAGATGCTGTGCTACAAAGTTACTGTGTTTGATGACAGGGTGTTACCCAGATCCCCAAATTCTAAATTGCCAAACACACCTGACCCCACGAGTTTGGGTTAAGGGATTATGCTATGGAATACCCACTGCATTGTGGTGTTGGAAGGATTTGAATGTAATACCTTAGGTATAAAAGATGAAGCAGGATGCCAGGCAAGTAGTAGGTGCTCAATAAATAAATGTTAGCTGTTATCCTTATTATTCTTGGGTTTTAGAGTCACAGTTGTAGAACTAGAGTATTTAGGTTAACCATCCAAATCCAACTTCCTATGTTCAGTCAAGGTGTTGATGAATTATTTTAAACTAGAGAAAACTGAAGTATCAGCGGGGTGTGTAATAGAAAGATTCAAAGACAGAACTGGGTTCAGATCCTGTCTCACAATGTGACCTGGGGCAATAGCTTCTTTGCCTCAGTTTCCCCACCTGTAGAATGGAGATAATACCTTTCTCACGGGTTTGTCCTGGGATCCTCCATATGCCGCAATTCAGCCCTAAAAAAAGAATGTCAAGGTCACGAAAGACCAGGAGAGACTAAGGAGATGCGAATCCTGGATTGGATCCTGGAACAGAAAGTGGACACTAACGGAAAACACCGGAGAAGTCCGAACTAACTGTGTAGTGTAGTTGTACCAGAGTTAATTTCTTCGTTTTGATGATTTTTCCTAAGGTTATATAAGCTGTTAATTACTATAAGGGGAAGCCAGGCAAAGATGTACGGGAACTCTGTACTATTTTTGCAGTTCCCCTGAAAGTCTAAAATTATCTCAAATGAAAATATTAAAAAAAATAAAAGGAAAAGAACGGCATGTTGTGTGGCACATGTTCATCAGGGCTGAGTAAATATGCATCCCCTCGCTCCCTCGGGTCATTATGGGGACCCTGGAGACCCCCACATGCCCCCACAGGACAGGGGTGTCTGAGGAGGGAAAGTGTGGAGAGTGCCCTGGACTCAGAGGAGGGGCAGCCCTGGTGCCTTCTCCAGAAAGGAGCCGCCCTGAGGGCCCCAGGTCTTGGAGGGAGAAAGGCCACGGGCCCTTTGTCCACAGTCTGGCAGACACATGCTGTCAGCCTGCACCTGTTGCCGTGGGCCTGGCACCGGTACTTAAGCGCCTAGCAGTCAGACAAGCTTCGCTCCAGCTCCAGTTTGGCTACTTATCTTGTGGGGCCCTGGGAGAGCTACTCATCTAGAGTGTGGGATAACGTACTGACATCTGGGCTCAGCAAAGGGCTTGAATAAGAGGGTCCACAGCAGTAGCCCCTCCCCATGAAGGCCCCTGTGGACGTGCCCACTGCCCTCCAGGTCCCCCGCAGCACTCACTTTGCGTCCCTCCACGGGCCCTTTCTAGGGACACCTGTCCAAGTTCATGGTTTTTGTGTCTTGTTTGCCCCGTGACTTAGAGCTTTTGTACCCTGTAGGACTTGGCACATAGGACTTTGCCTAGGGAAGTGTGCAGATGTGGTTAGTGAATGAGTGGGTGGGAAATGAATGGGTGAGTGAATGAATGAGTGAGGGAATGAATGAATGAATGAATGAGTAAACAGGTCTCCCTCCAGCCTCTCCGAAAGAGGATCATGTGCCACATACGATTATTGGCCCAAATAGTTGCCTGGTCTCAGGCTATTCTCCGGGACGGCTTTGGGAGTGTTCAGACCAAACACCCATTTTTTTATGATTTTTTTCCCTCTCCATCTTGGGTGCCAGTCACCTCTACAGAAAAAAACAGCTCCTTTTCTTATACTGTTTGAACATCTCCAGCTGTAAAGCTGTTTGTCAGTGCTTCGGAATTCTCTGGGCCCCTCTCCTTGTTGCTGAGAACTTTTTGCTGCAGGAAATCAAGCTCATTTTAAGGGCCAAACAGTCACTAAATATAGCCTCCTGGCACAGATATTTAAAGAGCTGTGTTCATGATGTTATGTCTGAACAGAGAAGAAGGAGAAAATAACCTTTTTTTTCTGGAAAGAAGAGTGAAATTCTCCCAGATTTTCTGCAGGTCCGCAAGAGGCAGAGCAACGGTGTGGCGTCAGTGTCTTAATAATGGAATCACCACCAGATGTTTGTCTCTAGCCGAGGGCTTGGGTTTAGATTTCTGTTGCCAGGCAGTCGTTTCTTGATAATTCCTTCTATCTCTGTTTAAAAATACCTCCTGCCCTGGAGAGTTACCTCGGACAAGCGTGCCCTCCATGCCAAGCCCGGGGGGGGGGCAGTGCACAGAGGCGTCATTCAGACACCCACCCCCAGGACCCACAGGGGGCCAGTGGGGGAGCCCAGCCCTTGTCACTCTCTCCCAAGTGCTGGTTGATGAGCAGCAGGTGACAAAGGTGGAAGGACTGGGATGAGGTCCTGGGATCTTTACTCATGAGAAGCAAAGTCTGGGAAACAGTTCATGCCTCAGAGAAAGATCTGGACTGAAATTCCTCTTGCCCTGGTTTGCATCCTTTACGGCGTGGGGCCAACACCATCTCACCTGCTCTCTCCTGTGGCTTCCACCTTGAACAGGATAATGTCAAGAGAGTATCAAAGTTCTGGGATGATGCTGTTTTTGTTTATTTCTGAAGTATTCCTTCTAGAAGGTATAAACAGGACTATTCTGGGAAGCTCTGAACTTTCCTCCGTTGGCATTTACATCTCTGTCTTTGGAAGAGAAACTTAGTAGCTGTTTCTGTGAGAAGTTCTGTGCAGTGACCTCTCACAGTCTTTATGTGGGTGACGATGTCTGCATTTCATCATCCCCCCACCCTCTGCTGTAACCATGATTTTGTTGATACCTACCTGTTGGGTGCTCGGTACAGAAACATCACGCATGCGTGCTAGTATTAAAAAGCCTACACCATGTCGCTATAAAACTTTTCCAGGGAGTTGCTCAACTCCTGTTCTGGGTTAAAATTTAGAAACAGCTTATCCACGAAAAGAGGACATCAGAGCCCAGAATCCTCAAACACTGCGAACTCTCAAGGCTTTGGTGAGGAATGTCCTGATAACACAGGATGTGAGAGCTTACGCATTGTATCCACCGCAGTTAATCGGTCTGGGGAAATTCCCGTGAACCTTCCCTTGCAGGATATTGCCACAGAGAGTGTGCGGTTCTGATAAGGAGACAAAGGACCGTATAGAGGCACAGAGGTGGTAATGGGAAAAAAAACAAAACTATAAAGATGGGTCACATTGTAAGTCAACTATACGTCAAAAAAAAAACTTTGAAAAGTGAAAAAAAAAAAAGATAGGTCATTTAAATGACTGTCATTCAGGCTTTGTGTATTTCAGCGGATCTTTATGCTGCCCTTCACAGTCTGTGGAATGTGACGTTTACATCAAGCAAACCTCCCAACATTCCACTAATTTCTGGTCTTGCTGAAATCATCCGGGACCTGATTTTACCCCTTAAAGAGGCATTTTCACTTTTCTGTGTTTAAAGACGTATTAAAACATAGGATAAAGGAAGATTCCAGCCTTCCTAAAAATATGTATCTGGAACTCTAGAAAATTTGCATTTCCTCAGTACTTGAAGAAGCTGCTTCTTAGAGTTGTAGGAGAAAGTTTTGTAAAATCGCCGCTAAGGCTAGTCTAGGAAGTTGCCATGCAGGGCAGCAGGTTAAGTTTCCAGTGTTGTCATGACTGCAGCTCGGGTTGCCGCTGTGGTGTGGGTTCCATCCCTGGCCCAGGACCTTCCACATGCTGTGGATGCAGCCAAGAAAAAAGGAGGGTGGTGCTGGTCTAAAACTAGTTTGTTTCCCACTGCTTTGGGGCCTGAAATATCTTCATTTTTAGATTCTGGGTTGGCTGTTCAGTCTTCTTTAGTCTCTGCCTCCTCAGCTCATTTTCTCTTGCTTCCTTCCCCTCTTTTGTTGAGAGTTTTTTTGGCTGGAAGATTTATCCTTTCCTACTTCCTTCTTGGCCTAAGATTCCATTTATTTTCAAGGCCAGGTTAAGTGACTATTTGCTGATCTTTTAGGGCTTTCTCTTTAGTGCCCATTCAGCAGAACTGACTCTCCCTCTTGACTGTGGACCGAGTGATGCAGGAGTGTGGTGCCATGTACCTGTGGGTACCGTGGTGAGAACATTCCCAAAGCCAGCAGCCTGGACACCCACTCCTGCTACCTGAGCTGCTGGGATACAAGATGGAGGTGGAATAACAGGATAGAACAGAATTAGGATCCTGCTACCTTCTCAGGTGTTTTTGTTTGTTTGTTTGTTTGTTTGTTTTGCTTTTTAGGGCTGCACCCCTGGCAATTGGAAGTTCCCAGGCTAGAGGTCAAATCGGAGCTGCAGCTGCCAGCCCACGCCACAGCCACAGCAACACAGGATCTGAACTGCATCTTCCACCTACACCACTGCTCACGGCAGCACCACATCCCTAACCCACCTCCTCAGGTATTTTTCTTCAGCACTTTGAAGCTGCTATTCTTTCGTCTTCAGGCATTTAATTAGTCTAATTGTTAATTCCTTGTGGATAATCTACCTTTTCTCTCTGACAGCTTTCAAGATTCTTTTATTTTAATGTGGTACACCTATACACACTGGTGTTTTAGTTTATTGTTTGGGGAACTTATTTTAGTTTTTACTCTAATTCTGGAAAAGTTTTAGCCATTTTCTCTTGGATTTTTGCCTCTGATTTTTTTCTTTTTCAAATTAAAAAAATTTTTATAATTTTTATCTTTTGCATTATAGTTGATTTTCAGCATTCTGTCAATTTCTGCTGTACAGCAAAGTGACCCAACCATACATATATATATTCTTTTTCTCACATTATCCTTCATCATGTTCCATCACATGTGACTGGATATAGGTCCCTGTGCAATACAGCAGGATCTCATTGCTTATCCTCTCCAAATGCAATAGTTTGCATCTATTAACTCCAGACCCCTGGTCCATCCCATTCCCTCCCCTTCCCCTGGGATGTTTTTCTTTATTCTCCCTTTTGCAACTCTTACTAAGTGCATGTGGGACTTCTTCTGTTCTCCATTGTATTTCATCTCCCTGTTATATTTCCTGTCCGTTTTTCTTTCTGTGTTTTCATTCTAGCTGATTTCTCAGATTCATATTCCCATTCACTAATTCTCTCTTAAGTTGTATCAAAACATATCCTTTGATTTCTAGAATTTCTATTTGGTTCTTTGAAAAACTCACTTGCTCTCTTTCTACAATGTCTTATTTTTGCTCTTTGGCTTCTGTTCCTTTGTTTATCTTGTTGAATATTTTAAACATTCTTATTTTTAAGTCCCCTTTCAGGGGACTATTATTTATAGTTTCTGGAGTAGTTCATTCTGTTGCATAGCAGTTGATTTTCTGTGTACCTTTTGTCATTTTTGTCTGTGAGATCATTTTGGTGGTGATTATATTCTGTGGGGTCCTGCGTGTGCCTTGTATTATGGAGGCGGCCTTTGGTGCACTTTTATGCTTGCCTCTTCTAGACCCTATGGGCTCACTTATTCCAGGTGAAACATTGCTTGGTTTTGTAGGACAACATTTCCACATCGTATGCGTAGTAGGGACCTTGACAACCCATGCAGCCCAGGCCGGAGACTCTGGCTTCTTTCTGGTCTCCCCACCAAAGGTTTGGGATTGGAGCTTTGGCCAGGAGTTCAGTTCCAGATCCCTCCTGCCCACACAGTCAGCAGCCTCAGGTTTGGTCCCTGAAATTGCCGATCTGGTTTGTTTATCCCCCAGCATGTGGCTTCAGATCTCATTTGCCCACAGTAGCTTTCTTGTACCTGAAGATGCTTTCAAGTGCAGCTCCATGTTAACAACGTTTTTAAGATGTGTTTTTCCTGGTATGTCTACATATTGTGAGGGAGAAGCTTATGTATGACAGCTTAGTCTGCTCTTTTTTTTTTTCCCTGAGTCTTAGTGCCCTACTATTCATCTTCTGCCACATAGCCAGAGGGTTTTCAAAAATTAGATTTGGGAGTTCCCGTCGTGGCGCAGTGGTTAACGAATCCGACTAGGAACCATGAGGTTGCGGGTTCGGTCCCTGGCCTTGCTCAGTGGGTTAACGATCTGGCGTTGCCGTGAGCTGTGGTGTAGGTTGCAGACGTGGCTCGGATCCCGCGTTGCTGTGGCTCTGGCGTAGGCCGGTGGCTACAGCTCCGATTGGACCCCTAGCCTGGGAACCTCCATATGCCGCGGGAGCGGCCGAAGAAATAGCTACAACAACAACAAAAGACAAAAAAAAAATTAGATTTGGAGCTCCCATGTGGCTCAGCAGGTTACGTATCTGACATTGTCACCGCAGGGGCTTGGGTCACTGCTGTGGCTCAGGTTCCATCCCTGGCCCAAGAAACTCCACATGCTGTGGGTGTGGCCAAAAAAAAAAAAAAAGATCATTTCACTGTCCTGCTTAAAACCTTCCAGGAGCTTCCTAATTGCTTAGAATAAAATCCACCTTCATTAAGTGACCTGTAAGGTCCTCTCTAAGCTGCCCCGACACCCTTACCAGCCCCAGCTCACTTATCGTGCGTCAGCCTCTTGCCTCCGTCTCAGGAACTTTGCATCCACTCTTTGCTTTCCATCCAATTGCTGCCTCTTTAAAGGGGCTTCTCAGACTCCCCAGAAAGCTGTCGCCACTCTCTCTCATCAACCCGTTGTGTTTCCTTCACAACACGTATCACTGGGTGGGGTCATCTCATTCACTTGTTTTTGAGTTCTGTCCTTTGTCTCCCTCCCACTGCCAGCGGCAGAACAGGAGCTCTCTGAGCCACGGAAGGACCTGTTTTATAACCCCCGTCTCTATCCTGGCACAATGGGACAGCAGTTAACCCCAGGCTTCTCCTCTGTAGGTCAGATTTTTCAAACCCCTGCCACCTCTCTTCAGAATTCCTACCCAGAAAAGAACGCTGGAGGTGGAGTCAAAGGTCCGTGTCCCAGTTCTGGCTGCAAGGCACACCCCCTGTGTGATCTTGGGGGAGCCACTTCTCCCAGCCTCCATTCCCTCGTCTCTGAAATGAGGAGCACTGTCCAAGGTAGAATTTGGGAATGAAATATGAGCCTTTTCACAGCCTTGGAAGGGGCGAGCGCAATCATTCTCATTTAGGGGCAGAAATATTCATGTCTCACTGAGATGTTCTGTGGGTGCTCCGGGGTCATGAAATCCCATGAGACTTTTCTTAT
This sequence comes from Phacochoerus africanus, assembly GCF_016906955.1. Lineage (NCBI taxonomy): Eukaryota > Metazoa > Chordata > Mammalia > Artiodactyla > Suidae > Phacochoerus > Phacochoerus africanus. The sequence continues at coordinate 11,501,408 of NC_062548.1, forward strand.
CCCCTTTTTATTGGTGTCCCTCCTGTGTCATTTTTTGTCTTTGCTATGGCTGTATTTTGGGTGGCTGTATTTTTTGAGGGCTTCCTCTACGTAACAGATGTGAAAACCAGATCCCACCCCTGTGGAGGCTTTGCCTGGTCCCTAGAGGGCAGGGGTCCCATCATTCTCTTTGGCTTGCTCTACAAAGTTCCATCTGGGTTTTGGATTCGTGGGTTAGTTAGAATGCCTGCCAAGAAGACCTGCCCAACAGCCTTCACCATTCAGCAGGTAAGGTTTCCCGTGTACCTACGCTGCCAGGAGCCAGCAGTTGGGCATGAATCAGGCTTCACTGCTGAGCTCAAGTTGCTCCCAGACCCCAGGAAGAAGGGGTGGGCCGAATGGTCACTGCAAACCTCTAACCACAGAAGCAGAGGATGCTGGAATGGGCGGGAGGAGCCCAGCGAGGAGGGATTAACCATCTCAAATGGCTTATTAAAGAACTCGGGGCCACCCTGAGCCTTGCCATGATTCTAAACATGGTTCTGAACCTGACAGCTGTGGAAAAGAGTAGGAAGCCCAGTGCAGACTGGAGGAGCCTGGGAGGCCTCAGGGGGCAGATGGACCCAGAGGAAGGTTTTGGAAAACCAGGAGGGCAGGGGGGAAGGGCAGAGCTTGAGGGAACAGGGATATTAGAAGCAGAGGCCGCAGGCTAGTGTCCCAAAGGCTAGATTCTTTCCTGGGCTTGTTTTGTTTGGCCCACACAGTGTTTTGCAAAATTGCAACTCAGTGTCTTTATATGGGGAACACATGCTTTCCCTCCTGCCATCCTTGCCATCCCTCATTTTCATCCCTGGCCTGTCTGAACACATTTATAGAACCAGCCCTGGACCCCTGCCCTGTTCACTGAAAACCCAGAAGAATCAGTGGAAGAGTGTCTTAGAATTAATAAGCAAGTTCAGTAAAAAGAACAAAAGTATTAGGAGTGAGACCATAAAAATCAACAGTATATTTTCCTACATATCATCCACTAGCTTGGAAATAGAAAAGAGATCTTATTCAGCAAAGCAGCCAGACCATAAAGTACCTTTGTAAGAATCTGTGAATCTCTAATCCTATAATGTATAAGGATTAATGAATCTATAACCCTATAATGTATTTACTGAGTGTCTGCTATGTATTTTATTTTAAATTAAGATTTTAAAAATTGACTTAACTTTTGAGGAATAATAAAGTTAACTTGGTTAAAAAAAAAAGTGGAGTTCCTGTTGTGGCTCAGTGGTAACAAATCTGACTAGCATCCAGGAGGATGTGGTTTGATCCCTGGCCCCGCCCAGTGGGTTAAGGATCTGGCGTTGCTGTGAGCTGTGGTGTAGGTCGCAGATGAGGCTTGGCGCCGGTGTTGCTGTGGCTGTGGTGTAGGCTGGCAGCTACAGCTCTGATTGGACCCCTAGCCTTGGAATTTCTATATGCCATGGGTGAGACCCTAAATGGACAAAAAAAAAAAAAAAAAAAAAAAAAGGCAAAAAACCTCCTTCTTGGTCGTGTTCCTCTACTGCCTAGTTCCTGCTCAACTCCAAGAGAGAGAACCACTCTTTTACTGATTTGTTTTTGTGCCCATACAAATATTTTATTTTTGGATATAAGCAAATATATGTGAACTAGAATATTACCCTCTTCCCCACTTTTTATACAAATGATAGCTCAGAGTCTTGCATTTTCACCTAACCAGCTATCTTGGCAATCTATATCAGCATGTAGAGGCTTCCTCATTCTTTTTTACAGATGAATAGTGAAAATACTGACTTTAGATAAGTGGCAGTCAGAAGAAAATTGCTTGGATTTGAACTTGGTTCTGTCTTTATGACCTTGAACTAATTCTCTATGCCCCAGTTTTTTCATGTGTAAGTGGAAACGACTGGTACCAACTCCTATTGGTGCAAGCATTTAGTGAGGTGATGCTTATAAAAGGGCTTAGAAAAACGCCTGACATTTAGTGAGTCCCCTAAATATTAGCTGCTTTTCTTACTTTTTTTATAAGGATGAATACTGTACCTGCAGAGCAAAGGGATAAGGAGTGACCGGGGGAGGTGATATTTGAGAGAGGGGGTCCTAGTGAAAATTATAAGACTTTGGAGTTCCTGCTGTGACATTGCAGCTAAAGGATCCAGTGTTGCCTCTGCAGCACCGCAGGCTTGATCCTTGGTCCGGCTCAGTGGGTTAAGGATCTGGTGCTGCTACAGCTTCGGCATAGGTCCAGTTGCGGCTCGGATTTGATCCTTGGCCTGAGAACTTTTGTATATCACAGGTGTGGCCCAAAAAAAAAAAAAAAAATTATAAGGAGTTCCTGTGGTGGCTTAGTGGAAACGAATCTGACTAGCATCCATGAGGACACAAATTTGATCCCTGGCCTTGCTCAGCGGGTTAAGGATACAGCGTTGCTGTGAGTTGTGGTGTAGACTGTGGCTTGGATTTGGCATTGCTGTGGCTGTGGCGTAGGCCAGTTGCTACAGCTGTAATTCAGCCCCTAGCTTGGGAACTTCCATATGCCACATATGCAGCCCTAAAAAAAGACCAAAAAAAAAAAATTTAAGATCTTGCTGAGAGATTGAGAACAGATAAATTAATAGAGAGATGTATTTTGTTTCTGGGTGGATACGATGGAATTTGTAGAGATAACAGCTCTTCCTAGTAATTTATACCTGTCCTATTTGTAACCAAAACCCCAATACAATTTATTTTGGAACTGAAGTTTTTCTAAAATTTATCAGGAAGAATAAATGAGAAAAATGAAAAAAACTTTGAAAAAAATTGTGGTGAGGAGAAACTTTCCCAACTAAATATTGAAACACATTTTAGTGATTAAAACAGTGATGTAATTGTTTAAGAATAAATAGCTCAGGAGAATAGAATAAATAGCCCAGAAACATACCTTTATTTACATGGAAGTTAATTTTATGTCAAAAGCGACTTCATGAGTCAATAGGATGGTTATTTGATAAATTAGATGGGACTCATTTGGTTAACTGTTTGCAAGAAAAAGAGAATGTTTAAGATTCTTACTTCAAGCTGCATGCCTTGAAAGATAAAAAAAGTTATCCAGAAAGATAAAAAAGTTACATCTGAGGGGAAAAATTAAACCATTTAAAAAAAGAAAATCTTGGAGTTCCCTGGGGGTTCAGCAGGTTAAGGATTTGGTGTTGTCACTAGTGGCTCAGGTTACTGCTGTGGTTTGGGTTGAGTCCCTGGCCTGGGGACTTCCCATGCTGTGGGCATGGCCAGATAAATAAATAAATAAACCTTTAAAAAAAAAATCCTTGAGGAAGGTAGAAAGGAAGTTTGGGGTAGAGGAGGACCTTTGAGGATTTTGTTTGTTTTTCTTTTTAGCGCTGCACCCTTGGCCTATGGCAGTTCCCAGGCTAGGGGTCGAATAGAGTTACAGCTGCCATCCTGCACCAGAGCCACAGCAACGTGGGATTCGAGCCGCATCTGCAACCTGCACCACAGCTCAAGGCAACACCGGATCCCAGACCCCACTGAGCAAGGCCAGGGATTGAACCCGCATCCTCATGGTTACTAGTCAGATTTGTTTCTGCCGAGCCACCAGGAACTCCCGACCTTTGAGTTTTAAAGCAGTCAAAAATATCACAGTGAAGGGAGTTCCTGCTGTGGTGCAGTGGAAACAAATCTGGCTAGTATCCATGAGGATGTGGATTCGATCCCTGGCGTGGCTCAGTAGGTTGGGAATCCGGTGTTGCTATGAGCTGTGGTGTAGGTTGCAGTCGCAGCTCAGATCCTGAGTTGCTGTGGCTGTGGTATAGGCTGGCAGCTGTAGTTCCCATTCAATCCCTAGCCTGGGAATTTCCATATGCCGTGGGTGGGACCCTAAAAAAAGTAGAAAAAAAAATCACAATGAAAACAAAGAAAGTCAAGGGCTCAGTATTAGTTTTCTAGCATTGCTGTAATAAAGTATCATAGACTGTGTGGCTTAAAACAACAGAAAATTATTGTCTCACTGTTCTGGAGCCTAGAAGTCCAAAATCAAGGTATCCGCAGGGCCGTGCTCCCTCTGAAACCGACAGGAAAGGAGGCTTCCTTGCCTCCTAGGTTCTGGGTTTGGGGGCATTCCTTGGCACTCTTTGGTACTCCTTGTTTTTATGGGTGCACCACTCCAGCTTCTGTCTCCGTCTTCCCCCTGGGGGGGGTCTCTGGGTCTCTCTCTTCTTATAAGGACGTCAATCATGTTGGGTTAAGGGTCTGCCCTGCTCCAGTATGACCGCATCTCAACTAATTACATCTGCAAAAATCCTATTTCCAAACAAGGTCACATTCTGAGGCACTGGGGTTTAGGGTCTTTTTAGAGGGATGTAATTCAACCCATCACGGGCTTCATAGGTCAGGACACAACAAAGAACCTCAGCTAAAGAAGCAGATGGGCTGCTCACCTTCCTCTGTCAAGATGCGCTACAATAATAGTGAAAATCAGAATGATAAAGACCCACCAGGACAAAGAATGAGGGAGGGGTCCTTTTCCAATGAGATATTTCACCCCCTTTGGGAGAGAATTGAAGCGATGATTTCAGGAGCAGTGCAGATGTGTTCTGCTGGGTACAGATGCCCTTGAGCATCAGGGTCGGGGGTGGGGGTGAGGGTTGGGGTGGGAGATGGCACTGAAATCAGTAAGAACTGGCCCCTGCCACCCCCCTGCTGCATTCCAGCAGGCACTTACCCTGCAGCTGCAAACCAGGCAGGAGGAGCTGACCCGAGGGACATCCACGCTCAGAAACTCCACATGGCCAAAGGTGAGGTACCGCAGGTGCTGAAAACAAGGGCCTGGCCTGGAACCTCCACTCCATCCCAATGAGTCAGATACATCCACCTCCCAGGTGGATGATCAGAAGATGCTCTTCTGGAGAAATCCAGGTCATCAGAGCAAAACCCTTCATAACCTGATCTCTGGGAGGCCCAAAGGTGGCCCTAGTGCCCTGTCTGCCCTCCTTGAAATGAAATTTGCCAGTCCATGTGTTCCATCCCTGGAATTTTCTTTTTCTTTTTCTTTTTTTTTTACGGCCACAGCTGCAGCAGTGGAAGTTCCCGGGCCAAGGGTCTAATCAGAGCTGCAGCTGCCAGCCTCCACCACAGCTGCGGCAACGCCAGATCCTTAACCCACTGAGTGAGGCCAGGGGTCAGACCCACATCCTCACAGACCCTAAAGTCAGGTTCTTAACCCACTGAGCCACAGTGGAAACTCCCACCCCTGGAACTCTATCTAAATTAACTTTTTAGAGCCTCACTGCTAATATTAAATAGCTAATCAAAAGCAAGCCCCTGCATGAACAAAAGAACTTAAATAAACAATCAGGAAACAGCAATCTATAAAAATCAAAGGCAGTGCAAGTTCAGAAGAAAACTTCAGGGAGTTCCGTCATGGCGCAGTGGAAATGATTTCGACTAGGAACCATGAGGTTGCAGGTTCGATCCCTGTCCCTGCTCAGTGGGTTAAGGATCCGGTGTTGCCGTGAGCTGTGGTGTAGGTTGCAGATTTGGCTCGGAACTGGTATTGCTGTGGCTGTGGTGTAGGCTGGCAGCTGCAGCTCCGATTGGACCTCTAGCCTGGGAACCTCCATATGCTGTGGGTGTGGCCCTAAAAAGACCAAAAAAAAAAAAAAAAAAGAGAGAGAAAGAAAAAGAAAACTTCAGAAACTTCAAGTAGTATTCTTACAGAGTTCAAGAGGGCAAGGAACTCAAAATTTCATTGGAAGGTTGAGGAGATAAAGCTGAGGAAATCTTTCAGAAAGTAGCAAAAAAGGACAGGGAGTTGAAGAGTTCAGAGGACCAGATGAGAGTCAGGGAGAATCCATCCAGAGGGTTCAGTAGAAACATGTTTAGAGTTCTGGAAAGAGAAACAGAGGCAACAGGGGTGAAAAAATCAGAGCATGTGTATAAGGAACACAATTACAGATCACCAATGGCCAGCATAATAAACAAAAGCACACCAAGGCATAGCGTTGTGAAGTTTTAGAATATTTGGGTTAATGAGGGGATGCTACAAGCTTCCAGAGATGAAAAACAGGCATCAGGCAAAGGAATGAGTGTTGGATGGTATTGAACTTTTCAAGAGTGACAGTGTGGGCCAGGTGTCACATGCCCCCACATTCTGGGGGAAAAGGATTTTCAATCTATTATTTCGTACCCAGCCAAGTGACTAATATATAGTGTGAAAGCAGAACAAAGATATCTCCAGATAATCTAGGCTGCAAAAGAAAACAGTGTATCTCTGAGGATCCTTTTCCTGGAGGATACACTTTAGCAAGAGGAAGAGGGGAAAGTGAGCATTAGGAAAAGTGGGTCCAGACTGTACAGCACTGGGAACTATGTCCAATCTCTTGGTTAGAACGTGATGGAGCATAGTATGAGGAAAAGAATGTATGTTCATGTTATGACTGTACAGCAGAAATTGACAGAACATTGTAAATCAACTGGAATAAACATAAAATTAAGAGCAAAGAGCAACAACAAAAAAGTTTTTAAAAAAGTGGATCCAGTGCTGGCACATGCCAGCTCGAGACAAGGCACCCCTCAGAATATCTGGCACAACAAAGTCATTGGGAAATGTTCAGAACATGTATGTAGGAAATTATGCAGCTAAAATAACAAAGGAATTATTAACACCAAGAAAGATAAAAAATTGAGTACTTGGATCTGTGCTGAATGACATTCCTTTTTTTTCTTTTTCCCGCTTTTTTAGGGCTGTGCCCCCGGCACGTGGAGGTTCCCAGGCTAGGGGTCCACTTGGAGCTGCCTACACCGCAGCCACAGCAACAGCAGGATTCGAGCCTGAGCCTCGATTTCGACCTGCCTCACGGATCCCTGACCCATTAAGCGAGGCCAGGGATCAAACCCACATCCTCATGGATTCTAGTCGGATTCGTTTCCTCTGTGCCATGCATCGAACTCCCTGAATGACATTTCTTTAGTCAAGCATTTGAAGACTAATTGTTTAAAATATTTGTATAATTCTGTAAAATACTTGTATAACTCTGGAGAGGTGATGGGAGAGCTAAGGGAATTGCCTCTCCTCTGTCCTACTAGGAAGTTGTTAGGTAACATTGAAAATTAGCAAATGAAGAAAGAGCAGGGCAACTTTCACTGGAAATGTTGGATCCATTACTCGAAGGGAAGAGAGATCAAAAGCGTGGCTGCCTTTGGGAAGTAGAGTTGGAGAGAACAGCTGACAGCTCGTTGATGATTAGAAGCTGGCCTTGCCACGTGCTTTGGATGGCGGTGGTGTAAAATTCGTGTAACATGAAATGAGCCCTTAACCATTTGCAAGTGCACAATTCAGTGGCATTAATGCATTCACAGTGTTATTGTGCCAACACTGCCCGTCTAGTTCCAAGACATTTTCATTCCCCTGCAGAGGAAACCTCATACCCATTAAGCAGCCCCTCCCCATTCCTATGATCCCCCACCCCCACCCCCAGCTCCCACAGTCACTAATCTGCTTTATGTTGCTACTGATTACCTCTTCTGGGAGTTTGATTCCAGTGGAATCATACACCATGACCTTTTGTGCGGGCGGTTTTTCACTGAGCGTGATGTTTTTGAGGTTTGATCTGTTGTAACATGTCTCAGCAGTTCATTCCTTTTTCTGGCTAAATAATATTCTGTGGTGTGAATAATACCAGCTTATTTAGCCATGTTTTTTTTTGTTGTTGTTGTTGTTTTGCCTTTTCTAGGGCCGAAGCTGTGGCATATGGAGATTCCCAGGCTAGGAATCGAATTGGAGCTGTAGCTGCCGGCCTGCGACAGAGCCACAGCAACGTGGGATCTGAGCCACATCTGCAATCTACGCCACAGCTCACAGCAATGCTGGATCCTTAACCCTCTGAGCAAGGCCAGGGATCGAACCTGCAACCTCATGGTTCCTAGTCAGATTCGTTAACCACTGAGCCACGACGGGAACTCCCATTTAGCCACTTGATAACTGAAGGACATTGGGTTATTTTACTTCTTCTTTGGGGTTGTTGTGAATAGTGATGCTCTGGACATTCATTGTTCAAGTAGTTGTTTGAATACCTGATTTTAGTTCTTTGGGGTGTATATGTAGAAGTGGAATTTCTGGGTCATGGGGTAATTCTATAATTAACTTCTTGAGGAATTCACAAACTGTTTTCCACTGACATTACACCATTTTACATTCCCACCAGCAATGTATGAGGGTTCCAGTTTCTCCACATCCTTGCCAACACCTGTTATTTTCTGTTCTTTTTTTTTTTTTTAATTATAGCTTTCCCAGTGGTTGTGAAGTGGCATCTCATTGTGATTTTGAGTTGCATTTCCCTGATGATTAATGAAGTTGAGTATCTTTGCAGGTGCTTTTTAGCCATTTGTATACTTTTTCTAGATAAATGTCTATTCATGTCCTTTACCTGTTTTTTAATTGGATTGTTTTTCTTTTTGTTGCTGAGTTATACATGTCCTTTTTATATTCTGGATACTAGACTCTGATCAGATATGTGATTTGCAATTATTTTCTCCCATTCTGTTGGTTGTCTTTTCACTTTCTTGATAGTGTTACAACTTGATTTTAAAATATATTCATGTATGACTTTGATGTTCCTTATTAAAAAATTAAGTTTTGTAAAAAAATATATCAGATATTTTTAAATGATGTGTTTTTAAAGTGATAAACATTTTAGTCTATAAAATTTATACAAAGATTTTATAAAAACCTCTAAGAAAGACACAGACTCCAGTAGTAACTGGACATGAATAGATGACTCACAAAGGAAGGGGAAAAAAATCACAAACACAGAAAAATTAGTAGGAAAAAGATACAAATTCATCTAATGAGATAGTAATACATTTTTTTCCCTGTGAAAAAATTGAATGATGTCAGGATATACAAAATAGATACTCTTCTGATAAAGAAAAGTACAAACTGGTGAGTCTTTTTGGGAAGCAATTTGGCACAATGTGTCGAGAATCAAAATATTGTTACTCTTTGGCCCAGTAATTCAACTTCTAAAAATCTACCCTAGGAAAATAACTTGAAATATAAACACTCTCTTACATACAAAGATGCTTATCGCAGTGTTAGTTTAAGAGTGAAAAATTAAAAAAAAAAAAAGGAGTTCCCATTGTGGTGCAGCAGAAACAAATCCAATTAGGAACCATGAGGTTGCGGATTCGATCCCTGGCCTCACTTAGTGGAATCCCTGGCCTCACTTAGTGGGTTGAGGGTCCGGCGTTGCTGTGAGCTGTGGTGTAGGTCGCAGATGCAGCTCGGATCCCGCGTTGCTCTGGCTGTGGTGTAAAGTGGCAGCTGCAGCTCCAATTAGACCCCTAGCCTGGGAACCTCCATATGCCTCATGTACGGCCCTAAAAGGACAAAAGACAAAAAAGAAAAGGTGAAAAATTATGCACAACCTAAGCATTCCACAGATAATAGATGAGTGATTTCTGTTACATGCAGCGCTTGAAAAATGCCTAGCACATAGTAGGCATAAAATAAGTAGTGGTCGAATGAAGCAGTACATCCAGAGAATAAAATACTGTGCTATCTTGTAAAATTATATTGGTGTTATTTTTAATAATGTGAAATTCTTAACGTCAAGGGAAAAAATGATATTAAAAAGTTTATCTGGGAAATTCCCACTGTGGTACAGTAGGTTAAGGATCCAATGTTGCCACATCTATGGCATAGGTCACAGCACTGTGGCTCAGATTCGATCCCTGACCCGGGAACTTCCATATGCCACACGTGTGGCCAAAAAAAAATTATCAGGAGTATGGTCTAGCCCTCTTTTTTTAAAAAAAGAGATTTTATTACTAAAAATAAAGATGAAAAGTAAGTATAGGAAAAAGAAGGATATAATAAAAAATACTGCCTCTGGGGGAGTGAAATATTAAATAATCAAAAATACGCCATCTCCTTAACTGCTGCACAGTTATCTGACCTGTCTCCGCTGGAAGAGTTTTCCCAGGAGATCATCACCTGGGTGGGAAGGATGATCAGAAAGAGGAGGCTGTAGCTTGGGCTGGGGCCTCGCTTTCCCTGTGTGATTATTTAAGTAAAGTTTTCTGCCTTCATCTGGGGCATCTGACCCTGAGCATTCTGGGAAATGTAAAAGGGATGAAATTTATTCTCAAGCTCTTACCAGCACCCATTTTGCACCAGGGACCAAGGACACAAAGTTCAAGAAGCCTCTCAGGCCAGAGAGTTCACATTCAAGGTTAAATAAAATCCATCAGGGCTCCAGACCATCTTCCATGCATGCACCTGCCACACCCTGCTCTGTTGACATCTCTCTACCTGCAGCTGTTTCTAGGATACCCGAGTGTTCATTTTGTCCACAGCCCCTGCTGTCTGTTTATTTTCGTGGTTTGTGGCCTGGGCTCCTTGTGGAAAAGCAGACGCAGTCACTGACTGTGTTCCAAGGAGACTGACTGCCGCCCAGGGCCAGGGCACAGCCAAAATTTGTATTTATATTAGCCATTCATATATGTATATATAAACTTCGGCATGCATGCACCTATACACGCATAAGTAATTTTCTACAATGGGCTGGTGTTGCCTTTATAAAAAATTTAGAGTCTGCTTTGCCTTTCTCTTTAGGATTTCATCCTCTTTGCTTAGTTGTCTTGTGGTCTGGATTGGCTGCAGGCTGTCCAGAAGGCTCTACAGAAGGCTCTACAGAAGGAGGACAGGGGTCCCAGGCGTAGTCACAGGGTGGAGCTGAGCCAGGGACCTTGGAGAGAGCTTCTGGGCAGCTGGTCAGCTACAAGCGCTAGTTCTTTTCTTGTCACTCAAGTTGAGGACACCAGGTGCCATGAGGCCACTCTGCCGCTGGCTGCCTAGGAGGCTCCAGCAATTTGAAGGTTGCTATTAGGAGCCAGAGATGGGAGGCCTGTGGTGAACCCCCTCCCACCTGCTGGGGTGGTGCAGCTGTCCCCGGGAGAGGACCAAAGGCCGCCGAGGGAGGGAGGGCAGCAGCTGCTGGTGGTGGGCACAGAGCCAGGTCTGGGAGAACCGGGCGGGCAGAGGATTTGCATGGAGCCTGACAGGTGGAGCTTTGTGTCCTGGGTCCCCTCATCCGGAGGGGCAGCCCAGCAGATCTCCCCTCAACCCAGCTCCATCTCATCCGGGCTGCGCTTGGCTGCCCTCCAGCCATTCACTCTTAGGGATCTCTGCCAAGAGCCTCCCCCACCCCCCCACCCCCCGCAGACCCAGCCAGGTGAGTTCTTTTTTGGAGCCCAGACTCCACATTCCCCAGGTCCGCTCAGCCTTGGCCATTCCTGTGGGGCTGAGGATCCTCTGTTTATGTGGTGAGGGGGGGTCTGTCTCTCTCCAGTCTAGACCGTTCTGTAAGGTCCCGCCCTGCCCGAGGCAAGGAAACCCCTAAGATTGTGGCACATGGGGTGGGGCACCCACAGCCTGGGCAGGCAATGTGTGGGGTCCAGGCCATAGGAAATAGTCCAGGTGTGCCCCCACTTTCATAGGAGAGAGAGTTTGCCAATAGCTAGAGGGCGTGTACTAGCTGAGGGGTGTGGGGAAGCCCTTGGAGCGCTAAGAAGACCATGAAGGATCCTTATAAGTGGAGAGGGTAAGCTTACAGAGGAGGTAACCCGGGAGCCGTGTCTGGAAGAAGTCTTACAGCTGAGGGCACCAAAGAAAAAATTCAGTGAAGAAGATGTGATATGGGAAGACTCAGAAGCATGAAAGAGGTCAGGGTTCTGGGAACAAGGAGAGTCTGGGGATACAGGTTGGGATGGGAGTAAGGCACAGAGGAAATGAAGCAGGGAAGGAAGGTTGGGTCCAGGTCTTGTGTGTTTGTCACCCTAGATCTTAAAGACGTGGTATTGAGGGAGCAGGTGTGAGGCTCCATCTGGACTCCTGGGGGAGGTCCTGGACCTCTGGAGACTTTTGATTACAGCCTCATGGTGTTCCAAACATGAAAACCCTGTTGCCACAAACACTTAGAGATGCAAGAGAGGGAGTTCCCTTGCGGCACAGCAGGTTAAGGATCAGGTGTTGTCACTGCTGTGACTCAGGTGGGTGCTATGGTGTGGGTTCAGTTAACCTAGGAATTCCACATTTCATGGGCACAGTGAAAGAAAGAAAGAAAGAAGAAAGAGAGAAGAGAGAAGAGAGAAGAGAGAAAGAGAGAAAGAAGAGAAAGAAGAAAGAAAGAAAGAAAGAAAGAAGAAAGAAAGAAAGAAAGAAAGAAAGAAAGAAAGAAAGGAAGAAAGGAAGAAAGGAAGAAAGAAGAGACAGACAGACAGGATAGAGAGAACAAATATCTTTTCAGATGCATAAAAGTGCTCAGCAGAAGGTAAGAGAAATTCCTTCTCTCACCTTCCCTACCCTCTTCTTGCCTGGGGCCCCTCCCAAGTAAACTATTTGCTCTAGAATCCTCATCTTTTTGGAGTCTGCTTCTATGGGAACCCAAACTAACATGGATTCTTCAATAAATGTCTCTGAAGCCACTGGTTTTCCCTAGGGGAAAAATAAAATAAAATTCAAATCTTTTTTTATACCTTAACTAAAAATAAGTTCCAAATGTATTTAAGACCTAACTGTGAAAACCAAGACTTGAGGAGTTCGCGTTGTGGCTCAGTGGTAAAAAACCTGACAAGTATCCATGAGGATGCAGGTTTGGTCCTTGACCCTGCTCAGTGTGTTAAGGATCTGGCATTGCCGTGAGCTGTGGTATAGGTCACAGACACGTCTTGGATCCTGTGTTGCTATGGCTGTGGTGGGGCCAGCAGTTGCAGCTCCAATTTGAACCCTAGCTTCAGAGCTTCCATATGCTGCAGGTGCAGCCTTAAAAAGACCAAAAAACCCCCCAAAATCCAAGTCTTTAAAACTTTCAGGAGTTCCCACTGTGGCACGGCAGGTTAAGGATCAGGTGTTGTCTTTGTGGCAGTGTAGATTCTATCTCTAGCTCAGCACACTTATGCACACCTGAGGCTCAGATTCAATCCCTGGCCGGGGAACTTCTATATGCTGCAGGTGCAGCTTTAAAAGACAAAAAACTTTTAGAGGAAAATATGAGAGACTATCTTTATGATCTTAGAACAGAGGAAAATTCTTAGATATGACACCAAATGTGCAAAAATAAAGGAAAACTTTTTTTAATTGTCAACTTTATGAGTAAAAGATGACATTGTAAATCAAAAGCCCAGAGGTTGAAGCAGGTATTTGTGATGTCAAAAACTGACCAAAAACTAGTAATCAGAAGATAGAAAGAACTAGTACAGATCTGTGTGAAAGGAGGCAGGCAATACTAGAAAAGTGGACAGATGGAGTTCCTGTGGTGGCGCAGTGGAAACGAATCCAACCAGTAACCATGAGGACGTGGGTTTGATCCCTGGCCTTCCTCAGTGGGTTGGGGATCCAGGATTGCCATGAGCTGCAGTGTAGGTCACAGACGAGGCTTGGATTCTGCGTTGCTGTGGCTGTGGTGTAGGCCAGCAGCTGCAGTTCCAATTCAACCCCTAGCCTTGGAACCTCCATATGCCTCAGGTGCAGCCCTGACCCCCCAAAAGTGGACAAACATACATAGGCATTTCATGGAATAGGAATGTGTACACCAAACAAACATATGAAGAACCATTTCACACCCATCAGATTGGCAAAAATAGAAAAGTCCGAGGACACAAATGCCAGCAAGTAGTTGGGGCTGCTGGGCACTGTTTCCTGGTGCTGGGGGTGCTCCATTGTCCTTACTTTGGAGATCCATTTGGAAAGAGAATTTAAAATTTGAACACCCCGAGCCCCAGCAATTTCACTTCTAGGCGCACGTGTACATGTACCTGTCAATAAGATTATTCACAGGAGTTCCCGTCGTGGCACAGTGGTTAATGAATCCGACTAGGAACCATGAGGTTGCGGGTTCGATCCCTGCCCTTGCTCAGTGGGTTAACGATCGGGCATTGCCGTGAGCTGTGGTGTAGGTTGCAGACGCGGCTTGGATCCAGCGTTGCTGTGGCTCTGGCGTAGGCCAGCAGCTACAGCTCCCCTAGCCTGGGAACCTCCATATGCAGCAGGAGCGGCCCAATAAATAGCAAAAAGACCAAAAAAAAAAAAAAATTATTCACAGAAGCGCTGAGTAATCTGTTTGTGATTACAAATGGCTGGAAACGAGCTAAGTATCTATCTACATGTGACTCACTAAATCAATTGGGATACTAGTCAGTGCTTTATATTCTTCCAGCCTGGTTAGCTCTGAAAAACTGTAAATGTTGGACACACAATAAAAAAGCAAGTGGAAGTTCGTTCAGCTTCTGCTTAGGCTGTGAGGGGAAAAAAAAAAAGCAAGTAGTAATGGTCACACCATTTATTTACAGTTAGAAAACATGGGCAGCAGCCCTGTGGATTAGTTTGGATGAGTACATATGAAGAAATGTTATAAAATCATGCAGAGAATGAGAAACCTGAAATTCAGGATGGTGGTTACATTTGGGGAGCAAGGGTGATTTCTTTGCTTTTCTGGATGATTGCAGTTAAAGGAAAAGAGAGAGAGGAGGAGGCTTGGAGGAGAGAGGAGAGGTGATGGCAGGATGAGGATTTGGGGGTGTGTGCATCTCTGGGGTGTACCCACATAGATGAGGAGGCTGGAGGGACAGAAGGAAATTGCGACAGGTGGGCTTGAAAACAGAGCTTGGGGAGGAGTGTCTAACCCTGAGAGGAGGCCTTTGAACTTGGCAGTGAGTTATAACAGCCATGAAAGCAACTTGGGCAGGTGGAGAAGGCCACAAGCAGACACAGAGCCTTCAAAGCTGATGGTCATGGAACCTTCAGGGAGAAACCCTGCTTGAAGAAAGGAAAGCTGAGAGCAGCCTCCTAGGGAGGTGCAGGGCCGAGGGAGGCTGACTTTGCAGCTCCCATAGTACAGGCCAGAAAGCCCAGAGCTGGCCAGCTCAGGTCTGCCTTCCAAGCCCACCCGGGCATTCTGTCCACCCTGGGGAGGCTGGAGGGTCAGCCCTACCCTCTGTGCTCAGAGGGATGGAGGGGCCCCTGGGCAGCAGCCTGTTGGAAGGGCACAGCTAGTATTGGGAAGCCAGCTTGGGGCCTGTCTTCTGGCTCCCTCCTGGTGGCCCCTGGGAACACCTTCAACTCTGCCCTGCACTCACCAGAGAACCTCTTTGAAACTGTTGAAGCACCGTGTCCCCGTGGGGCCCTGGAAGGAGCAGCATCACAGCTCATGGCTGTCAGACTCCTAGGGGATCACTTAACCTCTCTGTGCCTCGGTTTCAAGTGGCGTGTGGGGCTGATACTGATTCACAGGGTTGCTGTGAGGACTACGTCATCCTGCTGACCCCCAGCAGGAGTGCTGCCTGCCAGGCGCCCTGCTGTCCTTGAGCACATTTCATCACCAAGCCACAAAGCAGTTAGAGGTGAGCTCTAACCCTAACTCAGGAACAGGGAAGCTGCGGCTTAGACAAGTACATAGTTGGTCCAAGTTCATGAGCCAGTTGGCCGCAGAACTGGGGTTTGACTCAGACCACACTGCTTCCCGTTATGGAATAATGCACATGATGGTGTTTTATAAACTGTTAAGTGCTGAACAAATGTTTCCTTGTCTGTAGTTCCTCCTTGATGAACTTCAGAGACCAGAACAGACCCTTTAACAAATGGGGACCAGGTGCTCTTTTTTCTCCAGTGCTAGGTGGTACGGGCAAGGGCAGGGCGGGGTACACAGATGGCCGTGACCTCTGAACCTCCACGAGCCTCGCTTCCAGAGGCTTAGAGCCTCAAGATGCCTGGAGAGTAAAGGCCCCAAGTCTTCCTCCAAGCTTGTGTTCCTCCTGAGTTACGTCCACACATACGTGTACACACACACACACACACACACACACACACACGTGCACACACCCTGCTGTCCTGTGCATCTTTGCCACAAGCCTGAAGGAAAGCCTGTGCCTCTTGGCAAGGCCCCCTCTCTTCCAGCATGTACACAGCTACCAAAACTACCCTCCTCACTCTGTTCCAGTCAGTTCCTGCCCAGAAACCTCACAAGAACAGCCTTTTGGGGTCAGAAGGGACCTTTACAGCTCATTTGGTCAAACAACCCCATTGGATGCACGCTCGCATCCTCTGTGCAGGGCCCCACTCCGGGTACCTCCCAGGTCCTTCATAATTCTCAAATGGATGCTGAATCCTTATGTTTGCTGCTGAGAGTTCATTTAAATCCTCCAGCCTCACTCCCCAAGTCTTTGAATAGCATGCCTCATCCCATATACCTTGGCCTTGCCTGACCAGCAGAGCGGGAATGGATTAGCAGCAAATCCCTCTAGGGCAGCAATCTGGGAACACATTAGCAAGGAGGAGGTGGGCGCATGGTCAGAATAGTTTGCTTCTGTTTATGAGTTTTGTAGCAGGTGTGCTTTGGAATGTTCTCGTGCGTACATGTCTCTATCTGTCAATGCCTCTTTAAGCATTCCAAGGTCAAAAGCCTGCAGAAACAACTGAAACTCTTGTCTCCTGGAAAGTAGGAATATTAATTCCCTCTGGGCTATAGGATTTTTTGTTTGTTCGTATTAGGCTATGTGGGTGTGCTGTGTAAAATGAGGATATCGATCTAGAGAAATAGCTTTCAAGCCTTTTAAATTTATTTATTTAACAGGCATTTATTGATTGCTTCCCATGAGCAGGCATTGTGCCAGCCCTACTGGCACCTATCGTGGGTGGACCAGGCCAGACCACGTGCCACCTTTGTGAGTCTGGTGGGTGGACAGATGCTCGACATGTAATGACAAACATGGCGCGGCCATAAGGAAGAACTGGTACTGTGGGGTGAACAATAGGAAAACCTCCCCGGTCTGGGGATGGCGAGAAGGGAGCGTCAGGCCAAGATCTGAAGGGAGAGCAAGAATTTGGGAAGGGAAGGTCAAGAACATTCCAGGGTGCAAAGGCCAGAGGGTGGAGACGATGGCTCTCACTCCAGGAATGTTGCGGCCTGCAGGGTAGACTAGGAGGGTTTTCAGGGCCTTTATGGTGGGAAGGAAGAGACAGGACAGGTGCATAGGGCCTTAAGGCCTTGTGGAGAGTGTTATATATTATCCTAAGGACAATGGAAAACCTTCAAAAGCAAGAGAATGTCACAATTGTCCCTGCACTTTTTTTCTTTTTTTTTTGTGCTGCACCCATGGCATGTGGAAATTCCCAGACCAGGGTGTGAACCTGTGCCACAGCCATGACCCAAGCTGCTGCAGTGACAATACTGGATCTTTAATCCACTGTGTCATGGGGGAGCTCTGCCCCGGTACTTTTTAAAGATCCTTTTTAAAAAAATATTATTTTCAATTTTTTCAGTAGAGATATAACCTTTTTTTTTTTTTCTTTTTTTAAAAGTATAGTTGGGGTTCCCGTCGTGGCACCCGTCGTGGCTCAGTGGTTAACGAATCCGACTAGGAACCATGAGGTTGTGGGTTCGATCCCTGGCCTTGCTCAGTGGGTTAACGATCCGGCGTTGCCATGAGCTGTGGTGTAGGTCACAGACGCGGCTCGGATCCCGCGTTGCTGTGGCTCTGGCGTAGGCCGATGGCTACAGCTCCAATTCGACCCCTAGCCTGGGAACCTCCATATGCCACGGGAGCAGCCCAAGAAGTGACAAAAAAGACAAAGAAAAAAAAGTATAGTTGATTTACAATGTTTGCCAATTTCTGCTGTATAACAGTGACTCATCATACATATATATATATATATATATATATATATAAATGTATATGTGTGTGTGCATATATATATGTGTATATATGTGTGTATACACACACACATTCTTTTTTTTTTTAATATTACTTTCCATCATGGTCTATCTCAGGAGATTGTCTCGAGTTCCCTGTGCTATACAGTAGGATATCGATTTTCTACTCTTTGGTTTCTTTGTTTATATTTTTGTCTTTTTAGGGCCTCACCCACAGCATATGGAGGTTTCCAGCCTGGGGTCAAATCAGAGCCATAGCTACCAGCCTACACCACAGCCACAGCAACACCAGATCTGAGCCAGGTCTGCGACCTACACCACAGCTCACGGCAGCACCGGATCCTTAACCCACTGAGCGAGGCCAGGGAGCCAACCTGCCTCTTCGTGGATCCTA
Organism: Phacochoerus africanus; assembly: GCF_016906955.1. NCBI lineage: Eukaryota > Metazoa > Chordata > Mammalia > Artiodactyla > Suidae > Phacochoerus > Phacochoerus africanus. Next base: position 11,519,492 of record NC_062548.1, read on the forward strand.
GTCAGATTCCTTTCCACTGAGCCACAACAGGAACTCCTGCTTATCCATTCTAAATGCAATCGTTTGCATCTACTAATCCCAAATTCCCAGCCCGTCCCACTCCCTCCCCTCTCCCCCTTGACAAACACCAGCCTGTTCTTCGTGTCTGTGAGTCTGTTTCTGTTTTGTAGATAGATCCTTTGGGCATATAGTTGCAATCCCATACACATTTTTTTTTCTTACTAGGGCCACACACCCATGCCTCCCATTTGGAAGCGTACAGGCCGGCTGCTGCTACAGGGCAGCCAGATGACCCACGACAACGTGTGTGAGCTGCAGCCATGCCTGGTGCCCTGCCCCAAACTTCCAGGCATCAAGAATATGGCCACTGTTTCCTGGCTGCCTTCCAAATCTTGGGCAAAGTCTCCTGCTAGTTTGAAACTACACAAGGATGGGAATTCTGGAAAGTGTAGTCTAGTTTTTGCTAATCGGACAGAATATAAATCCATCCTAGGAGGCAACTTTATTTTTAGGCAAGTATTTATTTATTAGTGGATCCAAGCATTGTTCTAGGAGCTGGGGATACAATGTAAGTTAGATAGAGTTCGTCCTCATGGGACATAGATACCAACAGGGAAATCAGGCAATAGCAAGTGCATATGGGAGTTCCTGTCATGGCTCAGTGGTTAATGAACCTGACTAGTAACCGCGAGGATACGGGTTTGATCCCTGACCTAGCTCAGTGAGTTAAGGATGCAGTGTTGCCATGAGCTGTGATGTAGGCTGTAGATTCGGCTCAGATCCCACGTTTCTGTGGCTGTGGTGTAGGCTGGCGGCTGCAGCTCCGATGTGACTCCTAGCCTGGGAGCCTCCATATGCCGTGGGTGTGGCCCTAAAAAGAAAACAAACAAACAAACAAAATAGCAAGTACCTATGTGATATGATACCTGATTGTGAAAAGTAATATTGGAAAAAAAAAAAAAGAAAGAAAGAAAGAATTGTGAGTATTGGAGGTGGGGGCTGGATGACAAGGAGGTTATATTAGAGAATGGATTTGGAAAGCTTCCCTGATGAATTACCACTTAACAACAGACCATAATGAAGTGATGGAACCAGCCAAGCAGATATCCCAGCAGAGTTTTTCAGGAAACAAGTGCAAGGGCCCTGAGGCAGGAACAAGCTTGTTCAAGAAATTATAGGAAAGCCTGCTTTTCTGGAGCAGAGTGAGTGAGGCAGAGAAGGATAGGAGATGAAGTTGTAAGTTGGGCAGCAGCTAGATTGTGTAGAACAGTCATTAAATTTTTTCCTGTTTACTGCTTGCCTTGAAGACCTCACCTGAAAGTCTTGTCTTTTTTTGACATTACTGAAACTACCCCAGTGCTAAAAGCTTTTCCTGGGGACGTTTGTCAGATATTTTGACATCACAGCTCCCTGAGGCAATGGATAACAGTTGAAGTAAACAATAGACTAAAACGTAAACGTAAAAGGAAAGGTTGAGGAATGAAGGGTCCATGGCAGGCTTTAAAAACCTCTGCTCTATTTCTGGAATCCATGTGCAGATGATGGCTGTGTGCATGGGACAGCAATAACCGTTTACCTCTGAATGACCTTGAAGCTCTGTGCAAATAGACATGAAAGTTGAGGCAGAGTTGCAAACTACCTGACTGAGTGTTAAAGGTATGCCCCCCCCCAACGCATACAAAGCCCATCAGCAAAGTGTGAGATTTATTGTTTCCAGGAGATCAAAGAAGTGTGTGTCTAATCATTAGCTGTCCAGTAAGTTCATTGAGCAAAAACTTCAGTGGACATATCTGACACAGAATACATACTTTGCAGAATTACTTAAAGAAAGTCACTAAACAAACCTCAACCACAACAAACCCTGTGGAGGGGACAGAATCTGATTTCCAGAGTTGTCACATTGTATTACTTTCAATGCCCAGTTTTCAACAACAGTTATGAAACACACCAAAAAGCAGTAAGGAAATATGATCCATACACTTGAGGGGGGGAATCAGTTAATTGAAACTGATCCTGAGGAAGCCTAGAAGCTGGAATTACTAGACAAATACTTGAAGTCAGCTATCTTAAACCTGTTTAAAGAACTAAAGGAAACCATATCTAAAGAGCGAAAGGAGAGTATGAAAATAGAGTCTCACAATGAGACAATCAATAGATAGAAATTATAAAAGGAACCAAAGAGAAAATTATAGAATGAAAAGTATAATAATCCAAACAAAAATATTCTCTGGAGGAATTCTCTTGTGGTGCAGCAGGTTGGGTATCCAGTGTCACTGTGGTGGCTTGGGTTGCTGCTGTGGTGCAGGTTCAGTCCCTGCCCTGGAAACTTCTGCATACCATGGGCACAGTTCCCCCAAAAAAATTTTTTTGGAGTTCCTGCTGTGGTGCAACAGGATTAGTGGCATCTCTGGAGTGCTCAGACACGGGTTTGATCCCTGGTCCAGCACAGTGGGTTAAGGATCCAGCATAGGTCAATAGGTCACAGCTACAGTTCGGATCTGATCCCTGGCCCAGAAACTCCATATGCCATGGGACAGCCAAAAAGAAAAAAAAAAAAAATTACTGGAGGGGCTCAGCATTTGAGGAAGCAGAAGAAAGAATCAGTGAACTTGAAGATGGGTCAACTGAGATTATCCAGTCTGCAGAGCAGAAAGAAAAAGAGTGAAAATAAATGAACTTGTAGAACAGAGGCCCATGGGACACTGTCAAGCAACCTGACCTGACATGTGCATGATGGAAATCTCACAAAGAGAAGAGGAGGGCAGAAAGAATATTTGGAAAAATAGTGGCCAAAAATATGCCACATTTGATTAAAGAACATTCATCTACACATCTAAGACATTCAACAGACTCCAAGTAGGATAAATTTAAATAGATCCCTACCAGAGTTCCTGTCGTAGGCCAGCAGCTGCAACTCCAGTTTGACCCCTAGCCTGGGAACTTCCATATGCCACAGGTGTGGCCCTAAAAAGCCACCAAAAAAAAAAAAAAAGAAAGAAAAGAAAAGAAAAGAAAAAGAAAATTAAGAATATAATTCCATTTATTATAGCATCCAAAAGAGTAAAACAGGAATACTTTTAACCAAAGATATGCAAGACTTGTACCTGGAAAACTATAAAATGTTGTCAAAAGAAATTTAAAAAGACCTAAATAAAGGAAGGACATCCCATGTTCATGGGCTGAAAGACCTGCTATTGTCAACCTGGCAATACTTCCTTAATTGATCTACGGATTCAATTCAATCCTTATCAAAATATCAACTGCCCATTTTTTTTGCAGAAATAGACAAGCTGATACAGAAATTCATATGAAAACTCAAAGGACCCCAAATAGCCAAAGCAATCTTGAAAAAGTTGGAAATTTCAGAACTTACTACAAAGCTACAATAATCACGATAATGTAGTACTGGCAAAGGAACAGAAATAGAGCAGTAGAAAGAATTGTGTCCAGAAGGAAACCCATATGTCCATGGTCATTTCATTTTCCACAAAGGTACTAAGACCATTCAATTGGGAAAGAATAGTCTTTTCAACAAAAGGTGCTGGGACCACTGGATATCGATACACAAAGGATGACCTTGGACCCCATCTCACACACCAGAATGAATGCCAAAGGGATCAAAGACCTAAATGTCAGAGCTAAACCTATAAAACTTGTAGAAGGAAATACAGATGTTTTAAAGCCATCATCCTCTTGACCTAGCATTGCCATCAAGAATGCTGGAATTCTTGTATGTTGCTGATGGGAATGTAAAAATAAATTCTGTGGTATCTGAATTATACTTCAACTTAAAAAAAAAAAACAGATTATTCTGGCTGCATACAGAGATAGACCATAGGTGACCAAGAGTAGGTGTTGGGAGTTTGTAGTCCTGCCCATTGGTGAGCGGATGGCGCTCTGTGTCCCAAGGGGGTGATGGCTTTGAGAGACAGGAGAGCTCAGGACAGGAACCCTTTGGAGAGGCTGGCCTCAACTGGAAGGAAGACACCTCTCCAGATTGAAGTAGGAGGGAAGAAGGGATGTAGACACAGGGGTAGGCATTGTAGAAAATCGAATCTGTCTTCTGGTTTGGTCCAGAAAGGGTTATGAGCCATTATGGGCAGAGGATGCCTGGAAGCTTTCAATAGCTGTGGGCAAGCAAAGAACACGGCCGCAGTTTCCAGGAAGACAGGAGCCCTGAGCCTGGGGATGCAGGGCTGCTTGTCAGGGAAGCAGTCTTCTTGGACCTAACAATGGTTTTTGAGTTAGAATAAGAGGAAGCTTCCAATGGATGGACCTGGAGATATCATACTAAGTGAAGTAAGTCAGACAAAGACAAGTATCCTATGATATCACTTATACGTGTCATCTAGAAAAAGGATATAAAGTGAACTTTTTTACAAAAACAGAAGTAGATTCTCAGACATAGAAAACAAATTTATGGTTACCAGAGGGGATGGGGGCAGAGGGAAGACAAATTCGGAGTTTAGGATTAATATATACACACTACTATGTATAAAATAAACAGCAAGGACCTACTTATGGCACAGGGAACTGTATTCAGTATCTCATAATAGCCTATAATGGAAAAGAATCTGAATCACTTTGCTGTACACCTGAAGCTAACACAACATTGTAAATTAACCATACTTCCATTTTAAAAATATTAAATGTTGCTGTGGCTGTGGCACAGGCTGGCAGCTACAGCTCCGATTTGACCCCTAGCCTGGGAACCTCCATATGCCGTGGATTGCAGCCCTAAAAAAAAAAAAAAAAAAAAAAAAAAAAGGCAGGAGTTCCCGTCGTGGTGCAGTGGTTAACGAATCCGACTAGGAACCATGAGGTTTCAGGTTCAGTCCCTGGCCTTGCTCAGTGGGTTAAGGATCCGGCGTTGCCGTGAGCTGTGGTGTAGGTTGCAGACGCGGCTTGGATCCCGCGTTGCTGTGGCTCTGGCGTAGGCCGGTGGCTACAGCTCCAATTCGACCCCTAGCCTGGGAACCTCCATATGCCGCAGGAGCGGCCCACGAAATAGCAAAAAGACAACAACAACAAAAAAAGGCAAATACAGAAATAAATAAAATACATTTAAAAAAAAAAGACTGAGAGGAAACTTGAGATAGTCACCCTATTATTATGATTTAATAATATAAGCCATAACCTAATTTTAATGTCTGTTTTATGAAATCACAGTGATGGGTTCATCAAGAATTGATGCATTTTTACAATCACAGTTTAATTTTGAATTGGGTATACGCCCATGCATTAATAAAAGAGTAAAAGGTAGTATGACTAAAAATATTAAACTAACATAGCTTAGTTGATTGAGAGACTGTTTTTCCCCTGCATTGTCTCACTTGGCCACTGCACTAATCACGGGAAGCAAGTTTTATTATTTTCACACTTATTTTACGTAAGGAAACGGAGGCTTCGGGGAGTTAACACTTTTCTAAGTAGCCTGAATCCAGATCTAAATCTCACGTTCTTTCCACTATTACCCCATGAATCAAGCAGAGTACTTCTTTATTTGTTGATACAAATTCTCAGTGTAAGCTGCCAAGGTATCTTTTTCCCAGAAAGTCTGGTTTTGTAAAATGTCTTTGATGCTTGCCCTTTACAGTGATTATTTTCAATAACATTTTTTTTCCTGTTAATAATATTAAGGCTAATTGTAGAAAATCTAGAAAAACATTTTTAAAATCCCACATAACTGCTTGTTAACATTTTAGTGTATTTCTTCCCAGTATCTGCCTATAATAAATATACTGCCTGAAAGTATACAAACACACACACACCTATTAATAACTTTTTTATAAAATTGTGCTCATACTAAAAAACAGCGTCATGTCTTGCTTTTTCACATAACATGATGTTGTAAGAAGTGGCATAGCCTTAGGTGAAGGTTAATTAGGCCCTGAGGCCAGAATGCAAGGGCACTGGTAGCTGTGTGCCCTTGGCCACGTTACTTAGCCTTTCGTACCTTAGAACCAAGTAAGTTATTACAAACCTTAGTGCAAGATATGGTGTGTCCTATGTACTCTCCTCTGATCCCCAGTCATCTCTGGCCCTGGGGTCAGGAACTACGCTGTGTCTGAAGCCCACCTGCTCGCCGTCCCCTCGGCCAGTGGGGGTCCTTGCTGTCGGTTCATCTTGCTCGCGCCCTCCGAGCTGTCGCCCTGTGATTTCCTTAATGTCCACTCCACCCAGTCGACTCCCTAGAGGCTGCCCTCTCGTAGTTGCTCTGTGGTTTTCCTGGGACAGACCATGCATCTGCAAGCATATTGTCAACATGGACGTGCTATTTGCTTAACAATATATATCTTGGATGTTGTTGATCTCAGCACATATGGCCCTGCCTTAGTTTTGTCTTGCTTGTTCACTTCGTTTTGCTTGTTTGAAGCTGCCACATAAGGGGAAAGGTTTTTCTTTCTTTCTTTCTTTTGGGGGCCTTGCCTTTGGCCTATGAAAGTTCCCAGGCTAGGGGTCAAATCTGAGCTGCCGCTGCAGGCATACACCACAGCCCCAGCAATGCCAGGTCCAAGCCATATCTGTGACCTACACTGCAGCTCCTGGTAACGCTGGATCCTTAACCCACTGGTCGAGCATCCTAATGGATACTAGTCAGGTTCTTAACCCGCTGAGCCACAACAGGAACTCCAGGGGAAGACTTTTCGAAGCATGCCGTGAAACCTAGAAGCTATAAAGGAGAAAGTTGATCCGTCTGGCTACATAAAGATTAAAGACCTAAGTACGAGAAAAGATGCCATAAACAAAGTCAAAAAGCAGAACAGCCTCTCCGACCCTCTTGCTCGCCTTGCTTCTACCTTACACAGAAAACCAAAGTCGTCAGACGCACATATTCTCTGCTTCCTCCACACGACTTCTAAATGTATTTGACCTCAAACCCACCCACGCCACCTCCCACCTGTTAAAAGGGAAGGTCTGTCCCCTCCGCTCTGAAGCTAAGGCCACCCCTGTGCTGGGATCCCTCCCCATCTGGCCCCAGTGGGACTGTGGCTCTCTTAGTTGCCCAGGAGAGCTTGCCCTCCCTGCTGCTCCCACGCTGCCCATTTCCCCAGGGTCAGCACTTTGACCTTCCTGAGGTTTCCTGCCTCGGTCCTCTCCTCTCTCTCCTCCCTTTAGCGCTCGGGGGCGGGCCTCATCGTGGCATGCCTGGACCCTCACAGCAGCCTCCTCCCTGGTCTCCTGCAGCTCCTTGATGCTGTCCTCTGCACAGGTGCCAGCAGAGCATCTAAAACGCAGACCTGCTCGTGTCCCTTGCTAGCGGTCACGCTCAAGTGCTGTAGTTTGGGGGTCCAAGCAGTATGGAAGGAATCCCCTTCAGAGTGCGGGAGCCCCTATGATTTGGAAAATCTTCCCGTCCCATTTGAGTCCCAGGCCTTGGTCATCTTGTCATGGCAAAGCCCTCTCTTCCAAGACGCCTCATTGCCCAGTTCCCTAGGCTTACCTGCCTTGGACTTTAGACTTAGTGACACCAACCTGCCACATACCTAACCCTCTCCTTCCCAGAGTACACCTACTGCCCCCACTTCACTGGGACAGCTACTGCTCATCTTCCTAAACTCCACTTAGCCACCATCGCCCCTGAGCCCTGGGCTGGGTACGTGACACTCCCACTTCTGGGCAGTCCTAGCATCCTGCATGTTCCTAAGTGGTTTGTTGAGCAGTCTGGGTGCCTCTTCTGAGGCTGCCTGGGAGCGCTCTGACTCTAGAATGTGAAGTACATGTCCCCACTTGAGCCTCAGCTTCAGGTCTGAGCAGGCTGTTCTGAGGCTGTGGGAACATCCCCCTTCCTTCACAGCACCTGCCACGATGCTGAAGCTGTGCTCAGGACGGTCTGTCTTTGCGCTTGCCCCCACGTTACACTCTAAGCATCTTGAGAACAAGGATGGTGTCATGTATTTCCCACTCCTGGCACATACCTGGCATGTACCCAGTGCTACAGCTGAACTGAAAAGAGACTTGGCAAACCAAAGACCGAGTTTAATGTTTTCTTGGTTCATTGTACTGGAACAGATGGTCATAAAGACAATTTATGAAATGACATTAGGATAAGTAGAAATTCCTATAGTTACATCCAAAAGTAACAAGCATGCACATTTCAGGGAGGCCACCACGGCTTCACCACAGTTCATGTGATGAGAGGTGGGGATTTGCACTGAGGAAGCAGCCTGGACGGAGGTCGCCAGTGTGATGAGGCTGCGGGTCGCTGCTGGGATGTTAATCTGCCCAGCTGGTGTCCCCAAGAGGTTGCTGTGTCCTGGTCCCTCTCCTCTCTAGTATCTTCAGGAAATTTCCTTCCCATCCGTCCTCTCAGCCTGTAGACATGCTTATGTGTCTCCCAACCTTTAAAACCCTCTTTCCCACCCTGCCTCTTCCTCAGGGTGCCTTTCTCTGTCCTTCCCTTTCACCCACCTCGTCCCCAGCACCCCCCTTACCATCCGAAAACCCTTTGCCCCTTTGCTCAGGGTTCCACATTCTCTGGAGCCTTCCTTCCTCCCAGGAGAGAACATAGCCTCATGGGAAAGTTGGAGACCCTCCAGCTCACGCCTCCTCCCCATTTCTGACTTTGTCCACCGTGACCTTGGAGGATAATCCCCGCCCTCCCGTCCTCTCCCGACCTGGTTCCCTTGAGCCACGTGCTCTCCTCCTCCGAGACCTTGCTCAGTCGGCCATCTCCTTCTGTACCGCTTCCCACCCGTTCCTTCCCTGCTGCCCACGAGCAGGGCAACCGTCCCCTTCCTTTCACCCTCTGCTGCCTTCTTGGCATGTTTCCATCCCCCTAGGAACTTCCTGTGAGTCTCCGCCCTTCACCAGTAGCCTTTTCCAAAGAGAAGGTCACTTCGCTGCCTCCCCCCATCCCCCTCTCCCCAGAGGGCGGCGGCGTCAGAGACCTAACGCGCTTTTTGCGCTTTGCCTCCGCCCCCGGCCCCGCCCATCCTCCGGGATCTCCCACCAGGATTTAGCCAACTCCTCCTCCCTCTGGGGCCGCCCCCGGTCCTCATCGTCTACCACCGTACTGTGGGCACTTTCTTGGGCTCCTGCCATGGCCATTCCTCCCATCCTAGATGGAGACTTTCCCCAAATCGTTGTCCTTGGTCTTTTCTCTGCTTGAGACTTTCCCCGTTATCTATAATAATAAACAAGAAGATGGAGAGAGATGCTGAGACTCTGAGGGCAGAAGGAGTTCTTTGTGCTGGTTGGTGGTTCGTTTGGTTTTGGTCAGGACATGAGGATTCCTCAGGGTACAGCAGAAAGGGTTGGAAGGAGACCAGCAAGCCCCCTGTTGGTTGTGCTATTTTCTGAACGCGCCCCAAACATTCTTTGCCTTCACGATCTCTCTCTGCCTGGTGTGTCCTTTGCCCGCTCCTGACCTCTGTAACATTCTGGTAATGCTTCTCTCACCAGTCAAACATGACGTTATAGTCATTTTACCACGTACCATGGCTTATGTCTCCCTGTATCTCCTGTCTGGAGATCAGGACCTGACTTATTCGGCATCGTCTGGAACACTCGACAGAGATTCTTCTGCATGGTTGGTGCTCAGTCGTCCCCACAGCCTCCGCTGATAGGAAGAGCATGAGCTTTAGATGTAAACAGACCCAGATGCTCATGCTGATCCTGGCCTTGATCCTAGGTCATTGCATGACCTTGGGCACGCAGCTTACCTTGCTAATTACAGTAATCGTGAGGATGAAGTGTGGTAATGGGTGCTCTGAAGTCACAGGTCCCCTCCCCTTCCTGAGATAGAAGGAGCTGGAAGAAATGGAGTGGGGTGGGCACCAACATGGGGGGTAGGGGAGCACTAGGATGCCCAGTGAGACCAGAGCCAAGGATTTTTGTAGGCTTTCGATTTGAGGGGAAGCCTTTTACAGGACTTCCCTCACTCTCCATAACACAGGACCCTCCACGAATGATCTGCCGTTTCCACCCTGGGACTGTCCCAAAGCAGGAGGAGACGAAATGACCTAAAGCAGCATCCAAGAACATGTTGATGTCACTTGATGTGTCTCCACCCATAAACCACGGGCCAGTGGTTGGAATCTTACTGCACTTGGTATGGCCCCTCTGGCCTTCACACCCGCCTGCCCTAGTTTGCTTTCCTGCTGTTTTTATGGCTTTCCCCCTGCCTTTCTCCCTCCCTTGACCCCGACTACATTCATAAATACCCCTTCCTAACCCCCTTCTTGACTTTCCCGCCCTCAGAGTTCAGCTGCTGGGGTAGGACGTTCTAAGGCTTTATCTCAAATCTGGCAGCTCTTCCCATGGCATCACATGGTGCCATCATGGGGCTGGGCAGATGTGTATCCCATCTGCTGAGCCCTTTGAAGATGAGGAAGAGGCTGGTAAGCCAGTGAGCCAGTCCGTTTGGAGGGATCCTGAGTGTCCTTTTTCTTTCTTTCCTTCCTTCCTTCCTCTCTCCCTCCCTCTCTCTTTCTTTCTTTCTTTTTTTTAAATTTTATTTTTGCTTTTTAGGGCTGCACCCACGGCATATGGAAGTTCCCAGGCTAGAGGTTGAATTGGAGCTACAGCTGCTGGACTGTACCACAGCCACAGCAGTGCCCTGAGCCGCGTCTGCGACCTACACCACAGCTCACGGCAATGCCGGATCCCTGATCCATTGAGTGAGGCCAGGGGTCGAACCCACAGCCTCATGGATACTAGTCAGTTTCATTTCCACTATGCCAGGGTAGGAACTCTCTCTTTCTTTCCCTTATATTTCTTTTCTTCCTTCTTTCCTTCTTTCTTTCTTTTCCCAAGGTTCTTTTCTGTTAGCATTTTTAGATCAACCTCACTCTTTTAAATCGCTGCATAGTAGTCCTTAGAGTTAAACTGCCCTGGTTTGTTTCAACTTTCTGCTATTGTGGGGATATTAAAGCTGTTTTTGCTTTCCCTTGGGAACAGTACTTTAGGAAATACCCTTGAACATGGCTCATGGGAGCATCTCTCCAGGACAGACGCCCAGGAATTAGAGGATGTGTGTATTTATGTGTATTTGAAATTTTATTAGATCCTGCCAGATTGTCCAGTTCAAAGACTATACCACTGTTTGAAAAATGTTTTCTTTTATGGTGTCATCATTTCATGTCTTGCATAAGAAGGTCGTCTCATTGCTCAAGGTAGAAACAGATTTTGTAGCTCTGCTTTTTACCTTTGGCTCCTACCCCTCACCCCACCCCCCACCCCCATCTCCAGGCATTGATATCATCCGAATAGTCCGCTTAGTTTTTGGACTTGCTGTTCTGTTGCACTGTTCCATATGTATAATCCGATACTACTGCAATGATGTTTTGAATATGTTTGTCCTTTTTTAAAAAATTGTGAAGATATATACATATATATATATGTATATCATAAAACTTCCCATTTTAAACCAGTTTTAAGCATACAGTTCAGTGGCATTAAGCACATTCATAATGTTGTGCAGCAGGCGTCACTATTTCTGAAATTTTTCATCAGTCCAAATAGAACAGAAACTCTGCGCCCATTACACAATAGCTCCCTTTTCCCCTCTCACCCTGTCCCCTGTAACATTTACCCTACTTTGTTTGTCTGTGAATTGACATAGTCTAGATTTCATGTGAGTAGAATCACACGATAATTTTCCTTTGTGTCTAGCTAATTTCACTCAGCATAAGTTTACAAGATTCATCCATGTTGCATCATATCAGAACTTCCTTTCTTTGTACAGCGGAAGAGTATTCCATTGTACAGATATAGTCCGTATTATTTACCTGTTCATCTGTTGATGGGCACTTGGGTTGTTTCCGCCTTTTGGCTAATGGGAGTAATGCTGCTCTGAACATTGGCACATGCCTTTCGGTTTGAGTTCCTGGGTTTTGGGGCTTATTTGTTGGTTTGTTTTTTGGCTACACCTATAGCATGTAGAAGTTCTCAGCCTAGGGATTGAATTGGAGCTATAGCTGCTGGTCTACACCACAACCATAGCACTGTGGGATCCAAGCCACATCTGTGACCTATACCACAGCTCCTGACAATAGCTTCTTAACCCACTGAGCAAGACCAGGGGTCAAACCTGCTTCCTCATGGATACTAGTCAGGTTCATTATCACTGAGCCACAGTGGGAGCTCCTGAGTTCCTGTACTTAATTCTCTTGGGTGTATACCCAGAAGAGGAACTGCTGTGTCCCATGGTAATTCTATGTTAATTCTTTTCCACAGTGGCCACAGAGGAGATGTCTATTTCCTTCATTTTTTAATAGAGCAGTTGCCAAATCCTCGTCTTACTCCATTTTTACATTCTTCTGTCCACATTCCCCTCTCCCCCTGGAGCACAGAACCTGGCACATGGTGGTACCAAGTGAAGGTTGGCCTGGTTGGGTGGGTGGATGCACGATGAACTCCAGACCACTGGAAGATTGAGACTGTATAACAGGACAGGTAGAAGCAATGGGAAGAGCCTGTAGCCATAACATTGGTGCGTGAACCCAACAAGTGACCCAAGTTCTCTTTCTTAGTTGAGCCCTTCGTTTCTGTGTGTCTTGTTTAGCTCATCTGTAAAAGGCTCTTGCACTTCTGCTTCACAGGGTGCTGAGACATGAGATCTGGGCATAAAAGCCCTTTGCTAAAGTCAAAGGCACTCACTCACTGGGGATCGCAGAGTCCCATGTGTGCCCTGCACCCAGATTAGAGCCTGGCACAACTGTGAACTGATGTCTTATGGGCATCCATGCCTACATCCAACCGCTATCTACTGAGGGCCTGCTCTGTGCCAGGCAGTGTCCCGGAGACTGAGATTCAGCTGTGAGCAAGAGAGAGAAAAAGGGCCTGACCTCACCAACCTGCCTAGTGATCCAAGAACAAGCCCCAAGAGCCCTAAGTCCCTTCCCATGCTTTTGGTAACAAATTTAGGCTTTTTAAAAACACAGCAAGAGAAGTTCCCGTCATGGCTCAGTGGTTAACGAATCCGATGAGGAACCATAAGGTTGCGGGTTCAATCCCTGGCCTCGCTCAGTGGGTTAAGGATCTGGTGTTGCCGTGAGCTGTGGTGTAGGTCACAGACGTGGCTCAGATCCCGTGTTGCTATGGCTGTGGCGTAGGCCAGCAGCTAAAGTTCCCATCAGACCCCTAACCTGGGAACCTCCATGTGCCACAGGTGCAGCCCTAAAAAAAAAAAAAAAATGAAAAACAGCAAGAGATGTTGGTGGAGAGGTTTATTTTAAGGAGGTATATCAAGCTTTAAGGAGAAAAGTAGATTTGAAAATGTAGACCAAATAACAGACCAGGTGCTAGGCAAGTCAAGCGGGTTGAAATGCCGCCAGGGGAACCTTGGGGGAGTTTCTGCGTGAAGCAAGGAGAGAGAAAAGATTCCAGATACTCCCCTCACTGCTGCTCCCAGGAAAAATGAGGGAGCTGTGGTCTCTATGCCTCTTCTTGCAGGAGTTTGGGGTGGGAGTCAGGGGACTGTCACCAGGCTCTCTGCAATACCAGATCTCACTAGGAATGTCGCTAGGTGACACTCAGGCCCAATTTGGCCCCCGTGGGAGACAGAGATCCGCTTATCTGGTTTGGTCACTGAGCTCTGCCCCTCAGCACCCCAAACCTCATGGCCACTGAGCACACATCCGTGCCCTGGATACCAGTCATCTCACTGCATTGTCTCCACCACCCTTGACCAGCTCCAGAAAACAGGCCCCGGGGAAAGGCAGGGCTTCAGCCTAGTTCACGCAGCTTGGCAGGCTGGAGCCCGAGTCCTTGCTCTTGCAGGACACTAGTTGAGCCAGATCCTGGAAGCCAGGCAAAGGAAGGAGCGGCAAGGTTGACGAGGCAAGAATTGGCAAGAGACCATAAGCGATGAAACCGGTTATCCCCTCAAGGACAGGTTTTATGATTTATTAATAAACCAAGCAATAAAGGGACTTTTTTGGAGCTTGGGAAATTTTATGGGCCCTAATAATTTCCTGAGTACTTTTGCACACGTTATTTTTCACTTGATCCTTATAACAACCTCTGAGCCATGGTTTTTATACCCATTTTGTAGACAGAAACTGTGGCTTACAGAGAGTAAAGGCCTTAGATTGTGCTACTAGTGCTGTGTGGGAGGCTTGGGGTATGGGGGTGTGTGTGGTGTGTGTGTGTGTGTATGAATGTGTGTATGTGTTTTCGGGGTGCTCCTGACAGCTGTGGCAACAGCCTCATCAGGTGTTTCATTGCCAGCGGGATTCTCAGAGCAGAGGTGACCCCGGCAGGAGGAGCAGAAATTCCTCAGCCTGATGAGGTCATGGTTTGTGTTTCTCCCAAACATTTATTTCTCAGAGCCTGTATCCTGGTGAAGGCAATTGACATTTGTTATTTACCTGGCTTTTCCCTAGAACATGAACATGTTTATTAAACGGATTGTCACTCCCAGCAATGTCAGTTTATTTAGCAACGGCAGAATTTTTCCTGCACATGTGCTTCAAGGTCTCACCTGAAGTTTAGAAGAGCTCCTTGCCCTGGGCTGCGCTTGGAATGAGACCAGGTTCCTGCCCTCAGAGGGTCAGCCAGCACACCCAGAAATAAGGTTCAGCCAACTCTGTGGGCACCCTGGGACCTAGTCAAGTTGGCACCCAAAATTAGCCGTCACAGCAGGCTAAGTGATTTCAGCGTCAACTAGCATTACCAAGCACCCCCTGTGGCTGTGCTGTGGGCTCCATTTGCATGCACCCCCCCACCCCCGAGCCCCCCAAGTGAAGGCATTATCCTACGTGCAGGAGGAGAAACTCAGGCTTGACATGAACGCCTGAACAGAGGCAAAGCCGCTTCCACACCCACCCTCGGCAGGCGTTGGGTCGTGACTACAACCTTCTGTGACTTTGCCTCTTTTCCACCTCAGGCCTTGTGTGGCTTCATTCTCCATCCTACCGCACGGTGCTATTTTAATGATTATTATTACTGACGGCCATAATTAACATATGTGTGGTGCTATAATAGAAACAGTAGCTAGCTCTTATATAACACTGGGTCTGACAGCCAGTTTTCCTTGTTTTACCTGCATTAACTCGCCTCCTTGAGTAGATGCGGCAAGTGAGGCTCAGAGAGGTTGAGTGACTTGCTCAAGGGTGGCCAGGGTTGCAGCCCAGAGTCTTTTTTTTCCCTTCTGGGTTTTTTGTTTTTTTTTTTTAAGAGCTGCACCCACAGCATATGGCAGTTCCCAGGCTAGGGGTTGAATCAGAGCCACAGCTGTGACCTACACCACAGCTCAGATCGTTTAACCCACTGAGTGAGGCCAGGGATCTAACCTGCATCCTCACAGACACTATGTCAGGTTCTTAACCCGCTGAGCTACGATGGGGGTCTTACCTGACTTTCCTAGTAACTTGCCTGAAGCCGTATGGTAAGAGGAAGCTGGAGGTCAGACTTGAACCTGGAAATTTGGATTTAAAAGCTTCACTTCATCCAGACTCCCTACTCTGCCTTCAGGATCCTGGGATATTTTTACTGTGTGTGTGTGGTGGGGGCGGGAGGGGTCCTTAAGACCCTCGCACTGACCCTCCTTCTCACGCAGGCCCCGTGCTCGTGGGTGCCCCCTGCCCCATCTGCTCTGTGAGCAGCTGCCTTCTGCTAAGTGGCTTTTGTGCAGAGCCCATGCCCTGACTCTTAAAAAGGAATGTGTGGGATGAATAAGCACCTAAAAATAACTCCAGATCAATTTTTTGAGGGGGGAGAGGGCTGTGTTTTCCTTTCTCTCCTCTCTCCTCCCTCCCTCTGCCCCCAAGGCCCATAAACCGCTGCTGGCGGACAGCTGGGCCAGGCTGGCTTCCTGTAAGGCTGTAATAACATGGAATTAGCCCGGCGGCCGCCCTCACCAGCACGGAAATGCCAGTGCTTGGCCACTACAGGCATCTTTGAGTTGATACCTTCCTGCTCTGGTCCATGCTCCCAGGACAGGTCTTTGCTCATCAGGTAACTGGGCAGAGACAGATTCCTGGGCCTGTCCTGCCCAGGGATGAGGGGTGGAAAAAACCCCTTTGAGGGAGGCTGGCAGCTAGCTTCTGGGCTGAGCCGTCTGAGGGAGCCCCAAATTCCTGCCTCCAGGGAGGAGCCGGGCGGGCAGGAGCAGAGCACTCTGGCAGCCTGGGCCCCGCGTCGAGGTTTCCAGGCTGTCTGCTGACTCAGGAACTTGGCTGAGTGACTTCCATCTGTCTCCGTGCCCCTCACAGGCCCCTTACCCCTGCCAGGCCCCCACAGGCCACCCGGAGAGGCTTTGGAAACTCAGCAGAAGGACCTTTGCTGCCTGGAACCCTCCAGCTAAAAGCAGAAGCAGGTTACGTTTCTTCCTTGGAGGCTCTATCCTGCAGAATGGATCAGTTCTGGGGATATGCTAGGAATTTGTGTGTAGCTCAGCCATGCTTGAGGTCTCTTTCCCATGTGATATCAAATATATAGAAAAGGACACCCGCATTGAACGGCAGGGGTGGGAACAGCAGGGTAAAGAAGGAAGGGAAGCTCCCAGGGCCGAAGCACTCAGAGGTCCCCGCTTATGCTGAGCCTCTGGCCAAAGAATGGAAAATTCCAGGCGGAAGCTCAGAAATTCCCCATGTAGGAGAAGTGCTAAGGGAAGCGCCACACCTCGTCTCCTGCGCCCCTGGGCTCCAGCCAGGGCTGGGGCGGGGCTTCCTGAGCCCCAGCTATGGGGTTGCTCGGTGATGGAGTTGTTCCCAGTCTTGGCTGCACATCCCCACATCCTGGGGGAGCTTCAAAATGCTGATGCCCAGGCTCTGTCCCCAGGTCAGTTATGTCAGCATTCCCGGGGTGGGGCCCTGACTTCCTGGGGGGGTGGAGCGGCTCCATGGGCAACAACAACCTTTGTTTTCCTCTACCCTCTGCCTTGCTTCTCAGCTTCTTATTTCTCAGACTCAGACGCGGGCACTGCCACGCCAGGCCCAGTGTCCTACGTAATGCGGGCTTGGGAAATGATGCTGAGGGCTCTGGTGTCTCTGATGACAGCGACAGTGATGATTGAGGCCATGCCCCGAGGGCTAGGAACCCTGGAAAAGAGCTTTTCTCTGACTTCATTACAAAAGAGTCCCTTATAAATACTGACGGGAAAGGATCACTGTGAAAGTTGTACCCAAGGTCCCAAAGGGTCAGAAGCACATGTTCCCCCCTTAGCCCGTAACCAGCAAGTGGCCCGTCCTCTGAGCGCTTTCCTGCCTTCCCCTGGGCCTGGCCTGAGATGAGTTCTGGTTCTGAGCACCAAGCCAGGCTTCCAGAGGGCCCTCCTGGCGCCTCCTGAATCTGTGCCTCGGGGGCCCACCTGCCCAAGCTGCAGTGTGGCCAGCAGGGTGGCCAGCAGGGCGGACTAACGCAGTAAGACCGCGTTCCTCCCCACCGCAGTCCAGGAAGCAGGGCCCTCGTTGTCCTGTTTCCTCCCAGTTCCTTACTTAACGGCACCCCTTGTCCCCAGGGTCAGACCTCCCTCTGCTCCGCCTTCGTCCTGCAGCCGGTCCTGTCTCTCTGATTGTGCCTTTCTTGAAGTCCAGGCCCCAGTTCCTGTCTTCCTGGCTCCCCACCGCAGCCCCCAGCCACCTTCAGCTTCTGCCCTCCTCCTTGCTGGAGGGGGGCAGGAGGGAGTCTACAGGCTGGACGGGCAGCAGGAACCATCACTCGGCCTACCCTCCGTGGCCCAATGCCCTCCACCCTCCCCAGGTGCTCCAGCCTCAGCCCGAGGGTCGCTCAGCCCCACTTTCCCTCCTGATTCCGTGTTCAGCTCTTCTGACACAGCAGCCTCTCTGGTTTTCCGTTGCCCACCCGTGGGCCTGAGGGTCCTGGCTGGGACGCCCTGTCCCTTCCCATGCACCTGCTCAGTGAGACAGCTCTGCTTCTGGCACAGACGCACTTGGCCTATTCCACTCGCCACACTGGGTCACGCTGCCCCTTGTGCTCAGCGCAGCCGCCCAACCTTCCTGCACGTGTGTCGGTTTTCCCCAGCTGCCCATCTCCCTTCACAGTTCCATCCGCACGCTGCTCTCCTGGACCCCAGGGGAGGAAAGTTCAAGTGCACCGATGCCTCTCTGAATGGGCGTGGGGGGCAGTCTCTGTGCAGACGTGCCAGCGGCCCTGCAGCATCAGCAGGGGCCTGGTAGCAGCCCGCACCGTCCTCCTGAATTGCCTGAGAACCTCTGGTTTTCTTGCTTTGAGACTATTAGCTGCCCACTCGCCCTCCCTCCCCTTTCTGCGTCCAGTCCTCCGACGGGGAGCCCATTTCTGGGTTGCTTTAGCAGCTGCAGCACTCCCTTGAAGTGCCCAAGGGAGCCACTGGCAAGCAGGACAGGAAACAGAACTCTAGATGTGGAGGATTACAGATGTAAAACTGGGGCTCAGGCACACAGGCTTATGTGCCCTTAGTGGCAGAGTGAGTGGGGGTACCCGAGGCCGCTGGCCCCTCCTCCTAGAAAGGCCGTCTCTCTGACCAGGAGGGTGCACTTCCAGGGGCTGTATTCCTGGGCTCCTGGGTAGGCTCCTGGAACGCCCTGGGTCCTGGAGGGGGCCTGATGCCAGCAGAGCCCTTGACCTTCCCTGGCTCTAAGTGGCACTTCAAGCCTCTTCTCATTACGCAGTTATGCTGCAGCTCCCAAGGGTCACCAGGAGCAGCTGTGACATCTCCAGCTGTCCCAGCTGATGGGGGGGGGCTCCCGTGGCCTCGCTCCTGGAAGGCTGACACGCTGTCAGTGGACAGGGCTCCGAGCCCCAGCCGTGCCTGAATTTATCCTGGGAAGGTGGGCTGTGAATCCAGAGGGAAGGCAGGAAGTTTGCAGGCATTGACTTGTCATGGTCACATCTATGAGACCCTGGGAAGACACAACCCTCTCCATAGCTCAGCGTCCACATCTGTGGGGCCGTGAACTGACGGGATTAGACAGACAACGCAGGCAGAGCATCTGGCCTGGCCCCTGGCACATCGCAGGTGAGTTTCTTGCTCCCATGGACCCCGCAGTGGGCAGGCCACTCCCCGATGTCTGTTGGGTTTCATGCAGGCTCAGGAACATTGCCCTTCAGTAGCTAAGTCTTTATCGAGTGGCCGCTCAGAGGCCAGGCCAGAGCCCTTGTGCCAGTTTGACGGCACTGCTTGCTTGGTGCCCCAAATGAGATGAGTGTTTGGCCTCCTGTGAATGTCAGCACACCTGTGGCTGCCCAAGTGAGGAGGGCCGATGACCCCTCCACAGGGAAGCCAGGGCTTCCTGCAGGCCCAGTGCCTGACTGTGACATGAGCTTAGGACTCTGATCAGGTGAGTGAAGCTTCTGACAACCCGGCACTTGGGGACCACAGAGGATGAGGCTTCTGGGGGCAGCTGTGGCAGCTCAGCTCACTGAGTTGTTTCACATAGATGCCCACCGAGAGCCAGAGCTCAGGAGAAACATCCAGGTGGGGCCTCTCTTTGCCACCAGCTGCCCTTGCCAGCCGAAAGCCTTCCCAAGGAAGATAGCAGCTTCACCATGTCACCAGTGCCTGGATATTGCAGAGAGGTTCCTATGAAATGACATCCGCAAACTGAAAACAAATAACTAGATTCCATGTAAAATTAGAGGCATGTGCCAAGCGGTCATGAGAAAAGCTTCCTGGTGGAAAGCCCTTGGCCAGAGGTGGAAATGGAAGTTGATCCCATTTATAACCTGCAGATGCTGTGGGTTACACTTTGTAGCCACCAAGAAGGTGGGACTTTTTGTCCCTACCCAGCAGTTTACTCTCTGTTCTAGCACTTTCTTAACTCTGGAGCCTCCTTTCTGAATGCTCTGCTTTTCTTTGACTTCCCCTCACTCCCCTCTGCTAAGGGATTTTCTGGGTGAGGCCCACATCTCTCTCCTTCACTGATTACAGCTTCCAGCCTAAGCTGCAGTCATTTTCTCTCTACCTGGTGGGCTATCGTCAAGATTTATTTTAACTTCAATTGCAGAATTTGAGACAATGCCAGGGATCACTAAGATCGAGGCCTATTTAGTGTGCTTATGATGAAGACTCTTTTCAGGGGAGATGTTTCAACCACTTAAGGAGTCATTTCTTAGGGCCTGTCCTTGCATATCCACAGCCGATAAGCCCCTAATCCCGCAGCACACACAGCACGGGGAGAGGAAGTAGGAGTTGAAGTTCAAGAGGCACCTCGTGGGCCCTGCATTTGAACCACAGGTGCCCAGGACCTGGCTCTGGGGATTTATGCAGATCACTTACAGGAAGGTGGATGATTTCAGTGTAATTACTGTGTAATTAATTCACAAGGTTTTAAAATGAAAAAAATACATACTAACAATAACGTAGTTTGAACTTCCCGCCAACCCCAGTGAGGTCCAGTATTGCATGGGCAGGGCAGTGCCAGGTGCCCAGGGTGCTGCCCCGAGGGATTCATCGTGAGCTCGGAGTAGGGAACTACAGTCTGGGGTTCTGGAATACACTGCCTGCGTTCCACCCTGGCTCCCCTGCCTATTGGCCGTGAGGCCCTGGGAAAGGCACTTACCCTCTCGGGGCCTTCTTCCTTACCTATAAAACACAGAGAATAACAGTAACCGTAGACAGGATTGTGGCGGGGACCAAAAGAAATAATGCTTGTAAGGTGCTTGTCAGGGTGCCTGACACGTGTAAGAACTCAACTGCTGTTGTTAGCAACTCAGTTGCTATCGTCATTCACAGCATGACCCAGGGCCCTCTGCCCCCGCAGCAGCACCCGCCTTGCCACAGCCTTCAGAGGCCGTCCCCTTGGGGTATCCTGAGATCTGCTCTATGTCTTGGAACTCTTATGTTTGAGGGTTTTTTTTTTCTTTTTCAGCTTTTTCTTTTTTGGGGCCATGGCATGCAGTGGCTTGGTGTGGGATCTCAGTTCGCAGACCAGGGATTGAACCTGGGCTGCCAGGGAATTTCCTTTTCAACTGTTGTCATCATTGCCCCCCACAAAGAGAGGCAGCCAAAGGCTTTTCCCCTGGACTCATCGGAAAAGGCACATTTTGTCCAAATACTCCGTGGTGGAGCCACCGGGAGGACCACCGTCACCCTGGCCGAGGCTCTGTTTGCAGACGCGCCCCCACGGAGGGAGCTGCTCGGCTGGTGGCTGCTGGTGAATGTTCTCTGCTGCTCAGCTGGGTTATGGTCAGCAGCTGTAGTTCTGTATTTTTCCTTGTCTAAACCTATTTATTTACTGTCACTTTAACAAGAATGACTAGTGTTATCTTTGGCTTTTTATCCTTTTTTTTCTTAAGAATTAAGCTTTTTTTTTTTTTTGGTCTATTTGTCTCTTGAAGGCCGCACCTGACCAGGCGAGGGGTCGAATCGGAGCTAGAGCCACAGCACAGCAACACAGGATCTGAGCCACGTCAGCAACCTACACCGCAGCTCATGGCAACACCAGATCCTTAACCCACTGAGCAAGGCCAGGGATCGAACCCGAAACCTCACGGTTCCTAGTTGGGTTCGTTAACCACTGAGCCTCAACGGGAACTCCCTGAATTAAGCTTTTTAAGAAAAAAATTATCTAGACCTTTTCAAGAACTAGCTACCAAAGTAAAAGGGGAGATGAGCATGCCACACCAAGCCGGGGGCCAGCGCTGGCTGTGCTGTGTGCTTTATATGCATTGGTTTGCCTGCCTTTTACATCGGCCCTGGGAGGTAGAGTATTTATTAGCCTTACTTTTCAGGGAAGAAAACTAAGATTCAGCAAAGTTAAGGAACTTGCCCATATTTAGAAAGTAATGCAGCCAGATTTCATCTCGAGGTCTGCCTCACTGCAGAGCTTACATTTTCCTTCCTCTTTGATAGCCACCGTTACTGTGCTAGTAAAAACATTTCATTATATTCTCCTTATGAAATATTAAAACAAGAGTTCCTGTTATGGGGCTCAGTGGATTAAGAATCGGACATGGTGTCCATGAGGATGCAGGTTTGATCCCTAGCCTTGCTCAGTGAGTTAAGGATCCAGCGTTGCCTCAAGCTTGGGCATAGGTCGCAGATGTGGCTTGGATCTGGCATTGCTGTGGCTGTGGCATAGGCTGGCAGCTGCAGCTCCAATTCAGCTCCTCATCCAGGAACTTCCGTTTGCCACAGGTGCAGCCATAAGAAGAAAACAAACAAATAGAAAAATTTAAAAAAAAAAAGTTAGGCAAAGCTAAAGAACTTTGGACCTCTCAGAGTTCCCGTTGTGGCTCAGTAGTGGTTAACGAATCTGACTAGGAACCATGAGGTTGCGGATTCGATCCCCGGCCTTGCTCAGTGGGTTAAGGACCCGGTGCTGCCGTGAACTGTGGTGTAGGTCACAGACTCGGCTTGGATCCCGCGTTGCTGTGGCTCTGGTGTAGGCCGGCGGCTACAGCTCCAATTAGACCCCTAGCCTGGGAGTCTCCATATGCTGCAGGAGCAGCCCCAGAAAAGGCAAAAAGACAAAAAAAAAAAAAAAGAGAGAGAACTTTGGACCTCTCCTCTGAATCTCAGTGCCTTTTCCAGATTTCTTTCTTCTATAAACACCCCACTTGCAAGACAGATGTTGCAATAATAATAATACGTGTTTGTTATCTGCCTCACCTGAGTTGAATGAGGTTATGGACAGAAACGCATTTTATAAACTTTACTGTCCTCTGCATATGTCTATTTTTAGTGGTAACAGGGAGCACAGAAACATCCATTACCTAAGACCCTTTTGTAGGGAATCTTGCTTGGTTTAAACCTCATTACTGGGAGTTAATGGAATCTCATGCCTCTGGACGGCCCAGCCCTGAGCCTGTCCAGCAGGATCTTCAGGGTGGCATTTGTAGGGCTAGGCTGCAGAATCATAATCCTCCAGTAGGTGTCACCCTCCACCAGGACACATCCTCTGCACCTTCCCTACCGGCCCCCTGAGCCCATTCAGTGCTGCTTGGTCGAAATTAAAGGTGGAAGCAGTGCTGAGGGTATGGAATTTGAGTTGAAGAGAGGGCCAGGGCAGGTAAGTAAGTTTGGGGCAGGCAATCAGAATGCAAAGCTGCCCAAGGAATCTCACAGGTGAGCAGGGAGAGCCCAGGGCAAGGACTATCGCCATCTGAAGGTTGATTCAGGTTATACCCAGAGGCTATGCATTGCAGGAAGGGACTCTTGAGTGGCCCGCTCTGTCTGGATGGGTCAGGGATGGCTTCAGTTGGAAGGTGACAATTGAGATAGGTCCTGAAAGGTGAGAAGGAACCTTCCACGCCGAGGAAGTAGGAAGGGTATTCCAGGAGTATCCTGAGATGGGCCGGGACCTCATGGATGGGGTGGGCAGGAAAGGATGGGAGGAAGTAACTAGAATGAGGGAGGGAGATGAGGCCAGATTCCTGAGGACCTTGAGGGCCAGGACCGTGGAAGGGTTTTTTGTTTTGCTTTGTTTCCATTTGGAGTCGGCCAGCAGGGACTCCCAGCTAGAGATATGGAAGATGAACTGGACAGGTAGAGACTGGAGGCAGGGAGGCCAGAGAGGAGGCTGTGGGTGAAGGTCTTATCCAGCACAGGAGCAGTTGGTACTGGGAGGGCAGACATAGACTGGCAACTATTTGCAGGAAAGAATTACGTGGACACAGTTCCTGATGAGATGGGGTGAGAGTGGGGGGTATCAGTGGAGGAATTAAGACTGACTTTGATGTTTCTAGCTTGATGAACTCAGTGGATGTGGAACCATTAGTTGAGACAGAAAACAGGAGAAGGAGCAGATTGCAGAAGCAGAGGGAAAAGAAACTTTTATCTTTGGACTTCTTGTGTTTGAGGTGAGACGGAAACGCCCCAGTGGAGATGTCCGGTAAGCAGTGGAACACAGTGGCCTGGAGCCAATGAAGAAAGGACAGAGGAGCAGCCTGAGGGCCGCTGCTTCTCATTTACCCACTGTTTGTCTTTTTGTCCAGTTTATTCCAAAGAGGCTCCCCCAGCCTGCGCTGCATTTCACACACATTTCAAATTGCTTCTCTCTGCAGCAGCAGGACTAGGAATGTCTTTCCTTAATGGCCCAAGGCCCCGGGATGCCTCGTGGCACGACCACTGTGGAATGGGGCATGCGAAGTCCCCTTTTTTTCACTTTTTCTCAAAACCTGAACCTGTCCTCCAAGAGGAGTGGCAGGAAAGCCAGGCACCCAAAGAGGTTGGGGTGCTGGGCAGGCCTAGCAGCTGATGGGTTTGCCAGGGCAGAGAAGTCAAGCTCTTTTTAGAAGCTGTTTGCTCCTTCCCTGGGTTTGTATGTCATGTGCACATGTGCATCCTTGCACACACATGCTTTGCTTATTTGCCGGGGCGCTCCCCCCTAAATGGAGCAGGAGAGGAACAGATCTACTCCTGGCTCCTGCTGGTCTCTCTCCTGCCATCACAAGAGCAGCTCCCTGGCAAAGAAGTCCCAACAGAGAGGGCAGCCCAGAGGCAGGCACCTGTCTGGAGTGTGATCCCAGCCCTCACTGACTTCTGTGCAGTATGTTAATTTCCTTTGTCTGCTGTAACAAATTATTGTCAACTTGGTGGCTGAAACAACAGAAATTGATTCCCTGACAGTTCTGGAGGCCAGAAGTCTGAAATGAGTATCACTGGGGCAAAATCAAGGTGTTGATGGGGCCCCCTCCTTCCACAGGTCCTAGGAGAGAGTCTGGTCCTTGCAGGTTGGAGCTTGGCCAGCGGCATTTCTTAGCTTGTGGCCACATCACTCGAATGTGCCTCTTCTGTGTGTCAAATCTCCCTCTTACAAGGATGCAGGAGGCTGCATCAGAGGTCTCCCCAGATAATCCACAATCTTCCCATCTCTGAATCCTTGGCTTAATCATATGTGCAGTCTCTGCCATGTAAAGGTGGTAATTACAGGTTCCAGGGTGGGGACCTGATATCGTGGGTGGGGGCATCATTCAGCCTACTACAGATAAGGGTTAGGAAAGGTCTTTCATTTGACCCTTACCACCTGTGTGTGAAACAGGTGTCACTATCCCCATTTTAGCAATGAGAAAAATGAAATGGACTCTGCCAGCTAAGATGCCAGGATCTATCAGGAGACCTTGATCAACTCCAGACATAAGGGTCCATCCTATCTTTTTGCTTTTTAGGGCTGCACCTGCAGCATATGGAGGTTCCCAAGCCAGGGGTCAAATTGGAGCTACAGCCACTGGCCTATGCCATAACCACAGCAATGCCAAATCTAAGCCATGTCTGTGACCTATATCACAGCTCATGTCAATGACAGATCCTTAATCCACTGAGCGAGGCCAGGGATCAAATCCGCATCCTCATGGATCCTAGTCAGGTTCATCAACTGCTGAGCCACAAAAGGAACTCCTCCATCATATAATTTATTTATTTATCTTTAAATTTAATTTGTCTTTTTAAGGCCACACTCACAGCATATGGAAGTTCCCAGGCTAGCAGTTGAATCAGAGCTGTAGCTGCTGGCCTACGCCACAGCCACAGCAATGCAGGATCTGAGCCGCATCTGCGACCTACACCACAGTTCATGGCAATGCTGGATCCTTAACCCACTGAGGGAGGCCAGGGATCGAACATGCGTCCTCATGGATGCTAGTCAGATTTATTTCCATTGAGCCATGACAGGAACTCCCATCATATTTTTTTAAACATAAAAATCTATCCTTTTTAAAAGAAAAGAAAAGAAAAGACAGCCATACATTTAATCAAGCAGCAGATAATCAAAACTCACTTCTGCATTGGGTGACTCCTGCTGGTTCCCCTGGTCCTGCTCTCCCTTGGGTGTCTGTGTTGGAGGATAAGGAAGAGGTGGCATGCTTCCCTCCTGCCTGGCACCTCGTTCGGGTTCACTTCTGTGGACATGGGTCAGTAGAAAGGTCTATGGGAGTCCAGAAGGCTGGAACCAACCAGGGCAGCCTTCCTGACTTTCCTGGCTGGAGCATGGCTGGGCGGGAAAGTCAGTGTGCAGGTCTGCAGTCCAGACAAGAGACCTGGGCCTACAGAGTCTTTTCCTGCAGCTGAGGAATCCCAGCTGGAGCTGGGAAATAAGAGTAACCACCACGACAAAAGCCCCTTACCCTCCTGTACTTACTTCTGCTTTTGCATCTTATTTCTGTCATCTCTTCAATCACGGTGCTCTCACATCCCTCTAGAAGGTAGGCAGAGAAACAACCCCTATGTCATAGACCGAGCACTCAGATTTGACGGGGAGAGGGCTCTCCTAGTCAGCCCAACAGTGGATGGGGACTTACCAGTGTGGCTTCCTCAGCCACTTGGTGTGGGGCAGAGGGTCAGGGCTGTGGATGGGTCCTGTCACCTGTTCATTAGAAAGGATTTTATGCTGGAGAGAGTGTGGAGTGGGTGGGAACCCTCCTCCAGTGTTGGTGGGAATGTAAATTGGTGCAGCCACTGTGGAAAACAGTATGGAGATTCCTCAGAAAACTAAAAGTAGAGTTACTATAGGATCCAGCAGTTCCACTCCTGGGCATATATCCAGACAAAACTATAATTCAAAAAGATACATGTTCATAGAAGCACTATTTACAGTAGCCAAGACATGGAAATAACCTGTCTGTCCATCGACAGATGAGTAGATAAAGATGTGGTACATATATACAATAGAATACTACTCAGCCATAAAAAAAGAATGAAATAATGTCATTTGCAGCAACATGGATGCAACTATAGATTACCATACTAAGTAAGTCAGAAAGGTAGACAAATATGATATATATGGAATCTAAAATATGACACAAATGAACTTATCTACAAAACAGAAACAGACTCACAGACAGGCAGAAGAGATTCTGGTTGCCAAGGGGGGCGGGGGGGGGTGGAGGAGGGAAGGGTTGGGAATTTGGGATGAACAGATGCAAACTAGCATACACGGAAGGCATAAAAACAAGATCATACTGTAGCACAGGGAACTCTACTTAGTATCGTGTGATAAACCATAATGGAAAAGAGTAGTGTATAACAGTCGCTTTGCTGTGCAGGAGAAATTAACACAACATTGTAAATCAACTATAATAAAATTTTTAAAAATAATTTTTAAAAAAAGTATTGTAGAAGCTGGACGCCCAGGGGCAGCATGGGAAGCTCTTTGGGGCTTGGGCTGCACTGTCCTTGGCCAGGTTTCTACTATGCCGGTTCCCTGCCAGGTGTGTGACCTGGGGCAGATCACTCCCCTTCTCTGGGCCTCAGTTTCCTTACTCTCTAAAGCAGGGTTGGTGTAAGTGGACTTAGGTTCGTGCTGACCTGTCTGTGCTGACCTGTCTATGCGGAAAACCTTCGTGCTCACGGAGGATGTGAGGCAGCCTGTGTTGAAACCTCCAGCCTTTTACTGGAGGCTCTGCCCCAAAAGAGCATTTGCCAGGAGCCCTTTTCTGCCCCCAGCCGCATCCCCTTGCAGAGAGGAGTTTCCCGTTTCTATTGGGCAGACTAGGCATTGAGTCAGGGATTCTGGCTTGAGAGAAAGGAGCTTTATCCAGCTCAGAGCAGACATCATCTAGAAGCCAGTTTCTCGCGTTGTAGGCAGGGCTGGCACTGGCTCACTTGCGGGGGGCCTCGGGGCCTTCTGGGGTTACCTGTACCACTTCCTTCTATTCCATTTGTTGGCAGACCCCAGACTCATCTGGGCGTCCCCTCCGGATTAGCCGCAGGAGGCTAACCGCTGGCTCTGAATTCCGCCTTTGTCCAGGGCAGCCAAGTGGGGAGGGGCCGCGCGGACCCCCTGCCCCCACTGGAATGTCGGCTCGCTGCGCCCCCAGCCCTCCCCCCTTTTCAGCCGCCTCCCCCGCTCACTTCCTGAGTCCCACCGATCCCACCACCAAAACGCACGCACACGCGCGCACACACACTCACACTGACACTTCCTGGCGGCCGGCGGCCTCGCTGCGGGCTTAGCGATCCCGGCCGCCGGGCCTCGGGGAGAAGCGACCTTTTGTTATTCAAATCACACCCTCGCCGCGCGCTCGGGCCGCGGGCTCCGGCCCGGGGAATCCGTCCATTGATCCCACCCCGCCCGGCGCCCCCGCATCGCCGCCACCGCCACCGCCACCGCCACCACCGCCGCGGCGGCCCCGGCGCCTCCAGCTGCCTTCGGGATTCCCCGGCCCCCGGGGGCTCCGCAGCGCGGGGCCGCGCCTCCCCCGCCCCCGGTGCGCGCTGCGGCTCGGCGCTCGGCCCCCTCCCCCTCCCCGCCTCCCCTCCCCCTCCCCTTCCTTTCTCCGGACCAGCCTCGGTCCTGCCGCCGCCGCCGCCGCCTTCCCCGGTCCGCGGGGGCCCTGCTGGCCGCCCTCCCCGCAGCATGGTACCATCCGGGCTCAATTAGCCGGGAGCAGCGTTGGGGGCACGCGGGATCTCCAGGGGTGGGGGGTGCCCTGCAGCCTCGGTCATGGATGTGAGCAAGATGGTAAGTGAAGAGCAGGAGCTCAGCTCTGGAGCCTCCTGGGTCTGCGTCCCCGTCCCTTGCCCCCCTTCCCTCTCTCCCTCCCAGTCGGCCTGATCCATTGAAAGTTTCTGGACTGTTGATCTTGCCTGTTGGCCCCAACTCCAGGCGTGCTGGAGGAGGGAGCAGGGCCAGGATTCTGGAGGCGGCTGGCGGACACGGATGCGGCTCCGGGTTTCCCGCCGCGCTGCCGCCGGGGCTGCCCCGGAGAGCTCGCTAGACTCCAGGGAGAGAGGGCTGTTTCGCTCGCCTCCCACACTGGGAAACCAGCCGGGGGCGGGGCGGGGGGGTGCTGCGGGACGGGGGCTCCTCCTGTCTCCTCCAGAGCCCCCTACTCACACACATATTTGAGATTTATGGGGAGATTTTTGGACAGAGCCAGTGGGGAGGGGGGCACAGGTGGGTGGCCTGGGAGGGCAGTGAGAAGCCAGGGGTTTACCCATCCTAGAGAGTGAGGGGGAAGGGACGGAATCCTTGGAGAGGTATTCTAGATTTACCCCTTGTAGACCCCAGCTGTCTTGGCCTGGGGAGCAGCGGACACCAGTGCCTATTAAGCCTCTGATTCCCTGGAATCTGATTTTCTGGAATCATCCGATTCCTCCCCAGGGCAGTCCTCCACTCTCCCGGGGGCACAGTAGGAGCTGAATACATTGTTGTCCTTTGATTGATGGAGGAGCAGCTCCAGGGGGTGGGGGTGGAAGATTGCAGAATGTGATTTGGGGGCCTCTGAAGGGAGCATTCTCTGGGAGCATTTGGAGACCTGGGGCAGGTTTGCTGAGGGGTCCCGATTGGCCCCCACTCAATGAAGATTTAAGGGTGTCCTTGAGATCGCTACCACCCTGACCCTGGGCTTTAGAACCACATCTCAGCCTTATAAACTTTGAGGACCACTGTGTCAAGCTGGAGAGGTACCCTGGGGTGGCCTGTGCTTCATGGGGGCCCCAGGGCTTCAGAGGAAAGGACCTGGGTTGCAGAGTGTCTGGGGAGAGAGGGGTCTGAGTCTGCCTTTACCTTAGGGAAGAGAAGGTACTGGAATTTCAGTTCATCCTGTACAGAATTAGGCTAGTTTTCCCCAGAGAGTGCCCTTTTGAGGTAACCATCTCTTTGGAGAAGGCAAGTAAACTCCTGGCCTTGCCAGTCCTGCCCATGGTTGGGCACTGCCAGGAGGCTGAACCACCACATGCGTACCATGAGAGCTTACTTTCTTTGGGTAACTATTAGAAATACCCCTCAAAAAAATTCCCCACCTGTCTGGGGAGGTGGAAAACTGAGAGGCAGCCAAGCCCTTTCCTAGAGGTGTCTCAACAAGACCAGAGGTACCTGTCCAGCCTGGGGGGGGTGGGACGGGGGAAGGACAGGGAACCTGAGGTTCTGGTCCAGTGGCTGCCAAAACAGATCACCTCTGAGCTTCCTTCTGTCACTCAGCTTAGAATCTTTCCAGAGCTTGGTCTCTGAGGACCAGCTTACAGGGTTTAGGGACCTCTGCCTCTAGAGGCCTGGTCCACTTCTGACACTGCCACCTCCCTCCCTCCATCCCCTCTTTATCTCAACAGTGTTTACTTAGTTTTTGTCTTTTCTATAGCAAGTGCTACCTGAGGATGCAGAAATAGAATGTGTGGCCCCTCTGTTCCTCTTAGCATCTAGGTGAGGGATCCATAGAGATGCAGGCCAACCTAACAGCTCTCAACACAGGCCCTGATCGGAAGACCACACTCCAAGGGCTGTGGGAATCTGCCAAGGGATAGGCTGCAGAATCCAGCAGAAAAACAAGGCCTTAGGCTGGGTCTTCAAGGCTGGGTGGAGTGGGCTCTGCTGAGAGCAGTGAGGGCCCTTGCCTCTCATTGGGAAAGTTGCAGGAAGAGGAATGGGCAGAGTGCACTGGGTAAGGCACGAACATCTGGCGGGGACAGAGGTTTGAGATCAGAAAATACTGAGATTGAGGCTGGGGCTCGACCAGAAAGGCCTTGAACGCCAGCCAAGGCATTCCGACCTTGGCCTGAAGGCAGTGGGTAACTTCTGGAGAATCTGGGGCACAGGAGAGGCATATGTTTTGCCTCTTTTAACCTGGGGTCCAAACAAAGGTGGTATTAGGTTCTCATTAATTATTGAGCAGCCAAGCTCCCAACCCGAAACAATTGTTCTCAGCTCTTTGTAAAGAGCACAGACCCTGGACTGTGTAGCAAGAAGAACCTTACCCACCCCAGGGAGTTGGCATCTGCTTCCCATTCCTACAAAAAGCCAGAGTTACTTTCTGTTCCGACCACGAAAGCTCCACCACTGGTTTAAATTCCTCATTCAGGGGGCCCTTGGCTCCAGGATAGACCTCATAGCCCGCATTTCAGTCACATCTTTGACAGAGCCCAGAAACCAGCTTTGGGGTTTCACTTGCTTATCACTAAAGGAGAAAAAGCAGATTATAGTTTAGCCCTTTGAGCAACTTTCTTAGCCTTTTAACCTCATCTGTAAAATGAGAACGGTAATACCTGCCTCGAGCATCCTCATCAAGGTTGGAAATAATTCTTTAAGGCTCAGGACCTAAGCATAGTAGGTCTTCCATACATAGTGGCCGTTATGACAACGAAGGCCTCCAAAGGCTCATCTAAGATGCTTCTGAACACCTCTCCTCACCCTCTATTTTCCTTTTTTTTTTTTTTTTGGTCTTTTGCCATTTTCTTGGGCCACTCTCACGGCACATGGAGGTTCCCAGGCTAGGGATCCAGTCAGAGCTACAGCCACCGGCCTACGCCACTACCATAGCAATGCGGGATCCGAGACACATCTGCCACCTACACCACAGCTCACGGCAACACCGGATCCTTAACCCACTAAGTGAGGCCAGAGATCGAACCTGCATCCTCATGGATACTAGTCAGGTTTGTTAACCACTGAGCCACAACAAGAACAACACCAATAAATTTTTGATGACATATCTGCCTAAAGGAGAGCTGGTTTAACCTGGCACTCAGGGGTAAAGTGCAGATGCCTTTGGGAGATTGGTGATGGGGTCTGTGCCTTTACTGATTATAGGGAATGAACACTCTGTGCTCTCATTGGGGGAGCAGATTCATCTATCGATTCTTAACAAAAGGATGTTATCATTTATCTAATGATTTATATTCGCATAGTGCTTTACAGTTGACAAAGCATTTTCACACCTGTTCTTGTTCACCGCAACCCCACGCGGAAGGCAGAACAGAAAGTAATAGCCGCATTTTACAGATAAGAAAGCAGAAAAGCGAAGTCCCAAGCCCAGTAGAGGTGTTAGAGCCAGATCTGTTACCCCCATTTCTCCACACCCCCAAAAGCGTGACAGAGTAAATCATGGGTAAGGAAGATTTACTGACCAGATTAGAATCTGGTCAGTAGACAGAATCTGATCTCAAATGACGAGCTGATGGAGGTGGTCCCCTTTGGCCTCTGGGTCCCCGAGGGGAGAAGATCCAGGGAGAGGGGATTAATTAATGCCTGTCTCCGAGGACTTGGCCCCTCGTCAATCTTCAACAGCTATTTTTAAAGCTCGGGGTTTCTTCGAGGAGCTCAGCTGCCCACCCCATACGTGAAACTCCTGAGCCCTGGGACCCTCCAGCTCAAGGGAGGATGGGAAGAGAGCAGGAGAAAAGCATCTCCGGTGTTCTGAGTACACGATGTTGGCGGGGAGGCAGGAGGAGCTTCAGGCCTGTCTGCGGTCTGGTCTGCGGTCTGCTGGGGTGCCTGTGTATTTGCTGAGCTGGGGAGAAGTGTGGGTGGAGGGAAGTGCCAAGCCAGAGAGATCCCAGTGTAGAATGATGCCCAGGACTCTGCTCACTGCCCGAATCGGCTAATAGCTGCACGGAGAGGAAGGCTTAGTGTCTGAACTAAATAATCAGCCAAGGCTGGACATGGCTGACCGGCTCCATGAAACCAGAGCAGTGCTTACAGTTCTGGGTCACAAAATATCGGTTTAGTGGGTTGCGGCCAGCATTTGAAAGCGTGCAACAGACCAGAAAACATCCAAGTGTATTTATTCCATGTGAGAAGCTTCATGACACAGGTTGGGTTGTGTCCGCAGGCACTCTCAGATATGGACTGGCCTTGTAAGATGTGCTTTTTTACTGTGGTCAGAGTCAAAAGGGGTTTGAAGCCTCTGACCTGGGGCATGTCTGGGGGTGGTGAGAAGGATATCAGCCCATAGAAGAGAAGAAGATATACTCCGTGGGGCCCCGGGATGTGGGGTTTGGAAGGCCGGGACCGCTGCGCAGCAGAGCCATCCCATGCATCCTATGGCAGAATCAACTCCCTCCAGAGGCCGTTGGAGCTTCCCAGGGGTCCTGAAGGAGCAGGGCTTCTGAGTCCTTGCCACCCGGGAGGCTTTGGCTCAGGGCTCAGGCTTTGGGAACAGCCCTCAAAGATCTGTGATTCTGCGGCAAACATCCTGTGTGGCTGCAAAAGGCAGCCCGTTTTCACACTGGCAAGCAGTTCCAGAGACCCGAGCTTTCTGCATCGCCAAGCACAGTTTCTGAAACTGAGCAGAGCATCAGGGGCCAGCCACCTTCTCCAAACAGCCTGTGCAACCAGGTCAGGGATCATAGATGACGTTGGCCTCAGCCAGGCACCAGCGGAGCCAGAGATCTGCAACTTGCCTCTCTTTAAAACTCTTAGGGAGGAGTTCCCATCGTGGTGCAGTGGTTAACGAATCTGACTAGGAACCATGAGGTTATGGGTTCGATCCCTGGCCTTGCTCAGTGGGTTAAGGATCCGGTGTTGCCGTGAGCTGTGGTGTAGGTCGCAGACATGGCTCGGATCCAGCATTGCTGTGGCTCTGGCCTAGGCTGGTGGCTACAGCTCTGATTCAACCCCTAGCCTGGGAACCTCCATATGCAGCCCTAGAAAAGGCAAAAAGACAAAAAAAAAACAAAAAACGCTTAGGGAAAAAAAGAGTTTTTGATTTACCATCTAACTGCTGTCTCATAGTCTCCAAATGCTAAGATTTTATCCTACCTGGATGAAGTTCCATTTAATTCAGACACCCATTGAATCCTCACTTTAAGCGCAGGCCCCTGGGGGCGGAGGATAAGATACTGGGGACCCAGAGCTGAGGACGTCCAAGCTGGCTGTGGAAAGGCTTAGAGTCAAGAGAGGGGGACAGCTTCCCTTGAAATGCTTTGCGTGGGGTGGACACAGACGTGGAGTGGACAGAACACTCTCACCTGGATTCTTTTCTCTCTCAAAATAGCCTTGAGAAGGAAGGAGGATTTGGTGTTCTCAGTAGCTTCTCCACGTCATCCTGCCGGTCGGGCTAAATTGAGATGGACACGTAGGTTTTAAACAGCCTTCCCTGCCATCTTCCTGCTACCCCCCCCCACCTCCTCACACCAGCTGGTGATTTTCTTGAAGAGCCCCTCCAGTCGCTGTTTCCGCCCCACCTTTGTCTCCCTTCTTGGCCAAGAGGTCCCAGTCTAAAGCCAGACAGGCACGTCATCTGGCAGCTGCCCCAGAGCCAAAGGATTTCTGCAGCCAGACAAAATTCATGTTCCTCGGGCCTCCAAAGAAATTAAGCCATTTTAAGAAAGAAAAAAAAATCTCTGTGTCTCCTCTGGATTCCTTAAATCCTCATGAGTCTTTGGTCTGGAGGTGATGGCTGTGGGGCTTGTAGGACGGGGTTAAAGGGTGGGAGGCATCTTTGTAGCTGCCAATGGGAGCCAACTGGTGTTCACAGCATCACCCCTGCACGCAGAGGATCAGGAGGTGACTTCTGTGTCCTGAGGCTGCCGTCGACCCTTGACACTTACCAGGGGTTTTGAAGTCACCAAGGCCACAGGCTAAATCCTGATGCCACCACTTGGCGCTCTAGGGCCATGGCCAAGTTTGTTGACCTCGTTGTATATCCACCGACTTTCCCAGACCCATTGGTGCCTGTAGGCTTGTGAGGTGTTGTGGTGGCCTGTTTCCAGTTCTTGGCAGAAGAGAGGGGCTTCGTAAGCCATGGCTGTCGTTATTAATATTTTTGCTTATTCGTTTTATGCAACAAATAGAATTTGGAAAGTTTAGGTGGAGCAGAACAATCCTTTTGGGGTGACCCATCTGCTGGGTGAGGTCAGTCGGTGGGGCAGTCGGACGTAATAATTACGGTACAAGTGACCCAAGACTCAGAGTACATGTGAGGATGTGCCAGGAGGAAGAGGGCGGCATTAACTGCCTGGCACTGGAGGAAGGGGTTCACTCAGGAAACTGGAGAAGGGGAAGGAATTTGCCCAGGAGATTAGGAAAGTAAGGGAATTCCAGGCAGAGAAAGCCATGCATGCAAAAGCACAGGGTCTCAAGGCCACCCGATGGCTTCAGAAACCACCTGCGCCTTCTGCCAGGGGATCAAGCGCGGCACCTCTTTCTTAGCAGACTTCCTAGGACATGGGGTCAAATCTTTCCACCTTGGTGCTTCCTGGAAGAGCCGGTGCTTACGCTGCATTTTGAGTCCGGGGAGCAGCAATTTCATTGATGAAAACACACGACTGCACAGGTGGTGCTGATTGAATTGGGTGACGACGTGATGAGAGCAGAGGCATGCCAGTTGGGAGAGTGGCACTGTGGGCAGCCGATGGGATGCTGAGTAGGTCTGTCAGGAGGAGGGCCAGAGGAATGAGTGAGGAGAGACAAGGGGGGCAGGGTGTGAGGGTCCGAGTTAAAAATAATCAAGAGCAGAGTTCCCATCGTGGCTCAGCGGTTAGCGAACCTGACTAGTATCCATGAGGACCCAGGTTCGATCCCTGGCCTCGCTCAGTGGGTTAAGGATCTGGCGTTGCTGTGGCTGTGGTGTGGGCTGACAGCTACAGCTCTGATTTGACCCCTGGCCTGGGAACGTCCATATGCCACAGGCGCAGCCCTAAAAAGACAAAAAGACCAAATAATAATAATAATAATAATAATAATAATAATAATAATAATAATCAACAGGTGTCCAATGAGTGAGGCAGTCTCCACTTAACAGTTAGCCCTGGGTGTGCCCTTCTGGCCAACAGCCTTTCACCTCCTTCTGGTCTCAGGGCCTGGAGATGGCCCTCCCTGGTGCCAGGAAAAGTGTGGGAGCTGCACGGCACGGGTGGGGGAAGGTTCTTTTGAAGTGAGCCCTTCATTAACGTTCTATCATGACCTCTCTTTGGAACATGAGTTCGGCCTCATTTGCTGGGACCTAAAATAGCTTTCTTTTGCTGGATTCCTCCCAGGCTGGATTCTTTGGGAAAGAATCTTCCCAAGTCAGTGCCTCCTTAGCTCTGCTAGCTCGAAGATCCAGGTCAGCAGTTTTGCTGACGGACAGCAATTTTCCCCATGCTGTCAGCCAGGCTCCTGGCTGTCATCCTTTTTCTGTCCTGTACATATGTCAGTATTGTCCCCTGAGTCAGCAAACGCTGAGCTCCTTCTGTGACAGCTTTTTGTCTTGGCTTCTCAGCTCCCCAAGAGAAACAGCCATGAGTGCATTGGCCTCAGAGACAGTAGTTGCGGGAGAGGGGCTCCTGCATTTTGGGTACATTTTCGTCTCGCATTGCAGTAGTCATCGGCAGCTGGGATCCACAGGTAATTCACAGGAAAATATCGAACTTATGCTAGTTTAAAGAAAATATGAAAAAGTGTAAAAAAAAAACCCAACAAAACAAAGAGCAGGCATTCTCTCATCATCCAGAACTGCTGCTAACAATTTGGTATAGATCCTTACAGACTTGTTTATTCCAGGGCACATAAGCATACACACACACACACACACACACACACACACACACACTTGCACTCACGCTATGCTGAACCATATGAAAGTGCCATTTTTATACGTCAAAAATGGCCAAATGGAGAGCTTCCATGCCTGCCTGCTTGCATGTCTCACAAGCTTCCTATCCTAATAAATCCATTTCTTGCCTATCAAAAAAAAAAAAAAATGGCCAAATGTTCATGTATTCAACCACATACAAGCATATACACGTGGACAGATAACACACATATTGAAACAAAATGGGGCCGTGCCGTAATGCAGTTTTGTACACTTGTGTTTTAGCTTTCACCATGCCTTAGATCTAGAGACAGATTCTGTATCCCCTTCCTGCTCACCTGGGCAGGTGACCAAGGCTCCCTGAGCCAGGGTTTTCCCCCTTGGGTAGTGGGGATAATCCCAGAATCTTCCATAACGGGCTGTGGGGAGGCAGAGGCATTAGTAGGTATGTTGGAGGCCTAGACCAAGGGCTGGCGCGTGGCGCACATTCACCAGCTGTTAGCAATTCCTATTTCCAGATGAGTAGAGCCCGATGAAAGTTTTCATCGCAATCACTCACCCACTAAGAGACATTAAGCTGTATCCATTTTCCACTGTCAGGGTGAGAGCCTTGCACACACATCTAAGGTGTCTACTTAGTCACTGCCTGACCCTCTGATAACTCGGGCTTTAAGATTTGGGCTTTTCAGAATTTTTCTTATTGATGGGTTTTGAGCTGAGTGGTGCTTGTGGGGAGAGTTGCTTGGACGGCGGTTCTCGCTTCCATTTCCCTTTCATTGTAACCTGGGCTCTTTGCTCCTAGCCTCCCCTTTGCCTTTTCAGCTCTGCAGCATCACTGCCATTGGGCAGTGGCCCACATCCGTGCCTGGGGCTGGTCTTCTCCTCAGGACGCCCCTGCAGGCCCCTTCTCCAGGCCGTCTCCCGGAGTCCAGGGAAGGGCAGTCATCTCTGAACCCTCAGCCTAGTTATATCCTCACCCCTGGCCTCCTTGCAGCCACCCACCAGCCCTTCCTCTCCCTGGCGGTGTGGCAGTGCTGACATCTTTCCCCCCACCTAGATGGTGCCCTTTGTTATTTTGGGGGAGGGGGTTGTTTTTTGTCTTTTGAGGCTAGGGTTGAATCAGAGCTACAGCTGCCAGCCTACGGCACAGCCACAGCAATGCAGATCCAAGCTGCGTCTGCAACCTCCACCACAGCTTCATGGCAGCACCAGATCCTTAACCTACCGAGAAAGGCCAGGGATCAAACCTGCGTCCTCATGGATACCAGTCAGATTCGTTTCCGCTGAGCCACGACGGGAACTCCCAATCGTGCTCTTTGAAGCCAGGACTTAGGTCTTACCCATCTGGATGTTAACTTATAGCACTTGACGTGGCTGCTCAGTATTTGTTTGGTGAATGAATTTATTGAATGCAGAAAGGCAGGACTTAAACAGAGATGGTTGTGGGAGGGGGAGTAGTCTAGGCTACAAAGGTGGCTTGAAGCTTGGGGTACAGCCATGAGCCCCTGGACATGTGTGGCAAGGTTGGAGCTGTCCTTTAGAAAGTGAGGTCGTGACCACCAGGAGCTGGTAGCCCAGAAACCAGCAGGAGGTCAGGCTGGGTGCCCCGTGGGGGTTCACCCTGCCTGGGCCTTTTGGGTGTCCCCCTCCACACCCCTACACATCTCTTGAACCTTGGGGCTCTTCCCCTGAGGAAGGGCTGTCCGTCACCCCGCAGGAAACAGAAGTGAGATTTCCTGGCTGCTCTGCTTTCTGAGGAAGTCACATCACAGCCTGGGAGCTGGTGATGAAATCCATCTCCAGAATTAGCAACCACCCCTCTCTCCACTTTAGAAAACTGTTTAGCAAATCCACCCCAGCTCATTATTAATCCCTGGGTCCGGGGCTGGAAATAGCCATCAGAGTTTCTGCCTGCCAGCTGGGGCATTCCATGCCCCCCACACCCCCGACACCGAGGGTAACCAGGTCCTGCCCTGCTCACTCCACTCTCCTGTCTTTGGCTCTGACCTGAGATCAGTGAGGCCTAGACTTTGGTTGCTTGTTAGTAAGGACTTCAGTTCCTGGAAGCTGGGTGGGGCCTGACATTGACCTGTGTGTTCTCAGGGGAAATGAGTCAGAATGATCCTTCCCAGGCCTGGAGCGTTGGAGCTGGCATGGGTGGGTCTAAACTTGGAGTGAGATCTTGGTTCCTCTGCTGTTTACCAGCCAGGTCATCAGGCATCACGACCAGCCGGATAAGTCACTTAACCATTCTTGAATCTCAGTTTCCGCATCCAGTCAATGGAGTTAGCAGCTGCCTATGGAGTTACCATAGGCTGTTACTGTAAGGGTTACACGGGTTGCCAAAACCCAGCCTTTGTGTACCAGTGTCTAAGAGAAACACAGAAACAGGGTTTTGGGTGAAGGAGAAACAAAAATAGCTTCATTGCTTTGCCAGGCAAAGGAGGGCACAGCAGGCTAATGTCCTGAAGACTGTGCCCGCCTTTGGGAAGCAATAGAAAGTGGTTTTATAGTTGAGGAGGCAGAAAATAGGGCCCCAGATAAGGATCAGGGCAGATGCAAGCTTTCATTCTTCTTCCGAGTTGGTGTTTAGTGCCCCCGGGACTGGGTCTGGTGGCCCTCCTTGAGGTTTTCTTTTGTTGGGGGTTTTAGGTTCTGCAGAAGCACTCAAAGGTATTATGCATATTCCTTAAGGAGGAACCAGGACCCTGCCCCAAAGCTGCACTGCGCCTTGGTTTCTGGTTCCTCCCTTCAGCAACTGTTTGAACCTGCCCTTTGGAACTCAGGGAAGGTCAAGGAGGCCGAAGCTCATTCCCTAAAAACACGATGTGGGGGACACAGAAAAAAAAGCTTGTGCCCAGGAGCCCCACCAGGTCCTGCTTGGTTTCACCTGGAAAAGGCAGGAAGCTAATTGAGATCGAGAATAGAGTCTGTGTTTAGATAAGGAAATTGAAATCCAAAAGGCTGGTGGGTGGCTGAGAGAAGGAAGGGGTGAGAACCCAGGAGCGAGTTTTGCATGGTTGTTTTTTTGTTGTTGTTGTTATTTGTTTTTCTGTTTTTTAAATTGAAATATAGGGGGGTTCCCCTTGTGGTGCAGCAGAAATGAATCCCACTAGGATCCATGAGTATGTGGGTTCGATCCCTGGCCTCACTCAGGGGGTTAAGGATCTGGCGTTGCTGTGAGCTGTGGTGTAGGTGACAGACACGGCTCGGCTCCCGTGTTGCTGTGGTGTAGGCTGGAAGCTACAGCCTGGATTCAGCCCCTAGCCTGGGAACTTCCACATGCTGCGGTGCAGCCCTGAAAAATAAATAAATAAATAAATAAATAAATAAATAAATAAATTGAAGTATTGTTGATTTACAGTATCGCATTAGCTTCAGATACAGCAAAGTGATTCGGTCATACATACATATATATTTTAATTCCTTTCTAGTATAGTTTATTACAAGATATTGATTATTTTCTGTGCCATACAGTAGGGCCTCGTCTATCTGGTTTATATAAAGTAGTGTGTATCTGTTAATCCCAAACTCCTAATTTATCCCTTCCTCCCCTCCCTTCCCCTTTGGTAACCCTAAGTTTGTTTTCTATGTCTGTGGGTCTATTTCTGTTTTGTAAATAGGTTCATTTGTGTCATTTTAGATTCTCCATATGAGAGATATCATATGGTATTTGTCTCTTTCTGTCTTTTTTTTCTTTTTTTCTTTTTTTTTTTTGTCTTTTTGCCTTTTCTGGGGCCGCCTCCAAGGCATATGGAGGTTCCCAGGCTAGGGGTCCAATCGGAGCTGTAGCCACCGGCCTACGCCAGAGCCACAGCAGCGCGGGATCCGAGCCGCGTCTGCAACCTACACCACAGCTCAGGGCAACGCCGGATCGTTAACCCACTGAGCAAGGGCAGGGACCGAACCCGAAACCTCATGGTTCCTAGTCAGATTCGGTAACCACTGCGCCACGACGGGAACTCCCTTTTTGTTTTTTTATTACTGAGTTGTGTGAACTCTTTGCATATTTTTTTGGAAATAAAGCGCTTGTCAGTCACATCATTTGCAAATATTTTTCTTCCAGTCCGTAAGTTGTCTTTTCATTTTGCTTGTGGTTTCCTTTGCTGTGCAAAAACTTGTAAGTTTGATTAGGTCCCATTTGTTTATATTTGCTTTTATTTCTATTGCCTTAGGAGACTGATCAAGAAAACATTGCTACTGTTTATATCAGAGAATGTTTTGCCCATGTTCTCTTCTAGGAGTTTTATGGTGTCATGTCTTATAGTTAAGTGTTTA
Organism: Phacochoerus africanus; assembly: GCF_016906955.1. Lineage (NCBI taxonomy): Eukaryota > Metazoa > Chordata > Mammalia > Artiodactyla > Suidae > Phacochoerus > Phacochoerus africanus. Next base: position 11,559,827 of record NC_062548.1, read on the forward strand.
GTAAGTCTTTTTTAGTTTATTTTTTCACATGGGTGAGGGTGTGTTCCAACATCATTGATTTAAATGTGGCCGTCCAGCTTTTCCAACACCACTTCCTGAAGAGACTGTCTTTTCTCCATTATATATTCTTGCCTCCTTTGTCAAAGATTTATTGGCCATAAGTGTATGGGTTTTTTTCTGGACTCTCTATTCTGTTCCACTGATCTGTATGTTTGTTTTTCATGCCAATAGCATGCTATTTTGACTACCGTAGCTTTGTAGTATTGTCTGAAGTCTGGAAGGGTTATATCTCCAGCTTTGTTCTTTTTCCTCAGGATTGCTTTAATACTTTTGGGTCTTTTGTGATCCCATACAAATTTTAGGACTTTTTGTTCTAGGTCTGTGTAAAATAGTACAGGTAATTGGATAAAGATTGCATTTAATCTGTAGATTGCTTTGGGTAGTATGGCCTTTTTAATGATATTAATTCTTCCAATCTAAGAGCATGGGATATCTTTCCATTTCCTTAAATTATCTTCCATTTCCTTTATTAATGTGCTATAATTATCAGTGTATAAGTCTTTCACCTCCTTGGTTAGGTTTATTCCTAGTTATTTTTTATGTGATTTTAAATGGGATTGTTTTTTAATTTCTGATATTTCATTGTTAGTGTAAAGATTGCTGTATATTAATCTTGTATCCTACCTTGCTGAATTCATTTATCAGTTCTAATAGTTTTTGTGTGGAGTCTTTCGGGTTTTCCATTAGCGTATCATGTCATCTGCATATATAACAAAATTACCTCTTCCTTTCCAATTTGGATACCTTTTATTTCTTTTTCTTGTCCAATTGCTATGGCTAGTACTTCCAATACCATGTTGAATAGAACTAGTGAGAGTGGGCATCCTTGTCTTGTTCCAAATTTTATCAGGAAGTCTTTCAGCTTTTCACCTTGAGTGTTATGTTGGCTGTGGGTTTGTCATAAATGGCTTTTATGTTGAGATATGTTCCCTCTCTACCCACTTCAGCAAGTTTTTAATCATGAATGGATATTGAATTTTGTCACATGCTTTTTCTGCATCTATTGAGATGGTCATTTTGTTTTCTTTTCTTTTGTTGATATGATAGGAGTTGGATATTTTGTCATTATATTTCCTCTGCTTCCCCCAGACTCCTGTCCCCACCTCATTCCCCTAAAATAAACACCATCAGCTGCCAAGTCCCTGGTGCCCATCTTCCGAAAGCACACTCCCGTCAGTCCCTCCCCTCCTTCCTGAAAGGCCTCACTGAAGAAGAAGAACACTAAAGTGAGCAAGTATATCTGAATATTGATTCCATCGAGGTCCCAACTGTTTCAAACCTGGAAAGGCAGTGAGAAGGAGAAGAAGAGTTGGTGTGAAGAAAAGTGAAAGGGGTGGGGGGAATTGGCTGGGAGAAGAGGAGGCAGAGGGCCAGCTGAATTTCCTTCCTCCGTGGGCATTGATGCTGCTCCCAGCCGGCCTTGCATCCCCCTAGTCCAAGCAGCCCTCCACGTTCCTAGATGGTACTTCTACCTTCTCCTCCGCTGCCCTCACACCGAGCCCATCACCTCCCTTCCTAGTTCACTGAAAGGAGAAGCGATCCCAGGAGAGCTCACGCAAGCTCTCTTCCAGCGTATCTGCCTTCCCTCGTGTCTGTGCTCCATGACCTGGCCTGTTACTCCTGTTACACCTGTTAAACCTGTTATGCCTGTTGTGCACTGGACCCCTTCCCCACCCTAGCGACTCTCTCTTCTCTCCCCTCACATACATACAAACAGGTTATTTCTCCCGTTGACACATGGCACCCCAGACCCCACCTCCTTCTTTCTTTGCCCCTTACTCCCTCCAGTGCCTCTGCTCTCCCTTTTCACCTGAACCCTCCATTAGGCTCTCCCCTCTTCCACTCCACCCAAAAGCCCTGGTAAAGGTCACCAGGATATTCGACCAGTGGTTCGTTTTTAGCTCTCATCGCATTTGACCTGTCACAGGGTCCAACACCATTGAAGTTCAAGTATGTTTCTTCATGTGGCTCCAGGATCCTACACGCGCTCCTGGTTTTCCACTTACTTCGCTGTTTCTTCAGCTGTTTCTTTTCTGTTTAAGGTTACTCAGTCTCTCATGTCTCTCTTGAATGTAGGATGTACTCAGGCTGTCCCCAGACTTCTCATCTGGACTCACCTGATACGTTCTAGTGCGAGCCTCTTCTGAATTCCAGGCTTGCACATCCTCCAGCTCGTTGACAGCGCTGCCCGGATCTCTTCACGAACATGTCCAAAGACAAGCTCTGATCTGCCCCGCCCGCAACCCGTGCTCCCACGATTCTCTCCATCTTGCTAATGGTACCTTGGGCTCTCTTGTTCCTTAAAAATAATCATGACGCCCTCCTTGACTCCTTCCTTCCTCACATCCCACACCCAAACATCAACAAATCCTGTCAGCTCCAGCTTCAAAATGTATCCAAATCCCCACATGTCAGCACCTCCCCTGCCACCTTCTGGGTCTGAGCCACCATCATCTCCAGCCGGAACTAACGCAGCAGCGTCTTAATCATCCTCCCTGCTTCCACACTTGTCCCTGCAGCCTCTTCTCGGCACAACAGCCAGAGGGATCCTCTAAAAAAGTGGGTCAGATCATGTCACCCTTTTGCCCAAAACCTCCCAGTGGCTCCTGTCTGGCTTAGATCAGAGGCTGGTCCTTACAGAAGCCCCTCGTGATGACCTCTCAGTGCCAGCTACACTTGACCTCTAGATGTTCCTCGTCCCTGCCAGGTGGGCTCTGCCAGGAACTCTGCCAGACTTGCTTCCTCATCACTTTCAAATGTGTCCCTTTGTCCCCGGCTAATACAGCCTTCCCTGATAACCCTGTGTAAGCTTCTAACCTGAGCCTAGGATGTCAGCCTTGTTTTCTTCCATATATCTCCATCTCACGTACCACATTTTACTGATTTACTCTCATTCCCACTGTAAGACAAGATCCATAGGACCAGAGACATCATTTTTTGTTCATGACTGTTCAGTGCCTAGCATGTGATAGGTCTTCAAGAAATATGTGTTGTTTGGAGTTCCCATCATGGCTCAGTGGTTAACAAACCTGACTAGCATCCATGAGGACGCGGGTTTGATCCCTGGCCTTGTTCAGTGGGTTAAGGATCCGGCATTGCCGTGAGCTGTGGTGTAGGTTGCAGACGCAGCTCGGATCCTGTGTTGCTGTGGCTGTGGTGTAGGCCAGTGGCTATAGCTCTGATTCAGCCCCTAGCATGGGAACCTCCATATGCCATGGGTGCAGCCCTAAAGAAAAAACAAAACAAAAAAGGAATACGTGTTGAATGAAGGAATATGAAAAGAATGCAGGGCAGTTGTTCCCTGAGTTTAGGGAACACCGGAAGAGGTTCTAGGGGACTTTAGGAATCAATTAACCATAATCAGGTGAAACAGAGAAGTGGGTGACAGAGCGCAGGGCTGGGTGTCTTTTGGGAGAAAATAGATAGCCATCTGTCCTGGGTCGGTTCTATAGTTAGCTAGACTACATGAGAGGAGAGCTCTTTTTCTGAGGTTTATGTAACAGATGTGGTTTGGTATAAATCACACTTCTGTAAAAGGAATCCTATTTTAAATGTACTAGAGGAGATGGCTATTTAAAGGAATCTGATGTCAAATTCTTTGGTAAAATGAATAATCTCCGAATTTGTCCTTAGCGTCAATTCATATTTTGCCCCCCAGAAAATATATTTAAATCAAGGTATGCGGATGTGAGCTAAGGCGCCCTCTTCATTTTCCATTTTTCTACTGTCTTTATTATTTCCTTTTTCTTTGGCCTCATCCTTTCCCCTCTTTATTCCTGCTTCTCCTTTGGCTATGGGTGTTTTTTCTTTGTTGTTTTTTGGTTTTTGTTTTTTTCTCTCTCTCTCTTAGACTCATGTTCTTGTAACATGACCAGATTTAAAGTGAGATGAATGGTAGCCCCTCCTCAGTTGATGCATCTTGCCCTTGGTGGAGCAAAGGAATCCGTCAGGGGTGTGTGAGTGCGTACTGGGAGGAGTATGGGGCCAATTCTTAGGTGACATTAGGTGCAGCCAGCCGGGAAACCACTGACCCAAAACCACCGTGTGCTGCTTGTCCTGCCCGCGTCCATGCTCAGTCTTTGCAGAAATGATCAGGTTGGATGGGTGTCTCCTTTGGGGCTTTGCAGAAGGCACCTGCTGTGAACTTGGCCGTAGACTGTTCCAGGACTGGCTGATTTGTCTGGCGGCTGGAGTTCAGGACTAAAATGTCCCCTCTCGATACATCACCCACCTGCTGATATCCCAGCAAGCTCCTGTGACTGCTGCCCAATGGAGTTGAGTCCAGGTGCGCTCAACAGTGTCTGCCTGCAGTGACCTTGGACTTCACAGGCCCAACACCCAGTCTGTTTCCCTTCAGACTGGAACGGGTTCCTCCTGAGAGAGGATACAACTGTGTGTTATTGGGCTTTGGTGGGAGGTGTGCAAGCAACTAAGACCAGGACCTGGGGTTCCCATTTTGGCTCAGCGGGTTAAGAAGCCGACTAGTATCCATGAGGATACAGGTTCCATCCATGGCCTCTCTCAATGAGTTAAGGATCTGGTGTTGCCAAGAGCTTCAGTATAGGTTACAGATGCGGCTCGGATCCTGCATTGCTCTGGCTTTGGTGTAGTCCAGCAGCTGCAGATCTGATTTGACCCCCAGTCTGGAAACCTCCATATGCTGCAGGTGCAGCCCTTAAAAAAGAAGAAGAAGAAGAAGAAGACAAGGACCTGCTTCTGTGAGGATAGTACAGGCTGACTCGGTTAGAGGTTGTCTGGCCTCAGGGATGGTCTTTTTCAGGTACCCCCTCTAGGTTTTCTGAAAAACTTTCCCCCTTGGTCCTCATCAGACCAAAAGATCTTAGCAAAATGTGTTGCGGTCAGCGCAGCAGTTTAGTAAACACGTTGGCTCTGACTGAGAGTTCAGTTGTAGCCGTCTGCACGTCATAGAATGTAGGCCATGCACCCAACTGGTGTGGCTGGACCTCTGTGAGCCCACCTGTTTATCTATGAAGTATGCCTGGCCTCCCTGGCAAGGGCTTCTCAGGATCAGTAAGACTGCAGATGAAAGCTTTGTGAACATTAGACAGCGAAGGAGAAATGCCAGTGTCTTTATGACCCCAGCTCACCTGGTCTTCACACATTGGAATGAGCCGACAGGCGAACCGGGAAGGAGTCCCGAGACCGAGTTCATGGCTGGAGTTAAGTAAGACGTTTTCCCACAACCGTTCCCTTATAGGTTCTATTTACTTTTTTTTTTTTTTTCTGTTTCTTGGGCCGCTCCCGCGGCATATGGAGGTTCCCAGGCTAGGGGTCCAATCGGAGCTGTACGCCAGAGCCACAGCAACGCGGGATCCAAGCCACGTCTGCAACCTATGCCACAGCTCACGGGCAACGCCAGATCCTCAACCCACTGAGCAAGGGCAGGGACCGAACCCGCAACCTCATGATTCCTAGTCGGATTCGTTAACCACTGCGCCACGACGGGAACTCCTCTATTTACTTTTAAATTGCATTTTGGGGAAATCGGGTCCCGGTCTTGTGACGACCCCCATCTGAAGCGGGAAATGACGCTGAAGGAGGCGTGAGGGGTGTGGCTGAAGCCCCGTGGGAGAATGTGGATTTCACGGGATCCGGGACTCCTCGAGCTTTCTCGGCTGGGAGAACTCCCGAGGAGAGTTATATTCGTGGCTTTATTTGGGTCCACCGTGTTTGAGGGTGGCGGGAGGATCCGTTAGACAGTCGGGTGGGGGAGCGGCAGGCTCCAGCATTGTGCCTCATCCATTTGACAGATGGAGACACTCAGAGGAATCGGGTCTGGGGGAGGCCCGGGCTGGGGAGGGCCTCTATATCCTCAGGTACCACCTCCCCCTTGTGTCTTGAGAGAATCAGAGCCAAGTTGCTGCGAGCTGTTCCTAGTTAGCCATCTGGGAGGTGGGGAGGGGAGGCAGGGGGGAAAGGAAATTGAGCAACGCTGGTGGTTTGGGGAAGGACACAGCTCAGGGTTTCCACTCTTGCAGACCAGCTGTCTATCTGGAAGGCAAGGCCCTTGCGAAAGGCCACTCGAGCCTGGCTCGGTGCCTGCCGAATGATCGAGATGCCTCCGATGGGTCTGCCCAAGGCCTCCCCTTCTAGGCAGAGCCCTTCCGCAGAGAGGGACTCCCATGAGTTCTCGGTGCAGCCCCAGTGAGCGTGGCACTGCAGTTCGGGACACTCGGAAAGCAGAACCAAGGCTTCCCCTCTGACAGGAGAAACAGAATGTGGGGGCAGGGGGTGTCTTTCCAAAGCCATGGCCACCTGCAGGTGGAGAAGAGGGAAGAGGGGCTGGCGCCTCCTTTTCCATGAGCCCCGGTGTCTCAGTATCCTGCCCTTGTGCCCTGCATTCCGGGGCCTCTTGAAGGCTCATGTGGGCACCCTGGGGGTTGTCATAGATGCTGTCCCTTGGGAGAAGACGGCTGGTGTGCCCAGTGGCTGAGACTCAGGAGACATTGGGCTGCTCAGGGCGGTGGGTGACAGGAGCATGGGTTGGGTTGGGGAACAAAGTGCACGTAAGATGCTGATCTTTGCCTGAGCATGTGCTGGGTGGCCTGGCTGAAGGGGGCTCTGCGGTAAATGAGATAAACTGATCATCTCATATGAGGATGGGAGCCGTGGAGACGGCAGGAAAACGGAACTTGTTGGCTTCTCTCCAGGTCAGGAGGACACGATGGGGTCCCCTTTCTGTCCTCAGTCACCCCGGTGCTGGATGGTCTGATTCAGAGCCTGTGGGAAACTGCTGGGGACCTTTGGGCGGTGCAGAGGTGGGGTCTCTCCCAAGTAGTGGCAGAGAAAACAGGAGGAGGAGGCCTCACGACAGTGAGGGGTTGACGCGGGAAGGCCTCTCAGGGCCTTGGAGGTCCAGCAGGGAGGCTGCTTCCCTCGGCTCTCTCACTCTGTCCCCCACAGAATACAGAACCGGGGCTCAGGGGGAGCCTTGGGAACTGGTAGTAAGGGGGCGGGGGGAGGGCGGGGAGGAGGGGTGTTGTGTAGACCAAGGGATCACTTCTGGGGATTTGCCAGCATCCTGGATAGTTTTCAGAGAAAGATAGGTATTTTCCTCTGGAGAAGAGAATGTTCTTTGCAGCCTCTCCACTCGTGATCTAGAAAGATTCCACATGGAGAGTCTGAATCCAGCCCTGTCTGGGGATGGAGGACCAGCCGTGGAGCTGGTTCTGACCATTTAGGACCCTGGTGGAGGCGGGGGTCTGGAGGGAAGGAGAGAGATGAGGGGCTGTTCATACGCCCCACTGCTGAGTCCGGGGTCCCAGGAGGGAAGGGGACGCGTCCCTCTGTCCCCACGGTCTCACCCTCCCTCCTCCTCCTGTCCTCTTCTCCCCTCCCTGCACAGGCCTCTGCCTCCGCCACCCACCTGCAGCAGCTCTTGCCCAGGTCATCGGTGACCCCCTTGTGTGCAGTGGCTAATTCTCAGTCCTCGCTCCCCCTCCCCTTCAGCAGGGGTCACGGTTGATAGCGCCCTCTAAGCTGCAACCCTTTCTTCCGGGAAAGAGGTAACCCTGCTCCTGCCTGGCTGGCTGCTTTGTCTCAGTTCCCTTGCCCGGCTCCTCCTCCTCTCCCGACTTGGATGGAATGGTCCAGGGCTCCATCTGGGCCTCTTGCTTTTCAGTGACTCACTTCCTAGGTGATCTCATTCAGCCTCGTCGCACTGAATGCCACTCCTAACCTGGTAACTCCCAAATCTCTGTGTCCAGTCTGGCCCTCCCCCTGCCTGCCAGCTGTCCATCCAGTAGGATGTCCAGCCAGCATCTCAGACCTAATCACACACAGAGCCACGGTCTTGCTCCTCCCCCAACAAAACTGCCTCCCCCGTTTTCCTTGCTCAGCAAATGGTAGCTTCATCCTTTCATCACTAAATCCACACACACACACACACAAAGTGGGTTCCTTGATTCCATCCTTGATTTCTCTTTTTCTCACCCTCCACCTTCAGACCTTAGCGAATTGTGAGAGTGCTGCTTTCCGAATGTATCCAGACCCTCTCCACCACTACCACCGTGGTCCAAGCCACCAGTGTGTCTGCCTGGATTATATTAATAGTCTCCTAATTATCGCTCCTGTTGATTTCTCCTTCTGTCTATTCTCAAGACAGTAGCCAGAGAAATCCTTTAAAAACAGAATCAGATCCTATTACTCCTCTGCTTAAAGTTCTTAGTGGCCTTCAAGGCCCTGCATAGCCCTCCTGCCCTCATCTGAGCTCTGCTCCAGCCCTACCATCCTTCTTGCTGTTTCCCAAATATGCCAACCACACTCTTGCCTCAGGACTTTGGCTTGCTGTTCCCTCTGACTGAAATGCTGTTCCCTGTTATCCCTCAGGGATCTGCTCAAATGTGACCTTGCTGTGGAGGCCTTCCCAGACCATCCCATATAAAATTGTGACTCTTCTGCCCCCACACTCTTGGTGCCTAAAAGAGTGTCTGGCACGGAGTAGGTCCTCATGAAATATTGGTTGAATGAATGAAGTTTAAGAGAAGAGAGGCAAACTGTAAGATCCCAGATCATAGGGTCGAGGGGGCCTTTAAAACCACCTTGTGTTGGAGTTCCCATTGTGGCTCAACAGTAACGAACCTGACTAATATCTGAGGATGCAGGTTTGATCCCTGGCCTCGCTCAGTGGGTTGGGGATCCAACATTGCCATGAGCCATGGTGTAGATCGCCGACACGGCTTGGATCTGGCATTGCTGTGGCTGTGGCAGAGGCCAGCAGCTGCAGCTCCGATTTGACCCCTAGCCTGGAAACTTCCATATGCTGAAGGTGCGGCCCAAAAAAAAACCAGTCGTGGCTCAGTGGTTAATGAACCCGACTAGCATCCATGAGGACATGGATTCAATCCCTGGCCTTGCTCAGTGGGTTAAAGATCTGGCATTGCCTTGAGCTGTGGTCTAGGTCTCAGACGTGGCTCAGATCCTGCATTGCTGTGTCTGTGGCATAGGCTGGTGGCTACAGCTCCAATTCGACACCTAGCCTGGGAACCTCCACATGCCTCCTGTGCAGCCCTAAAAGACAAAAATAAACAAACACAACACAAAAAACCACCTCGTGTAGGAGTTCTTGCTATAGCATAGCAGGTTAAGGAACTCATGTTGCTGCCACTGTGGCACAGGTCACAGCTGAACTCAGATTCAGTCCCTGGCCTAGGAACTTCCATATGCTGCCTGTGTGGCAAAACAGAAAACAAACATCTTGTGTAAACACTCCTCCAATGGCTGAATACCTACAGCCCAGGCCAAGTGTCAGTGCCCTCCTTCCCAGTCTCACTAAATCTGGTCTCTTTATTGTCGAAGCCTTGTATTTGAGATACCATTTGCATACTGTGAAGTTCACGGTTGTTGGAGTAGAGTTGTATGACTTTTGACAGTCACATAGAATCAGGTAACCTCCTCTCCAGTCAAGATTTAGAATAGCTCCATCACCCCCCAGATTCCTTCCTGCCCATTTGTAGTCACCCCTTTCCCCACTCCCAGCGCCTGGCAGAGACTGTTCTGGTTTTTTGGGGCTTGTTTTAGTTCCTCTAGTTCCAGCTTCTCCAGGATGTCCTATGAATGGAATCGTGGTGTATGTGGCCCTCTGAATCTGGCTTTTTTCACTTTGACATAATACTTTCAAGATTCATCCTATTGCTGTGAACCAGTAATTTTTTCCTTTTATCCGACTAGCTTTCTGTGGGGTAGCTATTCTGCAGTTTGTGGATCTGTCCCAAAGTGGAAGGACATGGGATTGGTCCCAGTTTGGGAAGGTGATGAAAAGGAACCTGGCTGCTTTTCTTCCTCACTCAAGGGTGCTCATGGGACCCCGGGGCCGTCCGTCTCACAGGTGTTGGGAACCGGGACATCTGAAGACCTCTGTGCCCCTCTTCCCCATGACGGCTCCCCACCAGCACGTTCCCTGATTTCCGTTCTCATCTGACCTGTGGTTTGCATCCTGCTTGCTTTCCTTTGCACACGCCCACCTGATCTGTCTTCCTCTTAGAACATGTAACTGTGTCCCCCCAGACTCTCCGACACATTCAGGCCTCGGAGCTATAACGCCCAGGATTGGCTCTTGTTCTAGAGCTTAATCGTTCTGTTGATGGCGCTCAAAATGAAATTAACTTTTTACATTTTATGATGGTGGCCCCATCACACTGTTAATGAACTGATCGGGAAGGAGTTCAGCCCTTTTCACCTGGTCTGCTGTTTGACCACACGCACTTGGATTCTGGGCTCAGGAATACTCTGTCCTGTTGGTTTTCACCCATGGTCATGCTCTACCAGTATCATCCACATGCATTTACAGTTACTCCCAACATCAATTAGATTGATGGCTGTGCCTCCCCCGTACCCTCACGGGTAAACACAGGAAGCAGAACCCAGGCCTGGGCCACCAGCACTCCTTATGCCTAAGATGACGGTCACCATAACCAGCAGCTGTAAGGACGGACGTCCACCCTCATGCACCTCCCTGTCTCGCCTGAGGGACATCAAACTTTTTCTGCAAAGGGCCAGATAGTAAACCTTTTTTTTTTTTTGGCTCTGTCACCAGTTGCTGCTGCTGTTGCTTCTCTCCCTCCTCCTTCCCTTTCCTCCTCCTCCATCTCCTCTTCGGCCCTTTAAAAACGTGGAAACCGGGAGTTCCCGTTGTGGCGCAGTGGAAACAAATCTGACTAGGAACCATGAGGTTGCAGGTTCGATCCCTGGCCTCGCTCAGTGGGTTGAGGATCCGGTGTTGCCGTGAGCTGTGGTGTAGGTCGCAGACACGGCTAGGATTTGGCATTGCTGTGGCTGTGGTGTACACCCACAGCTGCAGCTCCGATTAGACCCCTAGCCTGGGAACCTCCATATGCCTGGGTGCAGCTCTAAAAAGCAAAACGAAAAACAGAAACGGCTGATAGGCCGTGCACGGATAGGCTGCAGGCCAGGATTGGCTGGCAGTCAGTAGTTTCAACCCCTGGTAGCCCCAGTGGTTTCTCATCCTTGCCTACAGCATGTGTTAACAGACTCTTAAGTGCCTTGATGATGGACATTCAGACCAGGTCGACTTGGTTTTTCTGAAACATTAGCCTGGCGTCTAACGAGGACGTGGGGTTGGTCTCGCGAGACTTGCCTCTGTGCGCGCACGTTGATACCTGGTGATCGGTGCCACCTTTTCTAGGGGAATCTCTCGTGATTAACGTGTGGAATTTTGCCTTCTCCTCCAGTAAATCACGATTGTCCTCACCCATGTCTGGTCTTTGGGCCTCACTCTCTTTCCCCGTGGCCCCCCCGCGATGCCGAGTGTTTGTGCATCACTTTTCCTTGGTCTTAATTCCTTGTGTGTCACTCGTCCACGTTGGAAGTTTGTGCTCACTCAGCACTGGGGACTCTCCTAACTTGCCTTGGGTTTGCTCTTTCAACACCCTTTGTTCTTTTTTCAGTTCAGAGATCCTTCCGGCCAGAAAAGACAGAGCAATGTAGGAGTTTATCATCAACATGTCACCGTTGCTGAAAGAAGGCTGCCTACCCCTTCTTGCTTTTTGCTTTTTGTTTAAACAGATAGCCAGCCCTTTTGGGTGGCCCACACATTTTCATTTTGGCATTAGCTTTCCAGTCCTGCTCATACACTCAGGCATAGGCACCCATACCAGTTTCTTCTTTCATAAAGTACTTCTGAAATTGTGCAGTCAGAGGAGAAGGAAGGAAAGGATAGAAAGAAGACAGTCTTTTTTTTTTTTCTTTTTTGCTTTTTTAGGGCCACACCCGCAGCATGTGGAAGTTTCCATTCTAGGGGTCAAATCAGAGCTGCAGCTACTGGGCTATGCCACAGCCATAGCAATGCGGGATCCAAGATCTGTCTGCGACCTGCACCACAGCTCACGGCAATGCCGACCCCGACCCACTGAGCAAGGCCAGGGATCAAACCTGCATCCTTGTGCATACTAGTCAGATTCGTTTCGGCTGCCCCACAATGGGAACTCCGAAAGAGGTCAGTCTGTCTCTCTATCAACAGTCCCCTCTGGCGACAATTGTGATCCATTTTTATCTGAGCTCTCCAGCAGCACCAGCTACTGTGTCCTGCTCCGGGGGGGGGGGGGGGCGGGGGCAGGTCCAGGTACATGGATTGTTCCCCACAGTCGGGGAGAGGCCCACCCAGAGCAGTGTAGCCTAAATGGCAGCCCTGCCCTGCATATACTAAGTATTCAGTTAGAATCACAGTTCCTCAGTGTTTTCCACCTTTTATTTATTTATTATTATTATTTTTTGCCTTTTGTCCTTTTTAGGGCCACGCCTGCGGCATCTGGAGGTTCCCAGGCTAGAGGTCTAATCGGAGCTGTAGCCACTGGCCTACACCACAGCCACAGCCACAGCCACAGCCACGCCAGATCCGAGCCGCATCTGCGACCTGCACCACAGCTCACGGCAACGCCAGATCCTTAACCCACTGAGCGAGGCCGGGGATTGAACCCGCAACCTCATGGTGCCTGGTCGGATTCGTTTCTGCTGCGCCTCGACAGAAACTCTGTCTTCCGCCTTTTAACAAAATTTGGTTTTAGGCGTTCTCCTGTGGTACAGCAAGTTAGGAATCCAGTGTGGTCACTCTGGTGTCTTGGGTCACTGCTGTGGCACGGTTTCAATCCCTGGCAGGGGGTAACTTCCACATTCTGCAGGCGAGGACCAAAAAAAAAAAAAAATCTGTTTTACACATGACAAAAAATTCACCATCTTAACCCATATAAAGTGTATCATTTGGTAGCATTTCGTACATTCACGATGTCGCAACCATCACAGTGATCTAGTTTTAGAACATTTTCATCATCCAAAAGGAAACGCTGTGCCCACTAAGCAGTCACTCCCCACCCCCCCTCCCACCAGCACCAGGAACACGCCGTCTGCTCTGTGTCTATGGATTTGGCAATTCTGATTTCAGATAAATGGATTCATACAATGTGTGACATTTTGTGTCTGGCTTCTTTCACTTAGCATCATGTTTTTGAGGTTTATCCCTGTTGGAGCATCTATCAGTTCATTACTCCTTGGTGTGTGGGGGGGGTGTATTTCTGTTGTGGTAAAATATACATAGCAGGGAAGTTACCCTTTTCAGCATTTTTAAGTAGACAGTTGAGTGGCGTCGAGTACATTCACGTTGTTGTGGAACCATCACTGCCATCCTTTCATCTTCCCAGATTGAAACTCTATCTCCATTAAACCGTAACTTTCCACGTCCCCCTTCCCAGCCTCTGGCAAACCCCCTTCACCTCTCTCTCTGATTGTGACTACCCTGGATTTCTCATCGAAGTAGACTCAAACAGCGTCTGTCCTCTTGTGACTGACTGATCTCACTCAGCATAATGTTCTCGAGGTTCGTCCCTGTTGTAGCAGGTGTCAGGATTTCATTCCTTTAGGGCTGAATCATATCCTGTGGTGTGGCTAGACCATGCTCTGTGTTCCCATTCCTCTGCGGATGGACACTTGGGTGGCTTCCCTCCGCGTTTTCCGCTTTGAACACTTGTTTCTTCTGCTGTGCCGGGTGCTTCACAATCCCGGCCGCCCTGCTCCCAACCCAGGTTTGTACACCTCACCGACTGCAGAAGTGATGGACATTTTTTAATCGTCTCAACTTTCTTACTCCACCTTCCCCTCCAGATTATCAGACTGCAGAATAGCACCTTTCCTTTTGCTAAGCCCTTTGAAATCTGCATGACTCAGACAGGTGGGTTACTCACCACCTCTCCAGAAGCCAGAGGGCGGTGGGGGCTTTGGGGCTTTGGTTGGGGCGGGGATGTGGCCCTAATTTCGATGGTCTGCAGCCTATGAAACAGATAAAACAGACGAAATAAGAAAAAGAGAAAAAAAGACAATATCTTAGTCTGTTCGGGCTGCCATAATAAAATGGCATAGACTGGGTGGCTTAAACAACAGGGATTTATTGCTCACAGTTCTGGAGGCTGGGAAGTCCAGGGGCAAGGTGCCAGCTGATTGGATCCCCCCGAGAGGGCTCTCTTCCCAAAGGCTCCAGGTACCATCACAATGGGGGTTAGGACTTCAACAGAGGAAGTCAGTGGCCGTGCAGTTCAGTCCCTTTTTATAAAAACAGGTAAACGAGTCAAAGCATTTAGCCATATGGAGCCTCGCTAAGTACTGGATTTCATTAGTCAGAGCAGCTGATACTTAAATATCAGCAAGATTTTTCATTGGAGAGAAAGACATGTGACTTGGGAAGGGGAAGGTGGCGCTTCCTAGACAGGGGGGTGTCGCGTGCTGATGAGGATGTCTGCTTGGAGAGCAGCCTCCTTCATCCGTCAGCCCCTCCGCTTGTCAGGCACAGTGTGTGCACAGGGGAACAGCAGGGTCCCTGCCCTCACGGAGCTCCCTGTCTGGGGAGACCGACAACAAGCAGATAACCAACAAGGGCATTTCAGGGTACGGTAAGGGCCTCTGCAGGAAACACCCAGAGGTGTTGTGAGTCACGATAAGGTGATACTGCAGGGAAAGGGGTGGGGAGAGGCTTTAAATTAGAGAGGCTGCCTTAGAGGGTATAGTATTTGAACAGCCTGGAGAAGGAGAAACATCCAGCCTTGCAGAGAACGTGACCGTTCCAGGTGGCGTAAAGAGCATCAGGGACAGAATTTCAAATGTTTGAGAAACAAAGAGGCAGCCATGTGGTTGGGGTGTAACAAGTAGAAGAGTGAATGGGATTTTGTCCGCCACGTGGGAGGGACTTCATTGGAGGGGGGCTGTGGTCAGGGCAGCATGATCTCAAGCGTGGTTTTAAGGATCGCTGGCTGCTGGGCAGAGAGCAGCTTGGGCAGGGCTAATCCAGTTGGGAGGTCGTTTCAGTGGTCCGGCGGGGACATGATAGTGGTTTGGGTTTGGGTAGAGGCAGAAGAGATGGAGAGAAAGAGGGGTTGGGAAACAGAAAGGACAGCATTGCTCACAGTTTGGGTGGGAGCACTGAGGCAAAGGCAGCTGTTAAGGATGGTTTCTAGGGAGGCTGGGAGACGAATGGTTGGGCAGTGGGGCTGCTGGTAGAACTTAGGCGTTCAAAGCCGTGGGTCTGGTTGAAATCACTCGAGCTAATAGAAGCAGTTAGCCATCTGGGGCACAGCCGCCGTGGGATAGGCCGAGAGGCAGGCAGGTGGACGCAGTGAGGCTTCTGGGAATTGCTGAAGGCAGCGCTGTGTGGGGAGAGGGACCTAGGTTTGAATTCTGGCTCCACCCGCTGCTGCCTGTGCTGCTTGACTCAGAAATGGGGGGTCAAAGGCCCTGCTGCTGCCCCTAATCTGGTGACGATGATGATGACGACGACGACAACGGCGTCACTAGACCATGACTGTTATTATTTCTGATCAAGAGAAGAATTATAGGAATTCCTGTTGTGGCTCCGCAGGTTAAGAGCCCAACATGGTGTCCATAAGGATGCAGGTTCCATCCCTGGCCTTGCTCAGTGGGTTAAGGATCTGGCGTTGCCACAAGCTGTGGTGTAGGTCACGGATGCAGCTCAGATCCAGCATTGCTGTGGCTGTGACGTAGGCCTCAGTTGCAGTTCTCATTGGACCACTAGCCCAGGAACTTCCATATGGAAAGAGTGTGGCTGAACAAAGAAAAAAAGAGAGAGAGAAGAATTAAAAAGAGTCGATGTTGGACACCAGCTTGCAAGGATCAAGGCCAAGACCAGAGCAGTGTCACAGTGCTAAGGGCTGTGTTTTGTCTTCTGTGCCTCCCTTGTCCCTTCCCCAAAGCTCATGTGACCTCAGCTCGGGTCTGAGTCTGTTGTCCTCACTCAGGCTGTCCCCACCTGCACTGTGATGTGCCCTGTAAGTCTTTTGAGTCTGTCTCTCCCCGGTGCCCACAGCTCCCCCTCCCCCAGCGCCAGCCTCGTTCCTCCCCAAGAGGAGCTGATGGCCCAGAGGATCCCTTTCTCTTCTGCATCTCAGGATCCAGCCCTTGGCCAGGAGATTCTTTCAGCCTGGCTCGTGGATTATTCTGGAAGCCTTCGCAGGAAGGCAGGCTGGGATGGAGGAAGGATGAGAGACTAGACCAAGTCACAGGTGTTACCAGGACCATCTGCTTCATCTGCTTACGCCCAGCTTCTAAACCTGACTGTGCAGGACGGCAGCCCTCTGCTCCCCAGGGCAGGCAGCATTGCTGAGGCCTTTGCTGGCGGCCATCTGTGGCTTTGCTAAGCAAATGCCCTTTTCATGTCTTCCCTCTGCCTCCTTTCTTTCTTTTTTTTTTTTGTCTTTTTTTTTTGAGGGCCGCACCCGCAGGATATGGAGGTTCCCAGGCTAGGGGTCTAATCAGAGCTGTAGCCACCAGGCCTACACTACAGCCACAGCCACAACAGATCCGAGCCATGTCTGCGACCTACACTACAGCTCACGGCAACGCCAGATCCTTAACCCACTGATCAAGGCCAGGGATCGAACCCGCAACCACATGGATCCTAGTCAGATTCATTTCCGCTGCGCCGCAACAGGAACTCCCCCTCTGCCTCCTTTCGATCCTACTTCCTCCCTCCTCCTATCCTGCCTGGTCTCAGGTTTTCCTGCACTTGGCCCTCCGGTCCCTGGCTCCAGACCTGCCACCCCCACCGGGCACATCCCCCATGTCTGCCCCTGCCCTGGAACCTTTGCGAGCCAGCCCAGCCTTGGCAGCCCCAGGGCTGGCCCCCACCAGCAGCTGTGTGCGTGACCCGACAGTGGCCAGCTGGCCCCCGCAGGAGCAAGGCCCGAAGGTTACCCGTTGGCTGCAGCCTGGCTGAGGCCGAGGCTGTCCTGAGGGAGCAGAGCCCGGGGAGGTGGGGGGGCCGGGAGAAAGCTGCCCTTTCTGCGGTGCCTGCTGATAATTGGCTCTCCGGAACCAGCCCGGGACACCAGGGCCAGCTGGGTCAGGAAGTGGTGCACAATGCCGCTCTTTCAGGGGGACACTGCGTGGTCTTGGGTCCTGTGCGGCTCCAGGGAAATCTGGAGAACAGCCTGTTCCCTGAGGATGTTCTCTCACGCAGGCGGGAGGTGAGGACGGAGCGCCGAGCTTCCCACCCTCCGTCCCGGGAGGCTCCCCTCCGGCCTTGCCCAGCTCCGAACCCGGTTATTTCCTGTAAGAGAGGCTGGGCGGGGTGGGGGGGAGGGAAAGAGCAGATTTATTCCCTAGAGACCAGGAATCGCATACCTGGTGCTTTTTATTTTGATTGTCTTTTTGCCTTTTCTAGGGCCGCTCCCGTGGCACATGGAGGTTCCAGGCTAGGGGTCCAATCGGAGATGTAGCTGCCAGCCTACGCCAGAGCCCCAGCAACGCAGGATCCGAGCCGCGTCTGCGACCTACACCACAGCCACAGCAACGCCAGATCCTTAACCCACTGAGCAAGGCCAGGGATCAATCCTTCAACCTCATGGTTCCTAGTTGAATTCTTTAACCATTGCACCATCCTGGTGCTTTTTAGAGGCAGGCGCACTGGGAAGGGGTCACTGAGTCCCTCCTGATGTCATGATATATTCAGACTCTGCGCAGCTGTGGCAGCTGTGGGCCCTCGCAGGAAGCTGGCAGGGTCCTCACCCGGGGACTTTAATCTCGGCAGGGAGGTGAGACAGTATACTAGGTGTCAGATACCTGAAGAGAAGTGGGAGTTCAAAAAGAAAGAAGGACCAAAGAAGATGTGATGGGCCAGCGTGGCCTGGCAAGTGTACAGGAAGGTGAAGGTGGTCGGTGCTGAGAAGACGGGCGGGATCTGGGAGAGAGAAGGAGGTGGAGGAGCGGGGGGCTTGGGACAGCATCCCAGGCACACGGGAAACCCGGCCACGTGAGGAACTTCTGCCCTGGCTGCATCCGCGTGTCTGAGGTCCTGGAGGACCAACAGCCTGCCTTTTTGGGCCCAGACGCTGAGCCCTGCCTCTGAGCCCAAAAAGCCTTGCTGCAAAGACTGAGCGATGGGCCTAGAGCCGTGGGCTGGACGCCGCCTCTCAGGCACTGCTGGGCGGCACGGCGTTGGTTGGAGAACTTTGGGCACGTTGGCTCAGTAGGTGGGCGCTCCCGTGGGCCTGCCGGAGTCACCAGATGAAGGGTGTGGGCCAGGCAGGGGCTGCAGGTGTCTTGTAGCCGTTGGTTTGAGAAGAAGCTTCATTCCATAGCCCAGTGCCTTAGCCCAGTGCCAGGCAAGGTCCTGTGATGGGGTATTGGGCTCGTCCTGGGGCTGCGACTTTTCCTTGGTCAGGACACAGAGGAGGTAACTCCTCAAACACCGGAGGATGGAGGAGCATGGGTATCAGGTCCCACCCCTGCTCCAGAGCCTCCCGTGCAGCTCAGTGTCCACTGGGTTGTAATTTCTTGCCATGATGTCCAAAGCCCCCCACCACCTGGAGGGCCTTTACAGAGTCTAAAAATGGGAAGGGATGTAATGATCACGTAATCCAGCCTGAGCCGCTACGTCTTCCCCACAGTAACCCTGAGGAGAGAGTGCCTTGCCTCTGTTTCTTCTTCTTCTTTTTTTTTTTTTTTTTTTTTTCCTCTTTTTTGGGCCACACCTGCGGCATAGGGAAGTTCCCAGGCCAGGGGTCAAATCAGAGCTGTAGCCTCAGGCCTATACACCACAGCCACAGCAACTTGGGATCTGAGCCGCTGTGACCTACACCACAGCTCACGGTAACACCGGATCCTTAACCCACTGAGTGAGGCCAGGGATCGAACTTGTGTCCTCCTGAATGCCAGTCAGATTTGTTTCCTCTGAGCCATGACAGGAACTCCCTGTTACTTCTCTTTCATGAGTCAGCTTTAAGTTTATCGGGAAATGGGCTTGCTGTACTTGTAGCCATTGGTCTAGTTTTGATCCCTACGGTCATTCCAACTTCCACGTGACCACCTTTCAGAATATGGATATTCCTCTAAGTTTTCTTCTGGTCCCAGGCCCATCCCAGTCCAGGTTACTGTCTTTTAGAAGTTGTCTAGTTTGTCAGTTTTGCAATGTACAAAGTCTAAAACTGAATGGTGTTTTATGTGTGAATTTATCTTCATAGAGAATTAGAACGATCCCCTCCCTCATTCTGAGCGCTATACTCCTTTTAATATATCCAGAGCTCAGACTTGTGTTTTGATCAGCCACAGAACTATGTTGCTTGTATGAAGTTAGCAACCAAATAAAACACCTTGCATCATTTTCACAAGTGCTGCTTTGTGTCACATCTCCCCTGTACCACCGAGTGTAAACCTGCATATAGGAAACTTCCTTTATACCTGTTGGAATGCATCTTGTGAAGCTTAACCCATTTTTCTCGACTGTGGGAATGGTCTGGATTTGGATTCCGTGTCTTTGTGGTGTGGAGGTTGTGGTCTAGAGCCTGAGCTGTCCAGCCCCGCTTCCGAGTCTGAGGTCCCAGCTCTTTGGCTGGTGGAGGGACCTTGGACAATTAGCCACTCTCAGTCTTGGTTTCCTCATCTGTAAAATCAAGATGATTAATACTAATACCTACTTGTAGGAATGGAGTTATGAGACTTTAATGAGATAATCTATGCAAAATACTTATTAACACAGGGCCGCGTGGTAATCACTCATTAGCTGCCATTGTCTTAATGATTAGAACCACTGCTCCTGCTCATTCTGCATCCTCATTCTTTTCAAAAGGCGCTTTCTCACCCCAAGCCCCTCCAGCTTCATTGTCCTTTGCTTTTAGTGTCACCGCAGCCTGAGATGCTCGCCTCTGTTCTGCCACCTGTCCAGCTTCAAAACCTTTGCAGCATCTTTGACGCTTCCTTCTGCCGTGTCCCCTGTGACGGGGAGCTCCTACCGGCCAATCTTATGGAAGTTGTTTTATAGCCAACCTGACGTCAGGTTCTTTCCATTTTCACTCCCAACGTTTGGGTTGAGGCCTTTACGCCTTCACATCTCTGTTGTTAATAGCTGCCTCCTTCATCTCTCTTCCGCCAGCTGTTTCTGTACCTTCCTGCCCACTCCAATGCCCACTGGCCTCCTACACCCAGCGCCACGTCCTTTTCTGCCCTCATCCCTCTTCCGCCCTTGCATTCATGCCCGAACCAGCCTGCCTGCTCCAGGCCTTTCTGGAACTGGGCTCGAGGATCTGGCCATCCCAATAGTATGACCTTGGGCAAGCTTTTCTGTGCAGTAACCAGATAAGTTAATAAGTGCCCCTTGAATCTGTAGGCAGTAATTAGCAGGGGAGGCGCCTGGGACACACAGGTAACCCCTCTCTTCCTTTGATAAATCTGCCTGAGCAGCATCGCAGTTTCAGGAGATTCCTCCCTCCTTTCAACATTGAGAGCACAGAATATTTGCAGTTTTCGGACATGCATATACCCACACAGAGACTCTATAGTTACAAACTCATGGTCTATTATTTTGTGTGGCTTACGGGAATTGTAAGGATTAAGGATCTTTTTCTTTCAAGCAAGCCTCCTACTGACCACAAGCTTGGGCAATTGGTCTGACAGTCCACAAAATAAACAGATATTTGTGGACTAAATCTAAACCCCACCCAACACGGTCCTCCCCTGAGGCGCTGACGAGGTCTAGCATTTCTGCCCAAGGTGGATTTCTTCTCTTCTTCCATCACAGCCCGCGACTGGCTGTCTGCCAACCTTCTAGGACTTGACCACATCCAGTTCACGTCTCACTGCCCTGGGGTCTCTCTTGCTGTCATCTTACGTTTTTAGGCCCCTTATAATTCCTTATAAAAGCAGGCAAGCTCTAAGGGCTCAGCAAGTCTGGTGGCTTTGCCCAGAGGTCTGTCTGCAGCCAGGATCCTGTCATTGTCCTGGAGCCAGGACAGAAACATAGCTGAAAGCGCTGAAATTCACCTGATGTCTGCAGGAAAGAGGGTGGCCTGGGACGGGCCTGGAAGCAGAAGCTGAGACACAAGGTCCAAGGAGGGGCTTGTGCAGAGGAAGCTGGAAGCCCTGGGCCTCCATAGGACACAGGGGCAACCTCACTGGGAGATCTGGGGAGAATACACTTTTTACTTCTTTCTTGCAGCATCTCCGTAAGAGATTTCTTCTGGACTGGTCTTACTGTTGTGCTGACAGGCAACAGCTGTGCTCCATGGAGCCCCCTCTGAGTGCTCGCGGGAAAAGGGAGTATCGGCCCTCTTCCTTGTCCTTGGGGCGGTGACCAAGTCTGATGGGGAAAGGACCCTGTGTTATTTTCCTGGGATTGCCTTAACACATTCCCAAGTACTGAGTGGCTTAGAACAATAGGAATTGATTCTTTCAGGGTTCTGGAGGCCAGAAGGCCAAAGTCAAGGTATCAGCAGGGCCGTGTTCCCTTTGGAGGCTCTAGGGAAGAATCATCCTTGCCTCTTCCCAGCTGGCGGGCCATTCTTGGCACTCCTTGGCCCATCGCTCACGCCTGCCTCCGTCTTCACACGGCCGTCTTCTCCCTGAGTGTCTGTGTACCTGCATCTTCAGGTGGTTTTATAAGGACACCAGTCATACTGGATTTAGGACCCACCTTAATCCAGTATGACCTCATCTTAACTAATTACATCTGCAAAGATCCTGTTTCCAAATGCAATCACATTCACAAGTGCTGGGGGATTTGAATATATCTTCTTGGCAGAGATACAATTTAACCCACAACAGGTTTATGCTATTAAAGAGTTGGGCTCACAGACAAAGAAAACAAACTTATGGTTACCAAAGGGGATGGGGGGAGATAAATTAGGAGTTTGGCATTCACACATACACATTGCTATGTATGCAGCAGATACCGACAAGGACCTACTGAACACAGGGAACTATGCTCAATATTTGGAAATAATCTGTAATGGAAAAGACTCTCAAAAAGGATGTGTGTGTGTCTGGAGTTCCCTTCGTGGCACAGTGGTTAACGAATCCGACTAGGAACCATGAGGTTGCGGGTTCGGTCCCTGCCCTTGCTCAGTGGGTTAACGATCCGGCGTTGCCGTGAGCTGTGGTGTAGGTTGCAGATGTGGCTCGGATCCCGCGTTGCTGTGGCTCTGGTGTAGGCCGGAGACTACAGCTCCGATTGGACCCCTAGCCTGGGAACCTCCATATGCCGTGGGAGCAGCCCAAGAAATAGCAAAAAAAAAAAAAAAAAAAAGGTGTGTGTGTGTGTGTATAACTGGATCACTTTACCTCCACATGACTAGGAACCATGAGGTTGTGGGTTCGATCCCTGGCCTCGCTCAGTGGGTTAAGGATCCAGCGTAGCCATGAGCTGTGGTGTAGATCGAAGACGCGGCTCGGATCTGGCGTTGCTGTAGCTGTGGTATAGGCCGGCAGCAACAGTTCCGATTCGACCCCTTGCCTGGAACCTCCATATGCCGCGGGAGCAGCCCTAGAAAAAAGACAAAAAAAAAAGAGAGAGAAAAGTGATAGCCCTTGTTGGTGGGGAAAGTTTTGTACATTGCCAGTGGAAATGTGAATTGTTAGAGCCTGCTTAGAAACCCTGGTGGCAATCTTGTTTAGATCCCAGTTAAAACAGCTGCAAGGGTTTTTTGTTTTGACCTGAGAGAAATGTGAACACAAACCATTTCACGGGATTATGAAATTATCCTTGGGAGTTCCTGCTGTGGTTCAGTGGGTTAAGAATCTGACTGGCTGCAGGGGTTCCCACTGTGATTCATCAGGTTAAGGAGCTGACATTATCTCTGAGGATGCAGGTTCGATACCTGTCCTTGCTCAGGGGGTTAAGGATCTGATGTTGCCACAACTACAGCATAGGTCACAGATGAGGCTTGAATCTGGTGTACTGTGGCTGTGTGTGGCCTCAGCTGCAGCTCCAATTAGACTTCTAGCCTGGGAATTTCCATATTGCCACAAGTATGGCTGAAAAAAAGGAAAAAAAAGAAGAAAGAATCTGATTGCTGTGACTTGGATTGCTCTGGAGGTGTGGGTTTGATCCCCAGCCCAGCACGATGGGTTAAAGGATCCGGCATTGCTGCAGCTGCAGCTTGGATTCAGTCTCTGGCTCAGGAACTTCCATATGCTGCACGTGCATGCAACCATTAAAAAATAGAAAAGAAAAAGAAATCATCCTTAAAATTTTAGGTGTGATCATAATATGATGGTTAAGATTTAAAGAGGTTTTTTTTTTTTTTCTCCTTAGAGATTCCTACTGAAATATGTGCTGATAAATAGCATAATACCTAGGATTTACTTCATATAATCCAGGAAAACAAGGCGGTCAGGGACCAAAGGTGTAAGGCAGGGTTCAGCACACTGGAGGTTCGGGCCAAATCCAGACCACCTCCTGGTTCTGTAAATAAAGTTTTATTGGAATTTAGCCACAGCCATTCGGTTAAGATACAGTTAGTATCGCTGAGGCTCCTTTTTGGCTCCAGCAGCAGTTGAATAGTTGAGATGGAGACCATGTGGCCTGCAAAGCCTAAAATATTTACTAACTGGCTCTTTACAGAACATGTTTGTGACTTCTCAAAGGAAGCGTGTGTGGCTACAAGTTCATAGTAGTTGATGCCGGGACTGACTAGATGAGGGCTCGTTAGACTGATCATTATTGTGTGTGCTTGGACTTTTCTATAATGAAAAGTTAAAAGAAAAAAAAGAAGAAGAAAAAAAAGCAGACCCTGGAGTTCCCGTCATGGCGAAGTGGTTAACGAATCCAACTAGGAACCATGAGGTTGCGGGTTCAATCCCTGGCCTTGCTCAGTGAGTTAACGATCTGGCGTTGCCATGAGCTGTGGTGTAGGTCGCAGACGCGGCTCGGATCCTGTGTTGCTGTGGCTCTGGTGAAGGCTGGCAGCTATAGCTCCGATTCGACCCCTAGCCTGGGAACCTCCATATGCCGCGGGAGCAGCCCTAGAAAAGGCAAAAAGACAAAAACAAACAAAAAAAAAGGCAGACCCAGTAATCTCACTCCTAACACGCTAACCCGTGAAATTGAAAGTAGCAAAATTACTACGAATACATGGGTGAGAATGTTTACTGTTTGGGATTTACAGATACGCTCTACTGCATACGATCGATAAACAGCAAGGACCTACTGTGTAGCACAGGGAACGGTTCTCAATATCTTTCATTAACCTATAATGGAAATGAATCTGAAAAAGAATATTATATGTAATATATATATAACTGAATCACTTTGTTGTACACCTAAAAAATGACATAACTTTTTTTTTCTTTTTTTGCCTTTGAGGGCCTCACTGGTGGCATATGGAGGTTCCCAGGCTACGGATTGAATTGGAGCTGTTACCTTCTAGCCTACACCACAGCCACAGCAATGAGGAATCCGAGCCATGTCTGCGACCTACGCCACAGCTCACGGTGACGCCGGATCCTTAACCCCCTGAGGGAAGCCGGGGATCAAACCTGCATCTTCCTGGTTCCTAGTCGGATTCCTTTCCATTGCGCCACAGCAGGAACTCCCATGACACAACACTGTAAATCAACTATACTTCAATTAAAGAAAGAGAGAGGATGTTTACTAAAATAGTTTACGGGGAATAAATTGTCTCCCAGTACAAGACGCTATAAATCACATCCACCCACAGCAGGGACTATTCTGTTGTCTTTTTAAAGAATAAACTAGAGGAGTTCCCATCGTGGCACAGCAGAAGCAAACCTGACTAGGAACCGTGAGGTTGTGGGTTCAATCCTTGGCCTTGCTCAGTGGGTTGGCGATCCAGCGTTACTATGAGCTGTGGTATAGGTCTCAGATGTGGCTCGGATGTGGGGTTGCTGTGGCTGTGTTGTAGGCCAGCAGCTACGGCTCTGATTGGACCCCTGGCCTGGGAACCTCCATGTGCCTTGAGTGTGGCCCTAAAAAGACAAAAGATTTTTAAAAAAATGAATGAACTACAGTTTTACCAGTTCAGTTGGAGAATGTTTCACGAGGCATTTTCTTTCTTTTTTCATTTTTGGCCACCCCATGGCATATGGAATTCCTGGGCCAGGGATCAGATCCTAGCCGCAGCCTCGACCTAAACCACAGCTGCAGCAACACTGGATTCTTAACCCACTGTGCTGGGCTGGGTATCGAACCTGCAACCCAGTGCACCAAGATGCCGCTGATCCCATTGCACCACAGCGGGAACTCCTCATGGGATATTTTCAAGTGCGAAAAGCAAAATGTCAAAAAGTCTGTGCATGACAGTCTCTGTTTTAGAGAACAGCGACAAAATTAGCCCCTTTGGAATGTAGGGAGGGGCGTGTGTGGGTGTGTGTGTTGTGTGTAGGATGTTTGCTAACGTGGGTCGGGGACAGAATGACATCTGTGGAAGGGCAGCAAAGCAAGACGGAGGAAGGCTCTACTTCAGACACAGCCTGTGTGCTAGGATCCCGTGCATATTAGTGTAGGTTATAGTTGCATGTATAGCCTGCTTTGCTAACTTCAAAAGAGAGTTATGATTTTAAACACAGCCAGAAAGGAGTGCTAATATGGTCATGCTTTGTGATCTCAGTGAGAACATGAAAGGGAATTTGGTTAGAAGGTGGAAAGTGCCCAAGAGTAGGGACACAGGGGAGAGTGACCACTGAGACGGCTGGGCCCTCTAGGGAAGGCTCCATGGAAGGTTCTAGCTGTGAGGAGCGGCTGCTGGTGTTGGAGCCGCAGCCCCTCCCTGATCTCAGCGCCTCTTCCTCCTGCTCCCGGAGAAATAATGTTTCCCCGAGGGATGAAAGGCACCCCTTTGTGCGGGCTTTAATTGCCATGTTGTTGTGCCAAGTGAATGAGTGGCAGGCGGGCACAGCAGCTGGGCCCAGCCAATGCCAGGCAGCAAAGCCCGCTGCCTTAGGACAGCCTGGGCCAGCTGGCCTGGGAGTGCTGCCCACCTCTGCCCCCCACGGGGGGCCCTGCCACTGGGACAGTGGGACCGAGGGGTCTGCGGGGAAAGAGGAGTCCTTGGAGGGAGAGGAAGAGGCGGGGCATCTGGGGGGACCTCAGCCACTGTCAGAAGCTTATTCATCTCATCCTCCTTTCCCCTCCCCCCCTTGTTTTGCAGACTGTCAGCATCAATAAGGCCATTAATACGCAGGAAGTGGCCGTAAAGGAAAAACACGCCAGAAATATCCTTTTGGATGTTGCTCGAAAGACCGACCCTGAGGGGTCAGATCCTGGGGACTGAGGTCAGGGCGAGGCATCCTTGCTCAGCTGCAGGGAGGGGAACCCCCCCCCCCCCCCGCTCCAAACAGTGCGGGTTGGCAGCAGCTGGCCTCAGAGCCCGCAGCCCGTCGGGGTGGAAGGGACCAGCGTCGCCGTCTAGCCCAGTCCCGCTCCTCTCCCGGGACTCAGCTTTTCACAACTGCAGGGCACGTGAGGCTTGCTCTCCTGTGAGGTGTTTCCTCAGGGCACAGGGAGGGTTCTCACTTGTATCATCAAAGCACTGGGGACCCTGCACTTTGACACACGGACTGTCCCCTTGGGGGCGTGATCACAGCCCCTTCTCTGAGCATGAAAGCAAAACACGTCTGCGTGGCAGAGGTTGGCCTCAAGCCAACACAAGGCCTCAACCATGGAAACAAGAGCCACCTGTGTGAGCTGGTTCAATGCGAGCTCGGGGGAGGAAGACGGGGTCAGGGTGGGTTGCAGAGCTGATCATCGGAAGGTTTTCACCAAGCCCCCCCACCCCAGCCCCCGCCCCCCCGACCCAGGGAGCTGGCAGAGGCCCTGGGTGACCACCATCATGGGTCCCTTGCCATCTACCCTTGAGGGAGAGTCCAGGTGCTGGCGGGCTAATCCGCAGAGGCTGCAGGAGAGGCTGCTGGGGGTGTGGCCCAGCAGGCGAGGGCTGGGCCTCTGTCTGGGATGGAGGGAAGCTCTTTCCCCCCGGGACCCCTCACGGTGGCTGCACCGCACCAGGGCGGGGGCCGAGGGCCTAATGCAAGGAGTCAGGTGTTGCCTGGAAGAGGAGCCAAGAGTGTCAGTAGCCAGGATGCAGGGGCCCCCAGCAGCGGCCTGGGCCCGTGAAAAGCGGACTCATGCCCTCCCTTGAAGAGTGGCCAAGAAAGAATTTTTAGAAGCTGTATTACGCGGTGAACATGCTAGCTGTAATCAACCCCCAGAAAGGCCTCATCACAGACTGAGCAAACCTAGAAGCAGGGCAGTCTGTGGTCCCACAGCAAAGCCCTCATTCCAAACAGAGCATCTTCCCACCACAGGCCAGCCAGGGCCTCTGCTGGCCCGGAGCGCACACGTGCGAATTAGGACGAGACACCTCTCCCCAAAGACATCACCATCTCTGGGGAAATCATCTAATACAATGAATTTTGTTACAATGAGGCACATCGTTGCCATCCATCAAAAAATTGCCAGAATACGCAGACAGATCTGTAGCAGCCTCGATACTTCCACAAGACACTGCAGATCCGTACGTGTATCCTGGCGGGGTTTTTTGGCAGGGGGTGCTGCGACCCACACGGGCCCCTTTGTTTTCCATGACCCTTCCTCACCATGCATACTGGGCACCCACCATGAGAAGGGGGCACAGACCTTTTGGTCTGTTGTCAACCGGCTGCCCCTCTCCAGCAACGCTGTGCTCTGCTGGAAGTTCTGCCACGTGTTCCACAAACTCCTCCGGGATGGACACCCAAATGTGAGTTCCTGGGGCTGCAGGGGTTGGGCAGGGAGCCAGGGACCCGTGTGAGGGAAGTGCCATTGCCTGAGTCACAAGAGCCACTGTCTGCTCCTGCCCAGAGGGTGGCAACTGCCCCCTTCTGGGCCTTTGGGGACCCATGTCAGAGACAGGTTCGTCTCTTTCCCATCATGGCCCTCTCTGCCCCACCCTAGACCCCTCTTTCACTCTCTTCTGTCTCTTCTGTTCCCTCTCCAGGTCCTGAAGGACTCCCTGAGATACAAAAACGAACTGAGTGACATGAGCAGGATGTGGGTGAGTTTGGACAAGCACCCAGGGGCCACCTGTGCCACCACATCCTTCCCTAGACGGCAGAGAACAAGACTTCCCCAGTGGAAGCTCATTTCTCTCTGGGCATTGGGATCCCTCAGCAGTGACACTGCCACAGTTTCTACTTCCTTCCTTCCACTGGTCCCCTTGAGGTCACACCATGCTAAGAACCGGCATTCCCAGGCAATGCCAGGGCCTTTTCTTCCCCGTCTAGGGATTCTCCTAGAATCTTGGGAAGAGGGATGAAGTAGGTGGCAACGGCGGAATCCATGGAAAAGAATGTTTTTGTACACAGGCCAGGATCCCTCTAGATCCAGGTATCCGAGGAGTTTGTGTATGGATGGGAGGTAATCTGCCTTTTGAAGAACCTCCCCATTGATTCTGGTGTGTCTTTTTCCTAAGTCACGAGGTAGTTAACCTGAGCAAAGCAGAGGTTTGCGTGGTAGAGAGCTTTCTGTTACTTTTCTGTAACAGAGGAAAAAGCTTAGGTCTTTGTCCTTTTTGCTAGAATCTACCTGGTATATCTTTTTCCATCCTTTTTACTTTTGACTTTTCCATAATCTTTTTAATATTTCGTACATGTCTATTTATTGCATTGTGGCCAGAGAATCAATATGATACTGATTTTTCAAAGTTTTTTGAGATTCGCTGAGTCAATTCATGGTCAGTTTTTTAAAAAATAGAAATGTGGCTGATGTGTAATATTAGTTTCAGGTACACAGCATAGTGATCGACTTTTCTATATTCTTACGTCTTCGAAATACCACTTGTCAATAGCATTTAGTTGGATTTTTAAAAAAAATTCAAGGTGGAAGTCTTGAATTTACATGTATATTTACTATAATGGATAATATGTGTAGATGAGATTTCTCATCTTATTTGGTGCTCTTTGTCCCATCTGTCTATTTCTGTTTCTCTCATTGTTTGCCTTCTTTTGGATTGATAGGGGTTTTTTGTTTTTTTTTTTTTCCCTTTCATTATCCCCTCAATATTAGTGGAAAATTTTGTTAAAGGTGCTTTTTCTAAAAATTTTTTGGTAATGTTCTTTCATGATTACAAAATGCATGCTTAGCTTCTCAGTGTCTAAGATTCATATCTTCCTCTGTTTCCTGGATAACACAAAGCTGTCTTAACTCCGTGTACTCCCTTGTGTGTTGCTCTCTGGTATTTTAATCTCGGTTGTGATTTTCTTTCCAGACCCTACAAGATATTTTATGTTACTGGTTCTTTTCTGTGCTTTTCGTTTCCTCTTCCGTCCCAGACCTCCCATTCAGATCTCTTTCTTTCTGCCTGAATTACTTCCGTTAGAACTTCCTTTAGTGAGAGTTCGCTGGTGGCCGACAACTGTTATGACTTGATGGAGAATGTCTTTATTTCACCCTCATTCAGGGAAGATGTTTTCTCTGACTTTGGAATTCTGGGGTGATAGTTATTTTCTTTCAGCACATGGACGATATTCGTCAAGATATTCTGGGAGTTCCTGTCGTGGCTCAGTGGTTAATGAATCCGACTAGGAACCATGAGGTTGCGGGTTCGATCCCTGGCCTCACTCGGTGGGTTAAGGATCTGGCGTTGCCGTGAGCTGTGGTGTATGTAGGTCACAGACGCGGCTCGGATCCCGCGTTGCTGTGGCTGTGGCGTAGGCCGGTAGCTGCAGCTCCGATTCGACCCCTAGCCTGGGAACCTCCGTATGCTGCAGAAATGGCCCTAGAAATGGCAAAAAGACAAGAAAAAAAAAAAAAAAGGATATTCTTCAACTGATGGCTTCCATCAATTTTATGAAGTCTGCTGTCAGACTCACCATTAAGCTTTTGAAGCTAATCTGTTGGTTTTCCTGATTGTTTTTAAGTTCCTTGTATTTATCTAGGTATGAATATATTTTAGAGTTTTGGACTTTTATCGGTTCTGAGCAATTATCATTGTTTCTTTAAATATTGCCTCTGCTTCATTCTGTTTTCTCCTCTGAGACTTTTTTAACAGCGTCTTCAACTTTCTCATTCTAATCCCCATGTCTTTAAACCACTATTCCATTTGTTTTTTCTACCTGTTTGTCTCTGTACTGAATTCTGGATAATTTCAGTAGATCTAGCTTTCAGTTTACTTATCCCCTCTTCAGCTGGGTCTAATGTGTTACTAAACCCCTCCATGAAAGTTTGCAGTTTTAGTAGAGTTCTCTCTTTTTTTTTTTTTTTTGAGTTTTGTTTTTGTTTCTCACATCTGCTTGGCATTCTTTATAAATTATTGTACCCTGCATATATTTTGAAACAGTCTCTAATTTATTTAGGCTCATTAAATATAGCAATTTCATATACTACTTTTTATACTCCCAGTATCTAAGGTCCTTAGAGATCTGTTTCTACCATCTGTTGTTTTGGTGAGTTTTGCTTGTGCTATACAGTTTCTTTTAGTTATTTTTCTCCTGTGAGCTGCTCATTTTCCTGGAGATTTTTTTTTTTTTTTTTTGGTCCGAATTCTTTGAAGTCTAACAAAGGCAGTTTCCTCCAGAGAGAATTTGCATTTGTGTCCATTGAGATTACTCTAAATTAAATTCTCAGCTTAAAAATTTTGTGAATTCAGAGCAGATCTCCTTGAGGACTGGCTCATGGGTCCAATTCTCAGCAGTAGCTTTTTCCTTCTCTCTGATCACAACAGTGGTTTCAGGCAGTACATTTTCTTCGCAGCCCTCAGGGCAGGACTCCTTCAGTGCAGGAGTACACGTGTATTATTTCCAATTTACCCTTAATCCCCCTGCACCGAGGAGGCGGTCTCTTGGCTCTTCTGCAAGGCTCTTCAACTTGGGCAGGTGAAAACCCTGCCTCCTGTTCACCACCTGGCCCTTGAGGCCCAGAAGACCAAAGCTCAGGTTCATAGATATGGTGTGGAAAAAGTATCCCCTCCCCACCATTCGCTGACCCCATCAAGCCGTTTGCTCTCTGAATATCTGAATTACTGAGTTTCTGGCCTGAGGATTTTTCCCTCTCTTGTTAGTTCATTAATGCCTTCAAAGTGCTTTTAATATCTCACTCAATATTGTTAGTAGTTTTCAGTGAGAAGGCCTACCTACCTTATTATTCAAAATGGAATTCTTGGAGTTCCCATCGTAGCTCAGTGGTTAACGAATCCGACTAGAAACCATGAGGTTTGATCTCTGGCCTTGCCCAGTGGGTTAAGGATCTGGCATTGCCGTGAGCTGTGGTGTAGGTTGCAGACGCGGCTCAGATCCTGCGTTGCTGTGGCTGTGGTGTAGGCCAGCGGCTACAGCTCCGATTCGACCCTTGGCCTGGGAACCTCCATATGCCGCAAGAGTGGCCCAAGAAATGGCAAAAAAAAAAAAAAAAAAAAGAAGAAGAAGTTCTTTCAGGTCTTTTTGCCTCTAGTCTGTCACTTCCACTTGACTAAGAGTTTATGACGTTAAAAACCTTTTTACTGGAGTTCCCGTCATGGTGCAGTGGAAACAGATCTGACTAGGAACCATGAGGTTGCGGGTTCGATCCCTGGCCTCACTCAGTGGGTTAAGGCTCCGGCGTTGTCGTGAGCTGTGGTGTAGGTCGCAGACATGGCTTGGATCCTGCGTTGCTGTGGCTGTGGTGTAGGCCGGCAGCTGCAGCTCTGATCGGACCCCTAGCCTGGGAACCTCCATATGCCGCGGGTGCGGCCCTAAAAAGACAAATACAAAACAAAACAAACCTTCTTTACTTAAAAAAAAAAAATGAAGATTTCATTTTCCTTTAAGAACAGTTTGAGGTTCACGGCAAAATTGAGTGGAAAGTATAGAGATTTTGCCGTATACCCGCCCTGCTCCCAAACATGCAGAGCCTCCCCTTTGATCAACATCCTCCATCACAGGGTGCATTTGTTTTAAGTGATGGACCTACTGCCACATCCATCATAATCACCAAAGCCCCTAGTTTGCATTACAGTTCGCTTGGGGTGGTGTACATTCTTTGGGTTTGACAAACCTATCCATCATACAGAATAGTTGCACTGACTTAAAAGTCCTCTATGCTCTACCTGTTCATCCTGCCTCACCCCTCCACCCCTTCACCCCACCTCTTGGCAACCGTTGATCTTTTTACTCTCCATGGTTTTACCTTTCCTAGATGTCATGTCATGGGAAGCATATTGTATGTAACCTTTTCAGACTGGCTTCTTTCACTTAGGAATATGCATTTAAAGTTCTTCCGTGGCTTGTCATAGCTTGACAACTCAGTTCTTTTTAGCGCTCAGTAATATTCCACTGTTTGGATGTCCCGCAGTTAATCCATTCACTTACCAAAGAACATTCTGATTGCTTCACGTGTTTGCAGTTATGAATAAAGCTGCTATAAACATCCATGTGCAGGTTTTTGTGTGAACGTGTTTTCAGCTCCTTGGGTGAAAACCAAGGAGCTCCGTTATTGAATGCTATGGTGATTGTATGTTTAGCTTTGTCAGAAACTACCCGACTGCTTTCCAAAGTGGCTATACCCTTCTGCATTCCCACCAGCAGTGAATGAGAGTTCCCATTGCTCTGCCTCCTCACCAGCATTTGGTGTTGTCAGTGTTCTGGATTTTGGCTGTTTGAATAGGTATGCAATGATATTTTGTTGTTTTCATTTGCATTTCCCTGTTGACATAGGATGTGGAGCGTCTTTTCCTATGCTTATTGGCCATGTGTGCATCTTTTTTGGTAAGGTTTCCATTAAGGTCTGTGCCCATTTTTTAGTTGGATTATTTGCTTTCTTATTAAGTTTTTTGTTTGTTTGTTTGTTGTTTTTCGTTCGTTTGTTTTAGCTGCACCTGTGGCATGCGGAAGGTCCCAGGCCAGGGATCGAACCTTAGCCACAGCAGTGACCATGCTGGCTCCTTAACCCACTGAGCCACCAGGGAACTCAACTCCTGTTGTTGAGTTTTAAGAGTATATTTATATATTTTAGATTGCAATCCTTTATCAGATGTGTCTTTTGCAAATATTCCAGTCTGTGGCTTTTCTTCTCATTCTCTTGGCAATGTCTTTTTAAGAGCAGAAGTTTTTAATTTTAATGAAGCCCAGCTTCTCAGTTACCTTCTTCATGGATTGTGCCTTTGGAGTTCTATCTAAAGAGTCATCACCGTACTCAAGGTCATCTAAGTTTTCTCCTTTGTGATCTAACGGGCATTTTCTCGTTTTGCATTTGACACGTCCATCTTTGATCTGTTCATCTTTTACTTTTGATCCTCATGCATTCTCGCACAGCACATAGTTGTCTGATGATGAGCATATTGTTGCTTTTTCTACTTTTCACTGCTCTCTGATTTTTCTATCATGAACCTGTATAATATAAAATGAATAAAATATGAATTTTCAAGGAAACTTCATACCTTATGAAATACTGTCATATCTGGCTTTGGTATGTTTAAGGTCCTTTGATTACTCAGCTCTCCTTTGTGTCCCTTGATGCATCTTTCAGTGGGGTTCCTCTACTCTGTGGGATATAGATGCACTTAGAAGAAAATGTGGAACTCAAGACTCACGTGGGAGCCACAGCTATTCAGTTTAAGATTCTTTGTGCCCCATTTCCCTCCTCTTTTATATATAACATAGAGTTGCCAGCATCACTCTGCTAAGCCTAGCTTTTTTCCAGGCACCAAGGACATGACTCTATGGTCAGATTATGGGAAGCCCTCTTTACCAGCTAGGTTTGGTCCCAGTTCAAATCCCCATCCCAGGTGTAATATCATAGATACTCTTAGTCTGTTGGAGTCCACCTGGGGGAGGTGTTTCCCTCCTCTGCTTGGATAGAGACAGAAGGAAGGAGGTAGCCCTGTAGCTGGATTGTGATGACTAAGAGTGGGAGATACAACATTCTTTTTTTTTTTTTTTTTTATTTTAGGGCCACACTTGCGGCATATGAAGGTTCCCAGGCTACTAGGGGTCTAATTGGAGCTACAGTTTCCGGCCTATGCCACAGCCACAGCCACGCCAGTTCTGAGCCACGTCTGTGACCTATACCACAGCTCACACAGTGAGCTGGATCCTTAACCCACTGAGCAAGGCCAGGGATCGAACCTGCAACCTCATGGTTTATATAGAAAAACTTTGCCCACAACTGAAACAACAACAGTAGGGAGTTGGTTTGATTAAGTTACAGAACAGATTTATAATGTGCTGGACAGTCGCTAAACATAATGCTACAGAAGAAAATTTAAGAAGACGGCAAAAATTGCAGTGTATTGAGTGGAAGAAAAAACGAAATTGATTCCATTTTGTGTGTGTGTGTGTGTGTGTGTGTGTTTCTTTTTAGAGCTACACCTGTGGCATATGGAGGTTCCCAGGCTAGGGGTCCAATCAGAGCTGTAGCCGCCAGCCTACAGCTCCAGCCACAGCAATGTGGGATCCGAGCCACATCTACGACCTGCACCACAGCTCACGGCAACACTGGATCCTTAACCCACTGAGCGAGTCCAGGAATCGAACCTGCATCCTCATGGATGCTAGTTGGATTCATTTCTGCTGAGCCATGACAGGAACTCCCTTTGTATATTTTTTTTAAATGGTGGAGCACAGAGGATTTGGGGGGCAGTGACACCACTCTGTATGATGGTATATGATGATAAAAACGTGTTATGGTACATTTGTCAAAACCCAGAGGATGTGCAAAACCAAGACCGAATCCTAAAGTAAAGTTTGCTTTGGGTAATAATGATGTGTCAGTGTGGGTTCCTCCATTGTCACGAATGTCCCACTCTGGTGCGAATGTTGGCAGTGGGGGAGGCTCTGCATGGGGGGCAGGGGGGCGAGGGTAGATGGGAAATCCCAGTGCTTCTGCTCAGTGTCACTGCAAATCTAAAAACTGCCCTAAAAAATAAAGTCTACTTCAATTGAAAAAAATAACACGGTGTACCTCAAATGCCAGCCGTGCTTGTGTCTGGTGGTTCGGTTAAGGGGGGTTTGTTCGTATGTGTACTTTTCCATCTTTTCCAAATTTTCTATGCTGGACATGTGTTATTTTCATCACCAGAAAAGAATCCATCCTTTTCTTTTTTTTTTTTTTCCCCCGCTGTACATCATGAGGATCAAGTTACTCTTATATGTATACATTTTTTCCCCCACCCTTTGTTCTGTTGCAACACGAGTATCTAGACATAGTTCTCAATGCTACTCAGCAGGACCTCCTTGTAAATCTATTCTAAGTTGTATCTGATAACCCCAAGCTCCTGATCCCTCCCACTTCCTCCCTCTCCCGTCGGGCAGCCACAAGTCTATCTCCAAGTTCAGGATTTTCTTTTCTGTGGAGATGTTCATTTGTGCTGGATGTTAGATCCCAGTTATAAGTGATATCATATGGTATTTGTCTTTGTCTTTCTGACTCATTTCACTCAGTATGAGAGTCTCTAGTTCCATCCATGTTGCTGCAAATGGCATTACTTTGTTCTTTTTTATGGCTGAGTAGTATTCCATTGTGTATATATACACATCTTCCTAACCCAATCATCTGTTGATGGACATTTGGGTTGTTTCCATGTCCTGGCTATTGTGAATAGTGCTGCAATGAGCATGCGGGTGCATGTGTCTCTTTTAAGTAGAGTTTTGTCCTGATATATGCCCAAGAGTGGAATCCATCCTTTTCAAAAGAAAGCCTGGCCGGAGGTGTTTGTGTGCAGCGTTGTGAGTGCTAACCCCTGCCTTCTGTCCCCTCCCTGAAAGGGCCACCTGAGCGAGGGCTACGGGCAGCTCTGCAGCACCTACCTCACCCTGCTGAGGACGAAGATGGAATACCACACCAAAGTGAGTCCCGGCCGCCGTCCTGCCGCCTCCTCACCCCGTCCCCGCCCCCCCCCCCCCCCGGTGGGCCTCCTGTCAGGTCTGCTGGGGCACAGGACAGCCCAGCTACTTAGGGAGCGTTCATACCAGCTGTGTGGAAGCCAACATGTCACAGGGCGGCTGCGGTCAGGCCCCTGGGGTGTGACAAAGGGCCTGGGATTTTGACCCAGGTCTTTTGCACCTTTTGTTCCCCGTTGTGCAAATAGAAAGAGGAGCCCCATCCACCAGGTGGCCTTAACGAAAATATTTCAGAAGCACTGACTTGACTTTGAATAGAAACAATCCCTTCCCTTTATTTAGTACGTTTCCACGCAGGCCCTTCCTCTAATCAAGATACAATTTTAGTCAGTATTTCTAATGCACCTCGTGCATGGAAAACTGTGCACCTTAGAATAAGGACAAAGGGTCTGCTCTCTAGGAGTTTACAGACCCACCGGGGAGGAAAGGCTTGCACACTTGCAGCAGCCGTGTAACAGTCCTGGGCGGGTTTGTGTTTCTGCACAAATGGGCCAGGGATGTGATGTTTCCTTTTTTTTTTTTTTTTGGTCTTCTTGTCTTTTCTAGGGCCACACCCACGGCATGTGGAGGTTCCCAGGCTAGGGGTTGAATCGGAGCTACAGCTGCTGGACCACACCAGAGCCACAACAAGGCGGGATCCGAGCTGCATCTGCCACTTACACCACAGCTCACGGCAACGCCGGATCTTTAACCCACTGAGCCACAACGGGAACTCCCTTTTTTTTTTTCCAACTTTCATTTTTATGCCAGAAATGTCTTGAAATGACAGAGAAGTGGCACCCCAAAGGACACAGTGAAAGAAATGGGGATTGAGGTGGTCCTTGAAGGGTGGGTGTGGTGCAAATAGGGGGTGGAAGAGAATGGCACGCCAGGTGGCAAGGGGAGAACGGCCTGAATTAGGGAGCTGGCAGTGGCAATGGAGGCAGGAGTAGAGTTAAGAAGAAATACCATAGGGAGTCCTCTTCGTGGCTCAGCAGCTAACAAACCCAACTAGGATCCACGAGGATGTGGGTTCGATCCCTGGCCTCGCTCAGTGGGTTAAGGACCCAGTGTTGCCGTGAGCTGTGGTGTAGGTCCAGAACGCAGCTCGGATCATGCATAGCTATGGCCATGGTGTAGGCCAGCGGCTGTAGCTCCGATTCGACCGCTGGCCTGGGAATTTCTATATGCCGCGTGTGCAGCCCTAAAAAATAAAAAAATATATTAAAAAAAGAAGAAGAAATAGCATAATTTAGTGTCTTTTATCCCCATTGTCTTTCATGTACTTGAGGGGTGGTTTTGCTTCACTGAAACCATCCCAGCCAGCCCAACCTTTTCTGAACATCGTTTGCTCCTCACAGCAGCCCTATAAAGTAGGTGTGATTAAATCCTAGGAAAGTGACTCTCAGACAGTGGTTTAGTCCCTTGCCTGATTCACCACGATCCTCGGTGGTGAGGTGGGATGCAAACCCAGGCCCAAATGACAGGCTCATGCTGTGCTCAGTGGCCACCCTCACTCCCAACGTGTTGGCTGCCTGCTCCACACCAGCGCTGGGTGAGGTTCTAGAGAGAAAAGGGGGAGTAGACTTGGCCGCTGCCCTCAGGAGTCGTGGTCCAGTTAGGAGAGGAGAGGGGGGCACATGGAATCGTGTCATGGGGTGTCTTGCCCAGGCTCGGGTGACCAGGCAGGCTTCTCAGAGGTGGCGACCCCTGAGCTCAGCCTTGGAGCATTAGTTATCCGTGCCGGGTAACACCTCAGCCCACACCGTCGTGGCTTAAAACAACAGTCCTTCGTTATCTCTGACACCGCTGGTCCGGAGTTCCAGAAGGGCTCGGTCGGGCACTTCTGGCTGGGGGGTCTCGTGTGGTGACAGCCACATGCCGGCTGGAGCTGGAACAGTGAGGGTCTGGCCTGGCACCTGTGTCTTCATGATGTCTCAGCGCTTCTTACAGCCTGGCCAGTTTGCCAAGAGAACGAGGAGCGCGTGTGGCATTTAGACCACCCAGCCTCAGAAGTCGCAGAGTACCCCTTCTGCCGCTGACCTGTAGGGGCTGAGGTCTTCGTCAGGGTCCCCCGATTCACAGGGGCAGAACTGACACCACTGAGCTGGAACGTCAGGGTCACATCGTAATGAGAGCGTGTTGAATGGGAGACGTCCCAGTAGTGCGGTGGGAAAATGCGTTCAGCCCCTTTGCCCTCTGGCCCCTCGGTTCACACCCTCCCCTCCTCCAGCTCCGTACACATGCCCCTCCCAGGCCCCCGCTAGTGGACAGAGAGGAAGGGGCCGATGAGGAAGGGGGGCTTGGGAGGTTCCAAGCAGAGGATCAGCTGTAGACAGGAGGGCAGGAGGCCCGGAACAGCTTGGTGTCCACGGGGAGCTACCAGGAGAGCCCTGTTAGAGCGAGGAGCAGGCGACTGGCAGGTGTGAGACTGTGGGGTAACTTGGGGAGAGCTAGGCTGTGGAAGATGGTGAGAGCCAGGATGAGGATAGCCCTCCTGGAACAGGCAAGGCTTGGGGACTTCCTGTAGATTGGCAGGGAAGGGCAGGGAGAGGCAATGCCAGGAGGGAGATGGGGGCCCGTGGGGAAGAGCTGGGCCGAAGGAAGCCAGCAGGGGCTTCAAGAGGCAGAGTGGGGGCCATGGACGCTCTGCACTTGGGCTCCCAGAGGTCAGGGAGCAGGTGTGTGTGGCTCCCTGTGTCCTGTGTGTGGCCCAAAACAGGTGCTCATTTGGGATTTGTTGGATGAGTAAGAGAATGATCCGGAAGCTAGATTGGATGAAATAGCACACAAAGGGAGGGGCTGATCCCAAATCGGGAAGGAGGTGGTCCTTTTCTTCTGAAGCTGGAGAAAGGGAAGGACAGCTAGGTACCCTTGAAGCAGGAAGGGGAGTGGGAAGCAGGGTGCTGAGTTACCAGTGATGCAAGACATGTACCAAGGGTGAGGGCAGGGGAGCCGGGCACCAGGTTGAGGGTGGGACGGTTTTTGATGGAAAGGGGAGCCCTTGGGGCGGTGGCCAGGCCTATTATGAGTCACTAAAGCTGCAGAGCATGGTTTCAAAGTGACACTGATTGTGAGACCTTCTCCAGGGAGATTGGCAGCTGGCCTGAGGCACAGGGTTCACTGGGTTTAACAGCAATGTGGGGTGAGAACTGGCAGCAAGAAAGACGAGGGCAGGAGTTCCCATTGTGGCTCAGTGGTTAACGAATCCGACTAGGAACCATGAGGGTTGCGGGTTCTATCCCTGGCCTTGCTCAGTGGGTTAACGATCCGGCGTTGCTGTGAGCTGTGGTGTAGGTTGCAGACGTGGCTCGGATCCCACGTTGCTATGGCTGTGGCGTAGGCCAGCGGCTACAGCTCCAATTCGACCCCTAGCCTTGGAACTTTCATATGCCATGGGAGTGGCCCAAGAAATAGCAAAAAAAAAAAAAGGAGAGGGCGTGGGAGAGGGGGACCTGGTCACCACGATGTCCCGTCTGAGCAAAGTAGTAAGTGCGGCCAGAAGGGGGCGCTAAAAGAACTGGCCTGAGTTTCTGAGAGAGAGGAGCAGGAGTGGTGGGTCTGAGGGCAGGAGGGGTCTGCGAGGGCAGAGCCAGAGAGGGCTTACAGCCAGAGAGAGAGGTGGCAGGGTGGAGGGTTTCTGTCTTCAGAGGCTGAAGACTCACCCTGAAATTAGAGCCCCCATGATGGACAGTCTGCCCACCTCTCTGTGCTCCCTGCCACCTGCCCCACTGCCCTGGGTGCCTTCTGCTCCAGGCAGGCCACACGGAGTAACAGGGAAGGATACAGATACTCGACGACCAACCGATGATCCCAGATCATTTCCCCTGACTCTGGGGGTGCGTGATACAGTATTTTAAAACCTTCAAGTTTATTTTACTAACTGTGTTTTGCCAAAGTTAATGTGAGAATGGGTTTGCCTGCCCTGGACTCACAACAGCAGCTTCAGAAAGTGACCAGAGGACAGCGGGACACCCGGGTAGGATTCCAAGTGTGCTGGGGCTAAGCAGAGGCCATGCTGCCTGCGTGTTCATGTTGTGGGTTCAAGTTGAGGACCCATCGCTGGGATAAGCTGGCTGTTGCTGCACCACAGGGAAGACGTCCTTGGTGTGAGGGAGGGGCCCTCCCCTGGTGCCCCAGGGACGGGATGGAGCCTTCCCCCGTGATGATGGGTGGTGGGTGCTCTTTGCTGAGAGCCAGTCTCAGGGCTGGTATAAAGGGAGCACTGCCACCTCTCCAGGGACCGTGTGTAACCACTGAACAAGCAGAACCCAGCCCGCTGCTGTCGGAGCCCTGCTTGATGTCAGCTTAGTGGGTGTCTCTAGAGAGCACTTGAGATGCCCTGTTCTCACGTCCCTCTGCCTCCCTTCCAGAATCCCAGGTTCCCAGGCAACCTCCAGATGAGTGACCGGCAGCTGGACGAGGCTGGAGAGAGTGATGTGAACAACTTGTAAGTGGCTTTCCCCACGCTCTAGATCTGACGGGGAACAAAGCTTGTGTAGATGCTGTCACTTCCACTTAGGGTCACAGAGGGCCCACGGGCAGCAGCAGTGGCTGGGGTGGGGTCTAAAGCCCTGAGTGACTTGGCCTCGGAGCCATTGACTGCTGGTGCCACATCCAGAACCCTTCCGGGTCATCTCACACTCCAGGCCTCCCTTCTCTGTGCCCCTCTGCCTTCCCAACCCAGCCTGGCACCTTCCTTCCCCTTTGCCATTGTCACTGTTGAATTCGTCCTGCTTGGTCTTCAAATGGCCTTTATACCCACTTGGGGGCTAAGAATTAGAACTGTGTGTGTGAGTGTGTGTGTGTGTGTGAGTGTGTGTGTGTGTGTGAGTGTGTGCGCACATGTGTGCTCATGCTTGCACGTGTACATTGGAGACAGAAGCAGCAGCACTGGGCGAGGGGGACAGGGACCGGTGAAGCTGTAACGGATAAGCTCCCTTTCTTCTTGGGTCCAGTTTCCAGCTGACAGTGGAGATGTTCGACTACCTGGAGTGTGAACTTAACCTCTTCCAGACTGGTGAGTCTCCCCTCCGGCTCCGCCTGGACCAGACAGCCCAGCCCTGTCTCTGTGCACGCTGTGCAGCCCAGGGCTGGGAAGATGGGGCTACCCACGCCCACTCTGTCCTCGTGCTGGGAGGGCCAAAGCCCCGGGGCATTTTTGGAGTTGGTGACTTCATAGCTGAGCAGGAAGACCATCCCTGCCCTAATAGCCTCCCCACTAAGCCCAGGCCTCCCTCTAAGAGGCCCTCTGCCAGCCCCCCAACTGTGGCCCCCACACCGGCCAGTCCTTTGACACAGGCCTGCCTGCTGCTCAGCTGGGCTGGCCCTCGGATGGATTTCCGCTCGGTGGGAAGAGCTTCTGTCTGCTGTTCAGTCGGCAGCCATGGCAGAGAGCTGGTTGAGTTGGGCTGTTACCCACATGCACGTGAGGAGCCCCCAAGTCCTGCTCCACTCTTGGGAGGAGCTGGCCCACTTCCGGGCTCCCTTCTCCTGAGCGCGCTGGTGCCTCCAGGCTGTCGGCCCCTGACACTCCCCTGATGGGAGTTGGGAAGGAGCAGCCAGTTCCCTTCTCTCCTGGGTCCTCTTCCCCACACCTCCCGGCCCAGCTGCCTCTTCTTTCCCTGGGGAACTCGAGAGCCAATTTTCTGAGATTTGAGATGTTCCCCATAAGCTTCCAACCCCATGAAAGAGTGTATCTCAAACTACAAGGACGCGTGTGCAAGTTTGGTGACCTTCTCAGCTCTGGGACAGGCACAGCCCACTCTTGGGGCTTTGATGCTCTCATGAAGGACAGAAAACTCCCTCCCTCAACCACAGCTTCCTTCAGCACGTTCATCTGTGCAGCACATTCTGACAGCTGGCCTGCTAGGTTCCAGCACAGGTCTGAGGTGGGGCAAATCCCTTTACACTTTGACCAATCAGTTCAGTGCAGGCAAAACACCAGAAACAACTGGAAACCGTTGGTTTGTAGGAGAGACAAGAAGGTGCTTGGTCTGTAGCAACCTATATGAGCAGGTCACATACAAAAATCAGTAGAGAAGTTCCTGCTGTGGTGCAGCAGGTTAAGGATCTGGCATGGCTGCAGCTGTGGCATAGATTGCAACTGTGGCTCAGATTGCAGCTGTGGCTCAGATTCGTTCCCTGGCCTGGGAACTTCCATATGCCACAGGTGTAGCTGAAAAAGGGGGGGAAAAGTAGGGAAGTAAAAATGCAACTCTTCTTTTTTCTTTTCTTTTCTTTTCTTTTCTTTTTTCTTTTTTTTTTGGCATATGGAGGTTCCCAGGCTGGGGGTCTAATCAGAGCCATAGCTGCTGTCCTAAACCACAGCCACAGCAATGCCAGATCCGAGCCGTGTCTGCGACCTACACCACAGCTCACGGCAGCGCTGGATCCTTAACCCACTGAGCAAGGCCAGGGATCGAACCCACAACCTAGTCGGATTCGTCAACCACTGAACCACGACGGGAACTCCTACAACTCAGTTTTCAGTACAGCCCCTGCCCTAGGGTATTCCCGGGTCGATGAATTTTTTTAATGCATTGGAAGTGTTTGCCTAAAAGTGTAGGAACAACTAGTCATCAGTGTGACTTTTAGTTGTTTAGCTTTGGGTGGAAAGGGCCTCAATTCAGATGTCATTGACGTTCAGCTTGGGTGTGTGTTGAGTTGAAATACAGGTGTGAATGATATTCTAGGAAATGTCCTCCTTCTGAGAGTCCCCTCTAGAAGTGGCTGCTCAGTTGACCCAAGCTCTCTCCCCCGGCTCTGGCCTCTTCGGAGCCACTGTTGTGGTGGTGAGAGGAAAACAAGGCCGTTGTCTAAGCCTTCGTGGTGGTCCCTCCAGCCCCAAAGGACTGCTGGAGGAAGAGCAAACAGAGATGGGGTAACACCGAACCGGCTTGAGGAGCTGGAGGAGGCGTGTGTGATGCAGAGGCCCCATCCCAGGTGGCCAGCTCCGTCGCCCGTTCTGCCGCCACATCCCAGGATGGCTGGCTCTGTTTGCACATACACTGACCCCGTGGGTCATTCCCCCTCGACAGAGCTCCTCACAGTCAGGACCCAGGCCCTACTCACCTCTGTTCTAGCCCCGTGCCTCCTATATAGCAACTACTCAGCAACAAAGTTCAAGAATGTTTTCTTTCAGAGTTCCCATCGTGGCTCAGCGGTTAACAGATCTGACTAGCATCCATGAGGACACAGGTTCGATCCCTGGCCTCGCTCAGTGGGTTAAGGATCTGGCATTGCTGTGGCTGTGGCATAGACCAGTGGCTACAGCTCCGATTCAACCCCTAGCCTGGGAACCTCCATATGCCGCGGGTATGGCTCTAAAAAGAAAAAAAGAAAAAAGAATGCTTGCTTTCTCAATGAGGTCCTGCTGTGCAGCACAGGGAACTATATCCAGTCTCTTGGGATAGACCTT
This sequence comes from Phacochoerus africanus, assembly GCF_016906955.1. Taxonomy (NCBI): domain Eukaryota; kingdom Metazoa; phylum Chordata; class Mammalia; order Artiodactyla; family Suidae; genus Phacochoerus; species Phacochoerus africanus. The sequence goes on from NC_062548.1 coordinate 11,602,899, forward strand.
GATGGAAGATAATATAAGAAAGGGAATGTATGTGTGCGTGTGTGTATATATATATATATGTATGACAGGGTCAATTTGCCATACAGCAGAAATTGGCGCAAGATTGTAAATCGATTTCTCTTTAATTTTTAAAAAATGGGGAGAAAAGCAAAAAAAAAAAATGCTTACTTTCTGGATAAACAGCAGTGAACAAACACCAGGTGGATAGAGCTTATAAAATGATATCAGGGAGTTCCCGTCGTGGCGCAGTGGTTAACGAATCCGACTAGGAACCATGAGGTTGCGGGTTCGATCCCTGACCTTGCTCAGTGGATTAAGGATCCGGTGTTGCCCTGAGCTGTGGTGTAGGTCGCAGACGCGGCTCGGATCCCGCATTGCTGTGGCTGTGGTGTAGGCCGGTGGCTACAGCTCCGATTCAACCCCTAGTCTGGGAACCTCCATATGCCGCGGGAGCAGCCCCGGAAAAGGCAAAAAGACCAAAAAAAAAAATGATATCAATATCCAGCTGAATGCCCTGAGACTGTCTGGGGTGAATTCGCTGGAGTTTTGTAGAGAGACCTGCCCCTTGTCTCTGCATAAACCCCTCCATGGTTAAATGGCGGTGGTTTTCTTATCCCCGAGAGAGCATGGATTTAGAATCAGAGTCTCTGCTGCCCGTGTCCCCACTCCCCTTCCTGTCCTCAGTCACCTCTGAGCCACAGAAACCCCGGGAGCTGATGTTGGAAGAAATCGCTCCACCTTCTGAGTCCTGGTCTGTGACCCCGTATGATTGGGACCAGAACTCTGGGAAGGGTGCCCCTTCTTTTTCGTTTTCTTTTTCTTGCTCCTCTTTTTTCTTGCTTCCTTGCTTCTCTCTCTCTCTGTCTCTCTCTCTGTCTCTCTCTCTCTCTCTCTCTCGATTTGTTTTTGGTTTTGGTTTTTTTGGGCAGCACGTGAAAGTTCCCAGGCCAGGGATTGAACCCAAGCCCAATAAGTGACAACACAGGGTCTTTAATCTATTGTGCCACAAGAGAGCTCCATTTCTTTCCCCCTCTGGTTTTTTGGGGTTTTTTTGGTGTTTTTTTGGCTTTTTTTTTTTGTCTTTTCTAGGACCTCACCTACGGCATATGGAGGTTCCCAGACTAGGGGTCTAATCGGAGCTATGGGCCACTGGCCTACACCGCAGCCACAGCAACACCAGATCTGAGCCACGTCTGCGACCTACACCACAGCTCAGGGCAACACCGGATCCTTAACCCACTGAGCAAAGCCAAGGATCACACCCGCAACCTCATGGTTCCTAGTCAGGTTCATTAACCACTGAGCCACAACGGGAACTCCTCCCCCTCTGGCTTTTGACTTCGGGAAACGTGGGCCAAGTACAATGAGCATTTATTTGGCGCACTTGCGATGATTCTCAAAATGCGGCCCCTCGACCAGCAGCATCAGGATTGCCTATGAACTTATTAAAAGTGCACATTCTTGGGTCCCACCCAGATCTTCTGGGTTAGAATTTCTGGGGATGGGCCCAGCCATCTGTTTTAACAAACCTCCCAGACCTGCACTGTCCAATATGGTAGCCACTAGCCACATGCAGCTATTTACATTAATTACAGTTAAATAACATTCAAGAGGTCCTCAGTTGCCCTCGCCATACTGCAGGCACTCGGCAGCCACACATTTGAACAGCACACAGAACCCTTCCATCATCACAATTCCGTTGGAGTGATTCTGCCGGGGGCATTCTGATGCAGGCTGCAGTTTGAGAGCCACTGAGCTAGAAAATACAGTTGTCAACCCTAGCTGCATATTAGAATCACTAGGGGCCAGGGGGTGGGATGGGGTGGGGGGGGCGTCTTTTGAACCCCACTGATGCCCTGACCCTACCCCAGACCAATTAAAATGGAATGAGGGGTTGGGGACGGAGGGTGCAGGCAGACAGGTGGTTCTAATCAATCTCAAAGCCAATGCTAAGAACCACTGCATGATGCCACGTATTTTATACAACATTTGCATTTTTAATCCTTAATGAGACCTCTTTACAAGACCTTTATGAGGTATGTGCTATTAGAACCATCTGCATCTTACAGAAGAGCATCTGGAGGCACAGAGAGGTTGAGTAACTTGCCCATGGTCACACAGTTCTGGACATTACTGGATGCCAAGGGACCTTCCTGGAAAGCGGCAGGCAGGCTGGGAGATGGAACAGTCTGGGATTCCTTGCCAGAGTGGAGCCTAAGGAAGCCAGTAGCCTTGGGGATGGCCGCCTTGCAGTGACAGCTGCTTTTAATTTGTGTCAAGAAGAAAAGCTGCATTTTAATTAGAACTGTTTGGGAATTTTTTTTTTTTTTCAGCTGCCAGACTAAGCCCGTTAACAGGGATTAGTGCAGCCAGGGGAAGCTGAACTCAGCAGGGCTGGGCTTTCCTCTGGGGCAGCCCCACTCGCTGAGGGACTGCGGGGACAATCTTTGGGTGCTGGCCATGTGTGGAGTCTCCGGAGGCGGTGGGCAGCCACTGCAGGAAGGAAATCAGCTCTGGCCAGGGGTGTGCCCTGAGGGTCCACGGCCAGGCGGGTCTAGCTGTTTGGTTTAGGAGCAAGGGGCAAGGGGCAGGGCTCACAAAGCCAAGAAGAGGTTTTGCTGAGACGTGGCGAGTTACAAGCCAGAGCCTGTGTGGCTGGCAATAGCCAGAGCAGGAGCCTTCACCCCTAGCAGCCAAGATACACCCTGACTCCCGAGCAGGTGAAATGAACACGCTCTACTCTGTGCTCAGCCTGGTGGGAGCCCCCAAGAGAGACAATTACTCAAGCTGGGGGAGCCCCAAGAATGCTCCTTCATGGCCCCTGCCTTTCGTCTGAGCAGAAAGAACACATTCCCTCTGAGGTTTCTGCTTTAATGGGAAGACGGGCTCTGGGTCAAGGGAAGCCCTCAGTTTTATGGGGAGTCAGAGTGTCTGAGAAGAAAAGGCCTGTCGAGACCGTCAGTCCGGGCCTCTGTCTCTGGCATGAGCTCCATCTAATGATGATCTGGACCCCGAGAAGCACCCATTCTGGGGTGCCGTAGAAACGTGGGGAAAATACCAAACCAGAACACAGGGAAGGGAACAGTCCCACCTTGGCTTCCTGGTGGCTCATCACAGGGTTCCTGGAACACGGGAAGCGGGGGATGTGCAGCAACCCTGGATGACAGCGGGAGAGGCTGTGAGATCCCAGGGAGAGGGAACCGTCAGGGTCAAGGCTGACATAGGTCCTGGGGAGTCAGCCCGCTCCTTGCCTCCAGTCTCTTCGTCCGTGTGACAGGGCTACTCTTAGCTGCTCCGTACTAGTGTTTACAGGGTTAAGTGAGGTCATGTTTGCACAGGACAGGTCCTCGCTGTGTCAGACCCCTGCCTTCTGCCCTCTGAGCACGGCCCCCCCTAAGTTCCTCTCCCCTCCTTGTATCCCCTAGTGTTCAACTCTCTGGACATGTCCCGCTCCGTGTCGGTGACGACAGCCGGGCAGTGCCGCCTGGCCCCGCTGATCCAGGTCATCTTGGACTGCAGCCACCTCTATGATTACACCGTCAAGCTCCTCTTCAAACTCCACTCCTGTGAGTATAGCCGGGGTGGTCGCCGCAAGCGTCTGGCCAGAAGGAGGGTCACGGCCTGAGGCTGTCCCTGGCGAGATGCAGCGCCTCCCAGGGCCCTCGGCTTTCTGCTCCCGATCCAAAGGCCCTGGAGCTCCCGGCTGCCGGGGGAACAGAAGAGCAGGGCCAGGTCGCGGTGTGCTCAGGGATGCTCCCGGCTTGCCGTAGCAGTGACCCGGGATGGTCCTCCCTCCACCTCCAGCTTGACCGCCGCGCCACCCCTGTACGTCACGCACCTGGAGACCACACCTATGCGAACAGACCTGGCCCAGGCCTGCGGGAGCCAAGGCAGTGGCTCCCATGTACAAATGGAATTTCGAGGAGAAATCTAAAACAGAGCTGCTCGAGCAGATGGAGGGCCGTCCCTTCCCCAGCCACGGATCCCGGGGAAGCTTTTGCGGAATTTATTTTGGAAACTACTGGTCTGGCGGAAGTGCTTATCCGCTGATGTGCTTCTTGTTTAGAATGCTGTGTGTGGGTCCTGCTGCTGCGGGCTCTGCGTTGGTGAACCACACCCAGGTGGCTCTGAGGTGGGTGGTCCCTGGGCCAGACGCCGAGGTGGCCGCCCGCAAAGCGTGTGCACACGCAGCGTGGCTGGATGATGGAAAAGCAAGAAAAATCAAGACACCCGTGGTTCTATTTTAGAATTCTAGGATGAAGGCTACCCTGAGGCGGTGGTGACTGACAAGGAGCAGATCTGGCGAGGGACAGGCAAGGGACCCAGCACCACTCTGATGAATCCACGAGGGTTTGGAATTTGATGTTCCAGGGTTAGAAGGGCTTTGGAGCCTGAAGGAAGCAGAGAGGGTGGACGCAATCCCAGGAAAAGAAGGCAGGCAGTCGTTTCCAGGCTCCAAATACAGACGAAGCTCCTATGATGCTGCAGAACCAGTTCCCACTAGACCATCCCACTTCCTTCTGTTCAGGGATGAGTTGTGATACGAGACAAGGTGATTCTGTGCGTTTAAAGGTCTTCTTTGAAGGCAGAACAACGTGCAAGACCCTCAGTGAATGCCTCTGGGCAGGGGAATGGTGTGGCCAGGAAAAAGGGACACTCCATGCGGTATATGCTTTTCCAAAATGAACACATTTCCTTTTGGAGTAGTTTCAGGTCTACAGAAAAGTTGCAGAGATAGTTCAGAGAGTTCTCATACCCCTGAGCCCTCGTGACCCTATGAACATCTTCCATGATCATGACACATCTGTCACGGTCGTATCGACACATTATTGTTAATGAACCAATAATGATGCATTATTACTCACCGAAGCCCGTGCATCATTCAGATTTCCAGTTTTTACCTAATGGCCTTTTTCTGTCCCAGGAGCCCATCCTGTCCACCGTGTTGCAATGTCGTCCTGTCTCCTTAGGCTCTTCTTAGCTGTGGCACTTTCTTGGACTTGCCTTGTTTTTGATGCTCTTGACAGTTTTTTTGTTTTCAGCTTTTAGTGTTTTTGTTTTTGTTTTTGTCTTTTTAGGGCCACGCCCTTGGCATTTGGATATTCCCAGGCTAAGGGTCGAATCAGAGATGTAGCCACTGGCCTACACCACAGCCACAGCAACACCAGATCTGAGCCATGTCTGCAACGTACACCACAGCTTATGGCAATGCTGGATCCTTAACCCACTGAGGGAGGCCAGGGATCAAACCCTGTGTCCTCATGGATACTAGTCAGATGTGTTCCCACTGAGCCACAACGGGAACTCCCGCCCTTGACAGTTTTAAGGAGTCCTGGTGAGATACCTGTAGAATGTCCCTCTGAGTTTGTCTGATGTTTTTCTCACGACTGGGCTGGGCTTAGGTGTTCTGAGGGAAAGTGCCATTGTCATCACTGTACCCTTTTGCCATTTTGAATTATGGCACCTGTGTGGGTATTCCCTGTTTATACCAAATGAATATATCCTGTATCAAAAATTACTAAAATTGAAATTTAAAAAGTTAAAAATTAAAGGATCGCTGAGTTGTGAGCTATAGCTGAAATACACAGAATCACGCAACACACAGAATGCACAGCACCCCCTGCTTTGGAGGAGGAGCTGGGCCCGAAGAGGCTGCTGCTTGTCCAGAGTCAGCAGTGACCAGGTCCCCCGGCTCCCAGTCCTGCGGCCTTGGCCTTCCGACCGGCACCTTCTGGCAGGCTCTCTGGGTCTCTCCCAGACTTAGGTCTGGGCTGCGCCTCACTCTGTGTGCCCAGTGCAAATAGCCCAGGACAGAGGCCGCCTCCAAGGCCTGCCCTGCTCCCTCCTGCTGCTTCTGCTTCCGTGGTCATGGACACAGCTTCGAGCCCACTGTGCCCAGAGTGGCTCAAACTCCAGGAGCAAACAGAAGGAAAGATTTGGCTGATAAGCACCTCCAGGGTGCCTGCTGGTCCTGCTGGGCCCTCTTGGTTACCAGTCCCAGGGCAGCTCTCGGTCAGGAGTGCTGGGCAGACCACCGGCCCCACGATGGATGGTCCCCTCCCTCTGGAGCCCTGCTGTGCCTTGCCTGCCCTCTGGTCCTCCTTTTCCATCTCACTCTTTTCCAATTTCTTCCAGGTCTCCCAGCCGACACCCTGCAAGGCCACCGAGACCGCTTCATGGAGCAGTTCACAAAGTAAGTGGCTTAAGTGATAGAAATGAAGGCGAATCTAAAAGCCCTCTGAGGAAATTCCAGTTGTGGCTCAGCAGGTTAAGAACCCAAATAGTATCCATGAGGATGCGGGTTCAATCCCTAGACTTGCTCAGTGGGTTAAGGATCCGGCTTTCCCGAAAACTGCTATGGCACAGGTCACAGATGCAGCTCAGATCTGCCATGGAGGTGACTGTGGTGTAGACCAGCAGTTGCAGCTCCGATTTGACCCCAAGCCTGAGAACTTCCATGTGCCCCAGGTGTGGCCATTAAAAAAAAAAAAAAATAGTGCTATGAAATCAGTTAGTCTGCGCAAGAGCACTTGCTTAAAGCCATCAAGGGATGACAGTATCTGCTTTATTGCTTTAAAAAGCAAAGGCAGAGAAAACAGCAGCAAACCTACCAGTGGCTGGGGAAGCTATGGGTTCTCTGATAAACCTCGTAGAGGAAGGCGATTCCACTCATTCGCTCATCACCTGCTTTACACCAAGGGCTTCATCCTCTTCTTTTTCTTCTCCCCAAGTTCTTAGGGTCTTCTGCTACGTCCGTGCTGACAGCTCCCGAAGATGTTAGCCGGACCTTTGCCTCTGAATTCCAGGCTCACACATGCAGGCGCCTATGGGGCAGCTCCACGCCACATTCACATCCTACACCAAACTCTAGGTTTTCCTCCAAAAACCTTTTGCTTCCCAGTCTTTTCTAGCTCAGTGAATACCGCCCACCATCCACGGAGGGCAGAGATCTGGAACCCACCACCGTCCTCATTCCCCCAAGTTCATGTCTTGTATTTGACCACTACATCTTGGCTCCAGTCTTATCTCCCATCCCTTCGGCTTCTATGACTGTCCACCAGGACCCTCCAGTATGGACAGGATGCTCTGAATTCCCTCTCCTGCCCCCTGCCATCCTAACCAGCAGCAGTTAGAACCCAGCAGTTAGAACAACCTTGTAAACACATAAATCCCTCCCTCACAGCCTTTCCGTGGCTTCTGATTACACTGAGAATCAAACCCGAGTTCCTCTCTGCGGTCTGCACAGCCCCTGCATGACATCTCTGGCCTCGTCTCCAGTGCTTGTTGTGGTTCAGCCACACAGGATCCTCTTCTGGTTCCTGGAACATGCTCAGCGCTCAGAGGCTTAGCATTTGCTGTTCCCTCTCCTTGGGATGCTCTTCCCCCAGCCTGGCCAGCTCCAGGTCATCTTCAGTCACCTCCACACAAAGGCAGTCTCCAGCCTCCTTCTTTCAGTGGGTTCTTCTTCCCCATCTCCTCCTGTTCCTCCAACTCCACCCCACCAGCCCCTGAATTCTCCACCACAGCGCCCTGTTCCCTTCCTAGTTCTCAGCACCACTGTATTTCTGTTTGTCTGGCCTGTTACGATATCCCTAGCAGCTGGTGCGCTGCAGTCAGCTAAGCCTACAGTGTTTGATCAGCGTTTGAGTGAATTAATGAGCGAATGGGCCAGCCGTCTTGTCTGGGAGAGAGGAAGCACTTGGCTGATGGGGGTGGGTGCTAAATTATTCTGGTGCATTTGTGAAAGAAAATTGGTGAGGAGAATTCAAGAAGTTCCCCTCATTTTTCAGTTAAGGGCCCAGGAAAAGGGGACAGATCAGAGGGAGAGACAGGAGAATGAAGGGAGCCGGGAAGGGCATTAGCATCGTGGGGTTTCACCCTCTTGCTTCCCTGTTGATTTCTTCATTCTTGACTGCAGGAGGAGAACCACTCCCAGATCCCAAGCTTAGGCTTCTCTTGCTGGTTCCTGAGCAGCAATCAGAGGGCGAGTTCAGGGTTGTGCCAACCTCCTGGTTTCCTTGTTCCCACTTGAAAAGTCTCATATGTTTATTCTATAATACATGACTTATTAAATCCTAGGAGACAGGCCCTGGGGCTGATTTCCTGGAATGTTAAATTCCGGTAGCTGAGGAAAGCAGCAGAGCCTGTTACTGTTGGCTCCAGCCCAGAAAGCTGGGGACATGTGGGCAGGTGATCCTATTTCCTTTCCTTTTTTTTTGAGTTTATGAAAGCATTGCCTGTGAGCGGCCACCTCACCTTCTCTTCCACAGACACAGTGGCTCTCTGAGGCCCTCAGTGTCCCCAAATTCAGGGAAAGCAGCAGTGACGTCACAGGCGCCCTCCCAACCTTAGGGTCTGAAGGGCCATCGTGAGGCCCCATGACGGGTGTTGAGTTGGAGAGAAGCCTGTGCTGCAGAGAGAGGGTGCTGAGATCCGGGACCCTCTCTCATCCCAGAACATGTCTGGTGTTCTCTGCTCTCCTGGCTGTTGATGTTTAGATTCAGAATGGAGACTTGATGATAAGAAAAAAATTGGGGAGAGTTCCCGTTGTGCCTCGGTGGGTTAAGAACTAGTATCCATGAGGATGGGGGTTCGACCCCTGGCCTCACGCAGTGGGTTAAGGATCCATTGTTGCCATGAGCTGTGGTGTAGGTCACAGACGCCACTTGGATCCCCCCCTTGCTGTGGCTGTGACGTAGGCTGGCAGCTGCAACCATCCCTAGCCTGGGAACCTCCATATGCTGCAGGTTCAGCCCTAAAAAATGCAAAAAAAAAAAAAAGCGTCTTAGTAGTTAAGTTCCCTTCCCTTTTCCTGTGGTTAGTTGGTTTATCCTCAGAGAAATGTACTTTAATGTTCCTCGAAGCCAAACATTCCTGGGAAGCTACAGCTCCAAACAGTAGCACGTATTCCACAGTGCAGGGCTGCAGAAATGAGTTTGGGACTGTCTACTCTTCCAAAGGATTTCTGTGGTTTGACCTGCTCTTTCCTCACCCCCAGATAAAGTGAGGCCAGGCTGTGCCCATCTCTTCCTGCAGCATCACAATTGCATCCTAGCACCACGAAGCCCATCTCCTTGGCAGCCTGTGCCTGGGGCTGGGCAGGCAGGAGGAAAGCGGGGTGTCCCCTCCCCGGGGCTGGTGAAGGCCCCCCCCGCTCCCCTCCACCCTTTCTCCACCCCTAGGTTGAAAGATCTGTTCTACCGCTCCAGCAACCTTCAGTACTTCAAGCGGCTCATTCAGATCCCTCAGCTGCCAGAGGTAAGCGTGCCCGGCCACACCCGGGGGCTGGTCTTAGAGGCTGGCAGTGGGGAAAGGCTTTGAGGATGCCTCTTCCTTCTTCAGAACCCGCCCAACTTCCTCCGAGCCTCCGCCCTGTCGGAGCACATCAGCCCCGTGGTGGTGATCCCCGCCGAGGCCTCGTCCCCCGACAGTGAGCCGGTCTCAGAGAAGGATGACCTCATGGACATGGACGCCTCCCAGCAGGTGGGGGCCACTTGGGAGGATGCTCCCCATTCCCAGGTGCAAGGGGGAGGGTGGGGGGACTCCGGCCGCCTTCTAACCCCAGCACTGGCCTAGACCGACCACACTGCCCTTTGGTCCCCAGGAGGCACCATAAATGGATCTGAACCAGATTCAGAAAGTGTCCATTCCCACGTGTCGCTGGTGTGACCACTCTGGGTCTCTAACCTTGTCCCCTCTCCTCTCTGGTCATGGTAGAATTCGTTCGACAGCAAGTTCGACGACATCTTCGGCAGCTCCTCCAGCAGCGATCCCTTCAATTTCAACAGTCAGAACGGCGTGAACAAGGATGAGAAGTGAGTCCTGGCTGCAGTTAAAGCACATGGTGCAGGAGCTAAGATAAGCCATGGCCTCACTCACCACCCCAACTGAAGAGGAATTCGCGGGCATCTTAGAGAAATGTCTTGACCTTCGAGTACTGGCCATTTTTGTTTGTTTGTTTATTGGTTGGTTGGTTTAGGGCCACAACCGCGGCATATGGAGCTTCCCAGGCTAGGAGTCAAATCGGAGCTGCAGCCACCGGCCCACACCACAGCCACCGCCACATGGGATCCGAGCCACAGCTCACGACAACGTCTGATCCTTAACCCACTGAGTGGGGGCAGGGATCGAACCCAAATCCTCATGGATATCAGTCGGGTTCGTTACCACTGAGCCACAACGGGAACACCTTACTGGCTGTTTTAAAGTCCCAGAGGAAACTCAAATGAGGCTGAGAGACCCGTGGACCCAGGGTTGTTAGATAAATATATGGAGACACGGACGGCCTTAGAGTATAACTTCACAGAATTTCCAAGAACTATCCCCACATACTGGTTTTTAACCTCCTCCCGGGGTCTCCCAGCTCTGCTCTAAAAGGAAAGGGGTAGAAGCACGGAGGAAGCAAACTTGCTGCCCTTCTCTCCCCAGGGACCACTTAATTGATCAGCTCTACAAGGAGATCAGTGGGCTGAAAGCACAGCTGGAAAACATGAAGACGGAGGTATGCGCTGGGCTCTGGTCCGCCTCTGGGCTTCCCGAAACGTGACAGCTTTTCACATCAAACTTGCTTCACGTCGACCCTCGATGGGCCCCCTCCTAAGGGGGTGAATGAGGCCAGAGGACGGGCTTGTCCAGCATTTCCAGTGTGCTTACCTTGAGGGTGGCATTTGAGCCACACCCCAGGGACCCTGTGATCACCAGCTGCCTGAGAAGCGGTGGCGAGAGAGGCCTGTTCCCCTCCCCTGGCCTTGAGAAGGTTGGGCCGTAGCTCTGACGCTGTTGGCAGAGCCCGGCGCTGACCCGCGGCTGGTCGACGCCTCCCCCAGGGCCGGCACCCATCCTTTCCTAGCTCATCCCCGCTCGTCCATCCCTGCTGACAGGGCCAGACGGGCCCCCTGTTGGGTGACCGGAAGGCTCCGCTCTCGAGGGGCCCGGAGGGGAGCGGGCTGGTTCGGCAGCGCCAGCTGTTGGGCTGGTGCTGAAAGGCGGGCGGTCGGTCGGTCCGTCGGTCCGTCGGAGCGGCGTCTCCGGCCCCGAGCTCATGCCCGGCCCTCCCGCAGAGCCAGCGGGCGGTGCTGCAGCTGAAGGGCCGCGTCAGCGAGCTGGAAGCCGAGCTGGCGGAGCAGCAGCACCTGCGGCAGCAGGCGGCCGACGAGAGCGAGTTCCTCCGGGCGGAGCTGGACGAGCTCAAGAAGAAGCGGGAGGACACGGAGAAGGCTCAGCGGAGCCTGACGGAGATAGAGAGTGAGGGGTGTCGGGCTGGGGGGTGGCGGCGGCCCAGCTAGACCCCGGGGTAGGGGGGACAGCCGAGGGCGTGGGAGCGCAGAGGCGACCGAGGCAGAGAGAGCCCGAGAAAAATCATGGCATAGAAGCCAAAACACTGCTCGAGGGCACATGCGGCTGAAACGCAGGGCTCCATGAACCGGTGGGGTGAGCTGCATCGGGTGACTTCCTCATCCAAGAAGCCTTCCCGGAGGAGGATATGTGAGGGGCCTTTTGAGAGGAGAGGAGGTCTGTGCGCTTGTGGAAAGGAAGGACGATCCTCTAGGTGCTCTGGCTTCTTGGAAGGAGGGCAGAGGGCCCCAGCCAGCGCAGACCCCTCACCTCGCTCCTTGCCGGTACAGGGAAAGCCCAGGCCAACGAGCAGCGCTACAGCAGGCTGAAGGAGAAGTACAGTGAGCTGGTGCAGAACCACGCTGACCTGCTGCGGAAGGTAGGGCCCTCACTTCGCCAGGCACAGGCCCACTGCTCAGACGAGACGGTGACTTGGGCCATGGGGCTTCCCAGGCCCGGGGGGCCCCCAGCATTTCCCAGAAGCCAGCTGGCCTCCCGTATCTTTTTTTTTTTTTTTTTTCTTTTTAAGCCTGCACCCGCAGCATATGGAAGTTTCCCAGGCTAGGGGTCAAACTGGAGCTGCAGCTGCCAGCCTACACTACAGCCACAGCAACACCAGATCCGAGCTGCGTCTGCAACCTACACCATAGCTCACGGCCACGCCGGATCCTTAACCCACTGATCGAGGCCAGGGATCGAACCCTCAACCTCACAGTTCCTAGTTGGACTCATTTCCACTGCGCCACGACGGGAACTCTTGGCCTCCCATATCTTGAGCTCCATCCTATGTGCCAGCCCCGCCTATGTTATCCCCCGGTCTTTGCAAATACTTGAGAGTCGAGCCTCTGAAGGTGACAGCTTCTTTCTGGGTGGGACAGCCATGTCTGTGTCCGACTCTAGGGCACCTGTGGTCTGAATGCCGTCCTTGATTCTGAAAGGAAGACAGCCTTTAAGCCGGAGATAAAGCAATTCTAGACACCATTCTTCTTTCACAGAATGCAGAGGTGACCAAACAGGTGTCAGTGGCCAGACAAGCCCAGGTGGATCTGGAACGAGAGAAAAAAGAGCTAGAGGATTCCTTCCAGCGCATCAGTGACCAGGCCCAGCGGAAGGTGAGTGGGAGGGAAGGTAGGTGGGAAGTGAGGGGGTCTGTCCGGGGCGGCCCTGGAGCACTGCTCGATTGTCTTCTGCTCCATTGGCAGGTCTGGGGGTGTAGAGCCCTGTGGAGGGGCAGGAGGCCATCAGGGTCAGGACCTGGTTACGGATGGGCGAGGAGTTAGAGGCGTGAAGTGATGAAGGGTCCCAAGCAGAGTCAGGCTCATCAGCATAGACTTTCCAAGGACGAGTCTTGAGGAGGGTTTGCAGTGGAAGCACGTGGATGTCACGTAGACCGCGAGAAACAGCATTTACAAAGACTCACCGCCAGGAGAACTCCCCTCCCATGAGTTGGGGTTGACGTGCAGGTCCAGTTGGCCTTCAGAGATGTTAGGTGGATCAAAGGGAGAGCCTGATACGTACAGGAGTGGCTTTTCACGCTTTCCTATGACCCCCCCCCCCCCCGCCCCAAGTAAAAAATACATCTATGGTCTGATGGAAATTCGCAAAGCAGTACTTATGTGAACGCGTGCAGATTTTTTGGGTGCTGCTTGTTGCTTTTTTTTTTTTTTTGTCTTTTTTGCCATTTTCTTGGGCCACTTCTGCGGCATATGGAGGTTCCCAGGCTAGGGGTCGAATTGGAGCTGTAGCCACCAGCCTACACCACAGCCACAGCAACACGGGATCTGAGCCACGTCTGCGACCTATATATACCACAGCTCACGGCAACGCCGGATCCTCAACCCACTAAGCAAGGCCAGGGATCGAACCCGCAACCTCATGGTTCCTAGTCGGATTCATTAACCACAGAGCCACAATGGGAACTCCCTTGTTGCATTTTTTTTAAAAAGGTTAGCTGTGAATACTTACTAATGGGTCACAACCTGTTCTTTGAAAAACACCACTTAGAAATCAAAGAAGGGGAATTGTTTCAAGTTGGTGAGATGGGGTGACTCAGGTGTTGGGGGTGCCTGATTTCAAGATCCAGTTCTGCTTTTATCAGTATGATGAGCTCAAGCATGACATTTGGGAAGTGTTCCTAACCGCCCCCCCTCCAACTCCTTAACTTTTGCTGGAACTGGAAGAAAAATTTTGGTGCCTTCTGGGTTCTCACCTTGCCCCTGCTTTTTGTTCTGGTAAAATTTATTTCAGTATAAAAGTGTATATAAATCTCACATCTGTTGGGGCTTTTTCCCCGTGTTTACCCCCGGTAACCACCACCCAGATCAAAGTGTTCCTGATCTCCTCTTTTAGACTCAAGAACAGACAGAAGTACTAGAGAGCTTGAAGCAGGAACTTGCCACCAGCAAACAGGAGCTCCAGATTGTCCAAGGCAGCCTGGAGACGTCTGCCCAGGTGAGGATCACCTTAGCGCATCTTCCTCCTCCTTCCCCCCCCCCCCGGCTTTGGTGTGGCCCTCACCTGGCATCCATCATCAGCCCACGGCCAACCTGGTCCCCCTGGGATCAGGGACACCAAAGTGGCCAATTAAAGAGATGGCCCGGAGGAGCCTAAGGGGACGCCGGGGGCAGGTGGGGACCGCGGAAAGTAGGGCGCGTGGGGTAGTGAGGGCCAGTTGTATAGAGCGGGCTTTCGGTCTTTGGCCACTGTGGGGAGTGGTCCGCAAAGCAGAGAGTGGAAGCCGAATAGCTGAGGCTTTTAAATTTGTTTCATTAAGTCTTGTGCCCGTTGTGAAGAGGCTGGAAGTTGCACTGCTCGACTAGCAACCTCTCAGGATTGGGGTGGGCAACTGGGCCCCTCCCCTCTCTGGGGACCGGAGGAAACCCTCTGGGGACTGTCCCTGGAGAATCGCGTGAGAAGTGGCAAGCTGGACTGGTACCCAGAACGGTGAAGCCGAGGCCTCTTCCTCTTGAGCTTTTTGGCATGTTCTGTGACATGCTGGTGGCCATAATTTGCGGTCCCCTTTTGTTTGTGTGCGGTAACGCATTTGATGTATTAAAGTCAGGGCCACTATCTTACTTGTCTTAACTTGGCCTAAAATAGGTGCTTAGCAAATATCTGTTAAGTAAATAAATATTTCCTAAAAAAAAATAAAAATAAAAAATAAAGAGATGGCCCCATGGGGCCCGGTGGTGGGTTAGAACTCCTGGGAAGGGGACCGTTGAGCAGCTCCCTCTTCCCACACGGTCGCCATCGCAGTCAGAAGCCAAATGGACCGCGCAGATCGCCGAACTCGAGAAGGAGCGGGGCAGCCTGGTGAACGCCGTGGCTCGCCAGGAGGAGCAGTTGTCTGCTCTTCAGGAGCAGCTGGAATACACCCAGCTCAAACTGTCCAGCACTCAGGCAAGTGGCGGACACCCACGGGGGCTGACCAAGCCCGACCTCACGGCTACAGGCTTCAGCAGTGTGTTCATGGCGGCAGGGGGTTTGGGGCCTCGGGCTGGACGTCAAAGGCAGCTCTTCTGCGGGTGTAGCTCCCGATCCCGGCTGCCCTGTGCCGCCCACAGAGCAGATGAGGGCGGCACCTGGCGCTCTCCCCCAGGGGGAAGGGGGTTGCCGGGGTCCAGCCCCATCACCTCCTGTGCCCAGTGGCACACACCTGTGGACACAGTAAAGGGTTTTTCTCCGGCTTGGGCCTCATCCGCGATGCTCATGCTAAGACGCCAGGAATCCCAGCTGTGTCACAGGCAGGTGCTGCCCGGAGGCTCCTTACGGGCTCTGCAGCAGACTGACCTCCCTGGACCATCTCTAGGAATCTATATGCCAGCTCGCGAAGGACCAGCGAAAAATACTCCTGGCGGAGTCACGGAGGGCTGCGGAGCAGGTGGTGCAGGAGGCGCTGAGGCAGTTCGAGGAGCCCACTCTCTTCAGCTGCGCTGGATCCGCAGGTGCTCTTCCCCTTGCCGGCTTGCAGGTGCCGCATCCTTACAGCCTCCTACTCTTCAGTGTTGGCCTTGAACCCCATGTGACTCCGCTCTCAGGGCTTCCCCGCCCGGCTGCACGTTGGGATCGCCTGGGGGTGCCCGAGTGCCACCTCAGATCAGTTCAGTAGGTGGCTCTGTGGCCAAGGGCTGGGCAGCAGTGTTTTCTAAGTGCCCCCCCGCCCAAGTGAGACAGTTACTGCTTAGGTCATGGGCCCCCCTCCCGCTGGGAGCTGAGCCCTGATAACAATCCTGGATGCCTGGAGGAGGGCGAACAGAGTGTCCTGTGTGGCTCTAAGGAGACAGGATGGTCTGCATTGAGAGGCAGCTGCTGCGAGCTTCAGGTCTAGATAGGGAGGCATCGCTGTCGAACATGGGGTGCAAAAGCCACAATCCCCCCTGCCCCCCAGTCACAGGCACGAACCAGGGTCCCCTCTGGAGCACCAGCGTCCTCAGGGCATGCGGTGGAGTCAGAGCAGCCCTCTGGGTGCCAGGATGGTCATGGTGCAGCGCAGGTGGGAAGAGCACCCAGCCGATTTGTGAAGTCATAGACGTGGCCATGAATGGGTCTCATGGCAGCTCATTTGCTCATTTTTGAACGGAGTCCTGAGAGGTCTCCTGAGGACAAGGCAGACAGGAGGAGACAGATGACAGGTGATTTTTATCGATTAGAAGGGTCTCGATTCTCAGCGAGGTGTTCAGGAAGGGCTGTGATGTCTCGCTCAGCGGGAAACCCACCTGGAAGGAAACCAGCAGTTACCAATGAAGGAGCCCTCATTTCCTGTGGGACCCCCAGGATGGGACAACTGTGGGCAGAGTCTGCAGGAGATGGTATGAGCTGGTTTTGAAGGCAGAGGAGAGACATGAAGCCATGGGCAATGATATGCATAAAACCAGCTGACTTTTACCGAGCGCTTGCTGTGTACCAGGCACGATTCTAAGTTCTCCTGTGACGTGGTGGGTTAAGGATCCAGCAGTGTCGCTGTAACAGCTCAGGTCGCTGCTGTGGTACAGATTCGATCCCTGGCCCAGGAACTTTTATTGGCCTTAGCCCAGCAATCCTTGGATGCTGGGAGGTGGTACTATTGTTCTTGCTTTTTCAGATGAGGAAGCAGGTGCAGCGGGCCTGAGCTCACGGCCAGCAGTGGTGGAGCCAGGTGCTGCAACACCTGTGCAGCGAGACTCGAGAGTCCCTACTTAAATTCCTATGTGATGCAGTCTTTGCAGACCTGTGCCCAGAGGCACAGCAGCGGAAATGACCGTTGTGGGTGTAGATTAGCCTCATTGGAGCCAGGCATCTGAGCTCGAGTCATGAGAGTCTAAGGTCTTTGAAAGACTTAACAGAAAGCCCTGGATTTGATCCCGTGGGCAGTGATGGGAAGTAAGGGGCAGCAGTGTTGCAGTGATGCAGTTGCCATGGTTCTTGGCTAAAGGACCACACAGGCTCGGAAGGACAGCCTTTGAAGCCACAGTGAGAGAAACTCGTACCAGCAGAGCCAACGACCTCGCCTCTCTCCCTGCTCTTAGGGCAGCTCCTGCCAGGCTGGGGCCCCTCACTAGGAAGGGCATCCATCAGGCTACCTGACCAACCAGGATGCAGGGAGCTGTGACACGTCTGGCCCTGACTTTGCCCTGTCTTCCTTCTCACAGATCACCTACTCTGCAAGGTCAGGTCCGTTTCCAGCTGCATTGAGCAACTGGAACAATGCTGGAGCCAGTATCTGGCCTGCCCAGAAGGTAAGAGAGGTGCAGGATAAGGTCTGCTGCTAGTGACAGCTGGGCAGCGGTCAGGAACACCGCAACATGGTGATGGCGACCGGTTCCTCCATCCCCAGAAAGGAGCGGGTGTGGCACTTGCAAAGTGGCGGGGGGGAGGGGGGGATGTAAGGGCTGCCCCTCCTGCAGGCCTGAGAAAGTGGCCTTTGGACTCCCGGCAGATATCAGTGGGCTCCTCCACGCCGTCACCCTCCTGGCCCACTTGACCAGTGACACCATTGTTCACGGCAGCACCACCTGCCTCAGGGCCCCGCCGGAGCCTGCCGACTGTGAGTACCGGGGCGAGGGGCCTGGGGGAAAGCAGGGGGAACAGGGGGCCCTGACAGGTCCCTGTCCCCTTGTCTCTGCAGCATTGACCGAGGCCTGTAAGCAGTACGGCAGGGAGACCCTCATCTATCTGGGCTTCCTGGAGGAAGAAGGAATCCTCGAGAAGGCCGACAGCACCGCCGTGAGGAGCTGCCTCACCAGGATCACAGCCATTGGCGAGGTAGTATCCGTGTGACTCCCGGGAGAGCTCTTTTTGCTCTTGAGGGTGAGGGCCAGGGATTGGCCCCGGAATCAGCCAGGTTCTCAGCCCGTTCTGCACTTGAATCTTGATTCCAGAACGTGAGAGACAGAACTGGCAAACCCGACCCCCCAAAGGACTTTCCAGTTCTGGTTGAAGCCTTGGCGGTTACCTGAGAGGCTGCTCTGTGATTGTCGCCTGTGCTAAGCGATGTCAAAGGAGCAGGAGCAGGGTGTTCCTGTTTTCAAGGGGTTTTTTCCTGTTTTCAAGGGGTTTTTTCTGATGGGGCAGGTTACACCTAAAATGAAGATAATCTAGTTATTCACTCCGTGAAGAGGTCGTGACTCTCTCCTGTGTGTGGAGAATTGTGCTGGATGTAGTTCTCCGGGGACAAATAAGGCCTGGTCTCTGTGAGGAAGAAAACTAAAGAAATTCGCCATTTCTGTACAGAGCGATGGGACCCGTACTAGGGATCTATTTAAGAAGGACCTTTGGAGTTCCCATTGTGGCGCAGTGGTTAACGAATCTGACTAGGAACCATGAGGTTTCGGGTTTGATCCCTGGCCTTGCTCAGTGGGTTACCCATCCGGCGTTGCCATGAGCTGTGGTGTAGGTTGCAGACGCAGCTCGGATCCCGCGTTGCTGTGGCTCTGGCGTAGGCCGGTGGCTATAGCTCCGATTCGAGCCCTAGCCTGGGAACCTCCATATGCCGTGGGAGCGGCCCAAGAAATGGCAAAAAGACAAAAAAAAAAAAAAAAAAGGAGGACCATACAAGGCAGCTTCTAATTCCTAGAGCGTGTGTTATAATCAGCACGGGGAAGGACGAGACCAGGACCAGAGTTCATATCCTCATCATCTCTCATTTGAACTGTTTTTGTTTGTTTGTTTGTTTGTTTGTTTGTTTTTTGGGCCGTGCCCATGGCATGTGGAAGATCCCTTGACAGGGATCAAACCTGCACCGCAGCAGCCACCCATGCTGGTGCAGTGACAACGGCGGATACGTAACCTGCTGCTGCACCACAGGAGACTTCCCTCTCATTTGAGCTCTAAAAACAGCCTCCTGATTAAATTTTCTTGCTCCTGGCCTCTTTGCCCTCTGCCCTCTTTCAAAAACAGAGATGGGATTATGATTCTCCTGGATCAGTAACAAACACCAGCCTAGGGGGTGTGACAGACAAGGACCTTCACCATCTGGCCGTTATCCACCTCTCTGGCCCCCTCACCACTCCCTTCACCTTACGTGTTGGTGGCAGTCACAGTACCTGCTCGCCTGTCTTTTTCCCCCCGGTGAATCCTCAGAGGTGGAGCCGACACCTTCTTCGTCTTATGTCCTTGGTCCCGGGCATAGGCCTGGCAGGTGATTAACCCCCAGCAAATGGTTCATTGAAGATGCACGCGGGGGAGAGCAGAGCAATTAAAAGATCCGCTGGGAAAGGAAGGGCCACACCCAGGAGGTGTGAGCAATGAGATGGGGAGCCTGGAACCCTGGATGAAGGAAGGCTGTGGAGAGTGGGGGACTGCTGACCTTCCCTTGAGGTGACATGGGCATGATGATATTTTGATGTTATTAAGTTGGTGGCGGCGGCTTCGTCAGCCTTCCCACAGCCTCCCTTTTGCTGGAGATGGAGCATCTTGCCCGGTGTTGCGTGGCAGCAGGGCCAGCAGTAGGGCTGGCTGGCTGTTTAGAGACTCTTCCCAACACAGGACATGGAAAATGCTAAGTACAATTAGAAAAAGAAATTTTTTTTAAATTTTTTTTTTTTTTTGTCTTTTTAGGGCCGCACCCCCAGCACATGGAGGTTCCCAGTCCAGGGGTTGAATTGGAGCTATATCCACTGGCCTACATCACAGCCATAGCAACACTAGATCCAAGCCGCGTCTGGAACTTACACCACAGCTCATGGCCACACTGGATCCTTAATCCACTGAAGTGAGGCCAGGGACCAAACTTGGGTCCTCATGGATGCTAGTCAGATTTGTTTCTGCTGAGCCATGATGGGAACTCCCCCCAATTTTTTTTAATTGAATCTGAATTGGCTAAAAACTAAGGAAATTCTCAGAATCAGAAACCAAAGGATGCTAGAGCCAGTGTTTGTCCAACTCTGGTGACCTAGAGCTCGATTTTTTTTTTTCCTGCTGTACCCACAGCATGCAGAAGTTCCCAGGCCAGGGATCGAACCTGCACCACAGCAGTGACCCAAGCTGCTGCAATGACAGTGCCAGATCCTTAATCTGCTGAGCCACCAGGGAACTCCCTAGAGCTTGGGTTGTAATAGGCCACACATGCAGAGGAGAAGAAACAAAACCTAGGCCCAAATGTGAATGGAATGGAGAGACTTCATCCCCAGAAAGTAATTCTGAAGGATCACACCTTGATTGAATGGGAGAAAAAGCCTGCCCTACAAGGAAGATCTTGTCACAACCTTGATTCTGGAAGAAGGAAATGGAGAATGGTGCCTACAGAATTCCTAACCCTAAGCCACCTTTTTATGGGCTCTGGGTTCAAATCTCATACTGCCTGTGTGGCCTAAAATTCCCCAAACAGAAAATTAAGTTTCAAGTAGTCAGGCTGTTAGAAGTCCAGGTATGTGGCAGAAGCTGATTCAAGTTGTTTCTGAAGGAATATACTTTGAACCCAAACCTCAAAGAAGATTCACAGATAGAATCCCAAGGCGTGTAAATTCACAATAAATATATTTGACATGTTAAAGAACTTTCTCAGAGGTATCAACAATGTAACAGAGGACCTAGATCTTTTCAAAAGTAACCTGATATGTTTGGGAAAGAACCACATAACTTCTAGAAATGAAAAATATAATCCTTGATAGTCCTAACAGTATACAAATTCAACAGCAGGTTAAAACAAAGCTGAAGAAAGAATTAGTGAACTGGGTGATGGAACTGAAGGAATTACACAGAATGTGGCATAGATTTCATTTTATTTTATTTTGCTTTTCAGGGCTGCATGTACGGCATTTGGAAGTTCCCAGGCTAGGGATCAAATCGGAGCTACAGCTGCCAGTCTACACCACAGCCACAGCAACGCAGGATCTGAGCTCTGTCTGCAACCCACACCACAGCTCACGGCAACACCAGATCCCCAACCCACTGAGCGAGGCCAGGGATCGAACCCACATCCTGATAGATACTAGTTGGATTCATTTCCACTGTGCCACAACAGGAACTCCTGGCATAGATTTTATAAGTTAGAAGATTAAAAAAACAAACAAAGAAAAAACTATGTCCATTTCCCCCCTTAAGTAACATATTGTATTATTAGTTCTATGTGTCACTCTTCTGCAACTTGCTTTTTCCAACATTATGTGTAAGATTCATCCACATGATACACTCATTTTCACTGCTCTGTAGTATTCCATTGTGTGACTATGGTTCAATTTATATATTGATTCTTTTGTTGATGGACATTTGAGTTATTTCCAGTTTGGGGCTCTTATTAACGTACTACTGTGATCGTTGTATGTATCTCCTAACGCACATATATGAGTTTCTCTAGGGTATAAACCTAGGAATAGAATTACTAGGTTATAGGGTGATTCTCACACATAGAATGCTAAATGAAAATATGAATCATAGAAAAATATAGTGTGGTTCCTTTTAAATAAAGACCAAACATGTAATTTTAGCATTATGTTGTTTAAGGGAATTTTTTAAAATAGACAACAGCAAGCATTCTCCTGAATTCTGTGTTTATCTTGAGGTGGGAGTGGGGAGGTAGGGAGATGGAATCAGGGCAGGGTGCAAAGGCGATTTCAAAGGTATTGATGATGTGTTTGTTTGTTTGTTTAGGGCTGCACATGCAGCATACTGATACTCTTTGTGTATACAACACAATATTTCCTTCTCTTTTTTTAATGGTTTAATTGGTTTTTTAAATTCCTTTTACTTGGGTTGTCTTTTTATTGTTGAGTTGTAGTTATATAGTTGAGGGTTTTTTAAAAATGTTTTACTATGGTTGATTTACAGGGTTCTGTCCATTTTTGCTGTACAGCACAGTGATCCAGTCATATGTATATATATTCTTTCTCTCATATCACCTTCCATGGTGTTCTGTCACCAGTGATTGGATATAGTTCCCTGTAACCAGTAGGACCTTATTGTCTCTCCATTCTAAATGTAAGGGTTTGCATATACTAATCCCAGACTCCCAGTCCGTCCCACTCCCTCCCCCCTCCCCCACATCATATGGCTAAAGATTCCTGGCTTTGCCATCAGACCTAAGTTCAAATCCCTGCTCCTCCATTTATTAGCGGTAACTGTGGTCAAGACATTTGACCTCTCTGAGCCTTGCTGTCCCACCTGTGGGACATGCGTAGTAACTGCCTCCTGCAGTTGCTCTGGAACAAGGTTAAATAAGGGGCAGACCGTCTGGTTGGAAGCCATCATCCACACCGAAGATGTTCTCAGAAGCAGCTCCCAGCAGCAGATGTAATCAGCACCACACAGGGGTGGGGTCGGGGCGACTGAAGGGCCTCGTGGGGCGGGGCTTCTAGAAGGGGGTGGGTTCTGGGAGAGCAGGGGTGGGCGGAGCCTGCCGTGGCAGTGCTCACGTGATAGACAGTTCCCGGCGGGGCCCGTGACCCCGCCGCCCCTCCGCCGCTTGGCGTGTTCCGTGGTGGGGCAGCGGCTTCCCCAAACCTTCTGCCGTCTTGTGAGGACTATGGGTCCACCAGGGAGGATCGGGCAGAGGTCACAGGGTCCTTTCAGTCTCTGTGATGCTGTTCACAGGAGCTCCTGCCCAGAGGCCTGGACATCAAACAGGAGGAACTGGGGGACCTGGTGGACAAGGAGCTGGCTGCCACTTCTGCTGCCATTGAAACCGCCACGGCCAGAATCGAGGTATGCGCCTGCGGGGTCGCCTACGGGGCTGATTTAGCAGCTCCCCTTCGCCAGTGCTGCCCGCTGGGCATAGCCGTGTCCCTCGTGGAGTCTGCAGCCCTCTCTCTAAACAAACCAAAACCCTAACTCCCTGGGGTCTCTGAGGTAAGAAAATGGAACCAAAGGAAGGTGAGTGCTTTCCTCAAGGACCACACACTTTGATGTCAGGCCTTCATTTTTTCCAGTTCCAGATTGACAGCTTGCTAGTTGTGTGACCTCCAATAAGTTACGTTAACCTAAGATTCAGATTCCATTCCATTTCTTTTCTTTTTTTTTTTTTCTTTTTTGGCCACAGCTTGCAGAAGTTCCCAGGCCAGGGATTGAACCCACATCACAGCCATGATAACACCAGATCCTTAACCCACTAGGCCACCAGGGAACTCCCAGATTGCATTTCTCTATGATGGTGACAGTCACCGTACCTTCCTCGGAGGGTATTATAAGGATTCAGTGAGTTAACACACACACGCCTCAGTGCCAGGCACGCAGTAAGTCCATGGTAACTATCGTCTCGGGGGGTGGGGGGGGGAAGCTGAGTGCATGCTGAGTGGACATTTATTGAAAAGGTCACGTATTACTCCTTTGGTGGAAGACTCAGGCACCTGCCTTGGTGTGGGTACCTGCCTTAAGGACCTGGTTCCAGCTGCCCCTGTTGGCACGGTGGCCTAGCTCTCAGAGTTCCGTGCATGTCAGCCCAGGTGCCAGAATGTCAAGACACAGATTCTAGCGCCAATGGCCTCCCACTGAATAGATGAGGGTCTGGATTCTTTTCCTGATTCTCACAAGGACATGGATGGACACTTTTACGTTTCTTAGTTACTGCAGGATGTTGGACCCAAAGTGTCACAAAGACATCAGTGGGGTCTCAGTACCTATGACATCTTGAGAAACTGCTGCTGCTTTTTTTTTTTTTTTTTTTTTTCCTTTGCCACCCCATGACTTATGGAGCTCCTAGGCCAGGGATCATATCTGAGCCACAGCTGAGGCAATGCCAGATCCTTAACACACTGTGCCAAGCCAGGGATCGAACCCATGTCTCAGCACTCCCAAGACACTGCTAATCCCATTGTGTCACAGCAGGAGCTCCTCTGCTGCTTCTTTTTTCTTTTCTTTCTTCTTCATTTCTTTTGGCTGCACCTGCATCATGCAGAAGTTCCCAGGCTAGGGGCCTACGCCACAGCCACAGCCACGCCAGATCTGAGCCACATCTGCAACCTATGCCTCAGCTTGTGGCAACACTGGATCCTTAACCTATTGATCGAGGTCGCAGATCAAACCTGCATCCTCATGGATACCACTCAGGTTCTTAACCCACTGAGCCGCAATGGGAACTCCCATCCTCTGCTTTTTTTATTTTTATTTTTTTTGCTTTTTAGGGCCACACCCATGACACATGGACGTTCCCAGGCTGAGGGTCAAATCGGAGCTTCAGCCATCGGCCTACACCACAGCCACAGCAACGCGGGATCCAAGCCACGTCTGCAACCTATACCACAGCTCACGGCAACGCTGGAAACTTCACCCACTGAGCAAGGCCAGGGGTGAAACCCATATCCTCATGGGTCTCAGTTGGGTTGGTTACCACTGAGCCACAACAGGAACTCCCTCTGCTTTTTTAACAGGAGATGCTCAGCAAATCCCGAGCTGGAGACACAGGAGTCAAACTGGAGGTGAACGAAAGGTCAGTCTGAGCAGCAGGGCGGCACGTTGGTGGTCAGGACCTGTCTCTCCTGCACTGGCTTGTGCTGATGAGAGTAGAACGTAGCCCCTCGGGGAAGGGCTGAGTCTGTGGACTTGACAGTGTCAGTGTTAATGACAGCCAACACATGACTGTTGTGTGATAGGAGAAAGAGCCCAAGAGTCACCATTTCACTACTCCTCGCCAAGAACATCCACGGGTCTCCTCGCTCACCCCTTTCCCTCAGGGCATCACCTCCACATACTCCCTGCCTTCTTTCCCATCCCAAGGTTGCCTGTGAACAGGAGAGAAGAAAGCAGTGTTGCCCGTTGCTGTCGGTCTCTGTTCTGTGCTCCTGACTTGGGCGGTTGTTGCTTTCTGCAGGATCCTCGGTTCCTGTACCAGCCTCATGCAGGCTATTCAGGTCCTGATCGTGGCCTCGAAGGAGCTCCAGAGAGAGATTGTGGAGAGTGGCCGGGTAAGCGTGGACCGGGGCCCCGGGCGGATCGGACATTGGTTACCGATTCCCAGCTCACTGAGAAGCTGAGTCAGTAAGGGCCTCGGTGTGCTGCTGTCCGGCCGTGTGTGTCCAGCAGCCACTCCCGTGGACATTAGCAAATGGCACAGGAAGAACCTGGGGCACTGCCGGGCACATCAGAAGCGCCAGCCAGGGCCTGACCTTCCACGTGGGCTCCGCCGTGCCTTTTCAGCAGAGGCCAGTCACAGCGATTCAGACTCTGCCACCATCTCTTGTCAACATCGTCACTTCAGTTTTCTCACGCCTTTGCTGACGTCATCTTTTTTCTTTTTTGGGGGGAGGGTGGGAGGGCACACCTGCAGGGTATGGAAGTTCCAGGCCAGGGATCAAACCCGCTGCCCCCCGAGGGAGATCTGTCATCTTCTCTTTTTCCCATCCCCACGTGCAGCTGCAGCTCAAGGGACAAAAGTCCAGGGAGCAGGTTAGGCACCTGGAAAGAGTCCTGTGAAGAATGAAGCCAAGGGAGTTCCCATTGTGGCTCTCCAGCTATAGAACCTAGCCATATCCATGAGGATGTGGGTTTGATCGCTGGCCTCACTTCGTGGGTTAAGGATCTGGTGTTGCCACAAGCTGCAGTGTAGGTTGTGGATGCAGCTCAGATCCTGTGTTCCTGTGGCTGCAGCTGCAGCTATAATTTGATCCCTAGCCTGGGAGCCTCCATATGCCGTGGGTGGGGCCCTCAAAAGACCAAAAAAAGGGGGGGGGGAGATGAAGCCAGGGAGCTCCCTGGTGGCCTGGGAGTGAAGGATCCATCATTGTCACTGTTGTGGCTCAGGTCACTGCTTTTTTGAGGTTTGATTCCTGCCCTGGGAGCTTTTGTAAGCTGAGGGCACAGCCAAAAAAAGCCATACCTGCTTTGGTAGTGCTTCTTATCCATCTCAGAAGCGATGTTTCCTGCCCCACCAGATAGAGAGGCTGAGCATGGAGTAACTAGATCCTCAGGCTGTTGGGCACTTCCAGTGCATAAAGGCATTTTAAAGTTCCAAGTAGGAGTTATTTTTTCTTTTAGTTTTACTGACATATAATTGACATGTCGTGCTGTACAAGTTCAAGGTGTACAGCATAGTGGTTTGACTTCTGCATATGAAGTGATTATCACCATAAGTGAACACCCATCATCCCATGTAGATACACAGTTTTAAAACTAGCAATAAAAAATTTCCTTGTGATAAGAACTCTTGGGGAGTTCCCGTCGTGGCTCAGTAGTTAGCGAATCCGACTAGGAACCATGAGGTTTCGAGTTCGATCCCTGCCCTTGCTCAGTGGGTTAAGGATCCGGCATTGCCGTGAGCTGTGGTGTAGGTTGCAGACGTGGCTCGGATCCCGCTTTGCTGTGGCTCTGGCATAGGCCAGTGGCTACAGCTCCCATTAGACCCCTAGCCTGGGAACCTCCATGTGCCGCGGGAGCGGCCCTAGAAAAGGCAAAAAGACAATGAACTCTTGGGATTTACTCTCTCAACTGCTTTCATCTGTAACATACAGCAGTGATCATTATCATGTTGTACCTGACGTTCCCTGGGACGTACTGATCTTACAACTAGAAATTTGTACCTTTGGACAACCTTCCTCCAATCCCCCTTCCCCCTACCCCTCAGACATTTTTTTTAATTAAAAAATTAACTAAATTTAAACATTTTTTAATTTAAAAAAAATGGGGGGAGTTCCCGTCGTGGCGCAGTGGTTAACGAATCCGACTAGGAACCATGAGGTTGCGGGTTTCGGTCCCTGCCCTTGCTCAGTGGGTTAAGGATCCGGCGTTGTGTGAGCTGTGGTGTAGGTTGCAGACGTGGCTCGGATCCCGCGTTGCTGTGGCTCTGGTGTAGGCCGGTGGCTA
The DNA here is from genome assembly GCF_016906955.1 of Phacochoerus africanus. NCBI lineage: Eukaryota > Metazoa > Chordata > Mammalia > Artiodactyla > Suidae > Phacochoerus > Phacochoerus africanus. Next base: position 11,629,437 of record NC_062548.1, read on the forward strand.
CAGCTCCAATTCAACCCCTAGCCTGGGAACCTCCATATGCCGCGGGAGCGGCCCAAGAAATAGCAACAACAACAACAACAACAAAAAAGACAAAAGACCAAAAAAAAAAAAATGGGGGTGGGAGTGCCCACCCTCGCTGCATGGCGATAGTCCTAGCCCAGGATTAAAGTTGTGCCACCGTAGTGACGACACCAGACCCTTAACCCACTGAAACACACAGGAACTCCAGAAATTCTTTTTTTAATCACTCACTGAATACTTACTGTCCTCTTTTGGCAAATCATAGAGAGCAGCTAGACTCCCCTCAGACCATAAGTTATATAGATATATGCCTCTGTATGCAGTGCGGAGATAGTGGGATGTAACGGAAATGCTGGAGACTTTGGAGTCAGAAAAGCCTAGGATGTGTTTCCAGCACGTCCTGAGGAAAAATATTTTTGCCTCTCTGAATCTGAGTTTCCTCATCTATAAAAATAGGACTAATAATGCTTCCCTCTCGGGGTTGCTATGAAGACGGTGTGGGATCACATATATAAAAACACCTGGCACATAGTAGGCATGGAAGAAATCATAGCTATTATTATTTTTCACATCCCTAGGGTACAGCATCCCCTAAAGAGTTTTATGCCAAGAATTCTCGATGGACGGAAGGACTTATCTCAGCCTCCAAAGCCGTGGGCTGGGGAGCCACTGTCATGGTGTAAGTACCTATTACTCCCGGGGCTCCTCACCTCCACCCCCGTTCCACTGACTCCTGGCCTCGAGAGAATAACTAAGGGGGGAAACCTGCCCCCCTAGAAACTGTTGCCAAGTCAGCAGGACTGAAAATGTCTAAGGGAGCCTAGGTCTCCTGGGGCAGCCCAGGGATGGGCAGGAGGCCGTGCTCCCTGTCCGCCCAGGTGATGGGAATGGGCTAGAGGTGAGGTCGTAAGGGGTGGCAGCCATCAATTTCCTAACCCATCGGGTCCTCTCCTGACTGTCAGGGATGCAGCCGATCTGGTGGTCCAAGGCAGAGGGAAATTCGAGGAGCTGATGGTGTGTTCACGTGAAATTGCCGCCAGCACAGCCCAGCTGGTGGCCGCCTCCAAGGTAGGACCGGTGTTTCGTGCCCCAGATGCTGTAAGGTCTGGCTAGATTAGAAAATACACCTGGAGTGTGGCATTGCCCCCAAGAATGGATGATTTATCCAGCATCCAGGGAGGTTGAGTCCCAAATTGAAATTCTGCCTCTCAAGGGTCCTGCACCGCCTTCCTCTAAAAGCCTTTCAGCAGGGCGCCCTCTACTCGGCTCTCCACGTTCACGCCTTGGCGTCCTCATTTTTTTGTTTTTTTAAGGGCCACATCTGCAACATATTGATATTCATGGGATAGGGGTCGAATCAGAGCTGCAGCTGAACTGACATCATAGCCATGGCAACACAGGATGCAAGCCATGTCTGCCACCTACACCACAGCTCGCAGCATCGCCAGATCCTTAACCCACTGAGCAAGGCCAGGAATCAAACCCTCATGCGCATGGACACTATGTCGTGTTCTGAACCTGCTGAGCCACAGCGGGAACGCTTCAGCCTCCTCATGTTTATTGCAAGTGGCCTTGAAGGATCCCAGCCATGCTAACCTCTGATTAGCCCTCATACCCTCAAGGCGAGCTCACACAAGGAAAATGCCGGCTGGGAAAGCTGGGCACCTGGCTCAGCTCTGAGGTTCCACAACCACTGTCTGCCTGTCCTCAGGAACCTCCAGTTTGGACCATCATCCCACCCACTCCTATCAGAGCTCGGCGCCAATGGCACCCTGGGCCGCTTCTCTTACTGTCCTTGTCTGTTGTCCCTAATTGGTTCCCACCCTGGGGACAGTTTATCAAAATAAGTGATAAAACTAGAGCTCCAGACCACTAAGCAAAGGAGCCAGGGAGGATTTTTGATATTAGAGATGCCAGGAGCTGACCCCCCAGGCAATGATTTTTGAGAAGTTGATCAGTGACCCTAACAGAGCCCATGTATTTGTCAAGACCCATCAGGCCAATGATTTGATTCTGTCCTTGCTTTTCTGTGTTGTGTGACCCTAAATCTGCTTGGTCCTGGCAGGTGAAAGCTGATAAGGACAGCCCGAACCTGGCCCAGCTGCAGCAGGCCTCTCGGGGTGTGAACCAGGCCACCGCCGCAGTTGTGGCCTCAACTGTTTCTGGAAAATTACAGATCGAAGACACAGGTAGCCTTTCAAAAGCAACATTTTTCTATCCTTTTTTTCTTTTCCTTTTTTTTTTTTTTGCCACACCCACAGCATGTGGAAGTTCCCAGGCCAGGGATCAAATCTGCACCACAGCAGTTGCAACACAGATCCTTAACCCGCTGAGCCACCAGGGAACTGCACAGTGGGTTCGTGTGTGTGTGTGTGTGTGTGTGTGTGTGTGTTTTCTGGTCTTTTTAGGGTCGCACCCGCGACATACGGAGGTTCACAGGCTAGGGGTCGAATTGGAGCTACAGCCACTGGCCTACACCACAGCCACAGCAACGCAGGATCCGAGCTGTGTCTGTGACCTACGCCACAGCTCACTGCAACGCCAGATCCTTAACCCACTGAGCAAGGCCAGGGATCAAACCCGCAATCTCACGGTCCCCAGTTGGATTCGTTTCCGCTGCACCACGACGGGAACTCCTCCTCTTTACATTCTTCGCCACGGTCCCACTTCCCCACAGTTCTAGTTCCAAATTCTCTCTTCTTTGTCATCTTGCAAACTTATTTTCTCGTAAGTTGAGACACCACCTAAGCATGCTTTTTATAGCCCTGTAGGCACAGGCCTTAGCTAGTTCCCTGAGTTCAAAGACATGACTCCACAGGCCTGACTGTCCATCCGGAGGCAGGGGTCTGACCCTGTCACTGTCTTCTCTCCTCTCCATCCCTCACTTCCGTTCACTCCTATGTTGGTAAATGTCAAACCGATCAGTTCAGCAGAGCTTTGACACCGGCTACCTCTCACCCCAGGTTAGAGGCAGCTGGGGTGTTATTCACCAAGACCCTCCTGTTTCCATCCTTGCAGACAGCATGGACTTCTCGAGCATGACGCTGACCCAGATAAAACGCCAGGAGATGGATTCTCAGGTAGGAAGTCTGGTCAGACTCTGTTGCCTATGACCCTGACCCCAAACATTATTCCCATGGGGAGAAGCCAGAGAAATTCACGGAGGAAATGAACACAGATGTCCCTGTTACCCCAAGAATGAACCTGAGTGACGCTGGAAGAATCAGTGGAGGTGGAGAGAAGTGATGAGTAGAGATTAGCATCTCACCCCCCACCTGCCAGTCTTGGACTGGGTCCCTCTAGATGGTGCCAGCTTATCCCCTAGCAGACCATAAGCTGGTACTTAATAGTCTTATTAGCGACAATTTTTAAACTTTCAATATGAATTATTTGTATATGACCTTTAGTTATTCGATTTTTTTTTTAATCCGTTCACTGTTAACCCCTCAGAGGCAATGCCATTTTGCAGTATGAATAAAGGTATGTCATGCAGAAATAGGAATCAGTAGGATCCTGGAAAATACCCGGCATCCTTGTTCTAGGATGGGATGAAGTCTGATTGAGACATTGAAATCTAGGTGGGTTATAGATGGATCACTCAGCAGTTTTAGGAGAAGTCACGTGTCCAGATTTCCATGTAGACACTGAAAGAAGTGGGATCGGGCCCAGGTCTCCTCTCGCTTCATGCTTCTGCTTACTGGCCTCATCCTGTCCCTCTTGACTTTTTTTTTGGTGGGGGAGGGGGGGGTGCTGCACCCACAGCATATGGAGGTTCCCAGGCTAGGGGTCGAATCAGAGCCCCAGCTGCTGGCCTACACCACAGGCACAGCAACGCCAGATCCGAGCTGCATGTGCAACCAACACCACAGCTCACAACAATGCCAGATCCCCAACCCACTGAACGAGGCCAGGGATCGAACCCACAAGCCCGTGGTCCCTAGTCAGATCTGTTTCTGCTGCACTGCGACGGGAACTCCTGTCCCTCTTGATTTTAAAGACCATCTATATGCTGATAAATACCGAATCCTTCTTCCAGCCCACATCCTCCAATTCTCCTCCTTGAGTTCTGTATTTGTCCCACTGCCTGCTGGATGTCTCTACTTCATGCCCAATAAATATGGGCATCCAGGAGTTCCTGTCCTGGTGCAGTGGTTAACGAGACCGACTAGGAACCATGAGGTTGCAGGTTCGATCCCTGGCCTTGCTCAGTGGGTTAAGGATCTGGCATTGCTGTGAGCTGTGGTGTAGGTTGCAGACATGGCTCGGATCCCGCCTTGCTGTGGCTCTGGTGTAGGCCAGCGGCTACAGCTCCGATTCGACCCCTAGCCTGGGAACCTCCATATGCCGTGGGAACGGCCCAAGAAAAGGCAAAAAGACAAAATATATATATATATGGGCATCCAGACTCAATAGGTCGGAAACGTCTCTTGGTTTCCCTCTCACCCAGATCTGTTCCTTCATCTAGTAAGTGGCACCACCGCCAGCCACCTGGGTGCTGAGCCCAGAACCTAGGCGTCATGCTGGGTTCCTCTTTCCCTCCACACCCAACCCACCAGCAAGTCCTGTTAGCCCTAACTCTCTAAAACGTAGCCTTGGAGTTCCCGTCGTGGCGCAGTGGTTAACGAATCCGACTAGGAACCATGAGGTTGCGGGTTCGGTCCCTGCCCTTGCTCAGTGGGTTAAGGATCCAGCGTTGCCGTGAGCTGTGGTGTAGGTTGCAGACATGGCTCGGTTCCCGCTTTGCTGTGGCTCTGGCGTAAGCCGGTGGCTACGGCTCCCATTAGACCCCTAGCCTGGGAACCTCCATATGCCGCGGGAGCGGCCCAAGAAATAGCAAAAAAAAGACCAAAAAATAAATAAATAAAAATAAAACATAGCCTTAACCTTCCCACTCTTTTCCACATCCCTAACCTAGTCTAAACCAGCCAGCCACGTCTCACTGTCTCGCTCCTAAGCTACCGCAGAAGTGGCTTCGCTGTAATGGATGCAAATAGACATTTCAAAATTAGCAGAGAGAACAGGAAAAGAGCATTGCCGAGACGGGTCTGGCCACGAGTTGGTCATGGGTGGAACAACATGAAAAGCATGTGATGGGGGTCACTGTATCTGTCTCCATCCTTCTGAATGTGTTTTGTATTTTCCATGATACAAAAATTTAAAAACAAACCAAAAAGGGAACCAACCACCTTCCTGGGTCTGGTCGCTTTCACTCTGCCCCTTTGTGGCATTCATCCTCTGGGTCGTCGTGAAATGCAAATGACAGCATTGGCTTCTCTGCTTACCCTCTTCCACTGGCTTCCCTTTGCGCTTAGAGGAACCCAGCCTCTCTCCCTGACCTGCGGGTGCAGGTGAAATGCTCCTCACCTGTTTCTCCAGCCTCGTCTCGGGACCCGCCCCCGCGGTGGCAGCCAGTATTGTGTTAGTTTCTGATACAGCGTAGTGACGTGACATGTGCATACATTGTGAAGTGATCATATAAGCCTAGTAACCATCTGTCCCCAGAGAAAGTTATGACACTGACACCGACCTTGTTCCTTCGGCTCTGTATTACATCCTCGGGACTTATTTATTTTATAACTGGAGGTTTTTACTTCTTAATCCCCTTCACCTCGTTCACCCACCCTCCGCGCTGGCAACCACCTGTTGGTTCTCTATATCTGAGTCTCTTTTCATTTTATTTTATTTTTTAGATGCCACATATAAGTGTGGTCATACTCTGTCTTTCTCGGACTGACCTCATTTAGCCTAATACCCTCTAGGTCCATCCATGTGGTTGCAAATAGCTAGACGTCTTCCTTCCTCCCTCCCTCTCTTCCTTCCTTCCTTTTTTCAGAGCTGAGTAGTATGTTTTAGTGATTTATCAAGGGGACATAAGATAAGCCCTCCTCCCACTCAGGCCTTTGGGCTGGAAAGCATCATTCAGTCCCAGTAGGGGATTTCTCCAGTGAGAAAACATGAGGGCCGCTGAGATAGACGGATGCACGAAAGGCTGGAGAAATGAGAGCGGCGCCAAAGTTGACGTTGAGGGCTGGGTAAGCGATGGAGACAGTGTGGCTCACATGGAAGAAGAGGTCTGGACCATGGAGGAAAGGGATTGGGTCGGAAGAGACCATCCTCAGATCCCTGCTCCAAGGAAAGGCCACTTTCCCCATAGGTTCGGGTGCTAGAGCTAGAAAACGAACTGCAGAAGGAGCGTCAAAAACTGGGAGAGCTTCGGAAAAAGCACTACGAGCTCGCTGGGGTCGCCGAGGGCTGGGAGGAAGGTGAGCCCGGCTGAGGACCAGTACAGCCCTCGGGCGGGGGGGTGGGGGGAGGGATGGTGCATGATGAGGGGACACCCCCACCCCCACCCCACCCCTGACAGAGCAGGACCAGGAAATTCCTCCTCCTCTTCCCAGAGCATGTTTCTCTTCTGTGGTCAACAACCTGTAAGCTCCAAACCAGGGTAGATGGTGGTGGTGAAGAAAAGGCTTTTGTGGTTGCCTTTCAAGACCTAGACATCAGGCGTTCCCTCGTGACACAGCAGGTTAAGGATCCAGCATTGTCACTGCAGTGGCTCAGGTTGCTGCTCTGGCTCAGGTTTGCTCCCTGGCCTGGGAATTTCACAGGCCATGAGCCCAAACCAAAAAAGAAAGACCTACACGTTGCCTGGGGGACTGACGGAAAGACCCTGCTAGCCAGGTGTTCTCTCCAGGTTGAGTCTCAGGCCAGCATGGAGTTGGGTAGTAAATGAATTGAATTGTGGTTGTGAAGATCTAGCAGACAGGGTGAGTGAATGACAAGCTTCTGGGTGCCTGGGGCCAGCAAAGGAGAAGGTCAGGAGCTAGAAACTGGTGTGGTGGAAGGTTCAGCCCATCAGCCCAGAGACTCAGTCACCCGGTGTCTCCAGGGACTGCTTCTCTGCACGTTCAAAGTGGCCAACTTGATCTCAATCAAGACTGTGATTCTCGCTGGGCTCACTGACTCTGGGAACCCACCACAGATGCCTCCTAGTCATTCATGGACACTGGCCCTGGAAATAGATGGTTATGATTAGAATGTATTTTCAGGCCCATTCAGAGGCTGGTTTGGTTTTGGTTTGGTTTAGTTTGGTTATAGTCGTGCCTACAGCACATGGAAGGTCCTGGGCTCGGGGCCAAAGCAGAGCTGCAGCTGCCGGCCTACACCACAGCCACGGCAACACCGGATCCCAGCTGCACCTGTGATGTACGCCACAGCCTGTGGCAACACCAGGTCCTTAACCCACTGAGCAAGGCCAGGGATCAAACCTACATCTTCATGGACACTATGTCAGGTTCTTCACCTGCTGAGCCACAATGGGAGCTCCTGTTTTTGTTAGTTAGATGAATGCATAAAACGAAACCACTATGAAACCTAAGTGACTGTCGTCTTTTAGGAACAGAAGCATCACCACCTACGCTGCAAGAAGCAGTCACAGAGAAAGAATAGAGCCACAGCGACGCCGCACACGTCAGAGTGTAAATCCTTGTTGCCCATCTCTGTGTGTGTGTGTGTGTGTGTGTGTGTGAGAGAGAGAGAGCGATCCCCCGGGCATGGACCAGACCCCGGGAGTCCACACCATTCTCCCCATCCCACCTGGTGCCCAGGACCTGCCTGGCCATCCAAAGACCCCCTGCCCAGGGACATCCGCTGTGTGCGAGCCCGAGATCCGTGTTCTTTGACTCCCCCACTCCACCCGGCCCCCAAGAGGAGGGGGACCAGGGCCACCCAGACAGAGAGGACCTCCCTCTCCATCCTGCCGGGTGTTTTACCCCCCAAACAATTGGTGTCCTTGTCGGAGGGGCTTGTTCCTGCTGTTGAGCTACAAAGGGAAGATCTCATTGCATTTTCTTTTGCTTCCTTCTCAGTCTTTTCCGTTTCATCATTTGCACAAACTTGTGAGCATTGGAGGGCTGGTGGATTCCAAACCAGGACATGACCCTGAGTCTGCACAGAGGTGGAAGAACGGCAGGAGTGTCCTGGCTGAGAATGTCAAGGCAGTGCTCCCCCTCTTTTGGCAGTTCCATGGATTCCCACTGCTTCTTATGGTGGTTGGTTGGTGGTGTTTTTTTTTTTTCGGTTGGTTGGTTTTTGTTTTTTTGTTTTTTTTCCACATTTCACTCGTATAGCCAACTCTCCCAGGGGAATACCCCTGAAGCCCTGAGCTGTCAGGGGCCCCTGACCACAGCAGTGCACAGCGATGGTGCTGCCCAGGCTTCGCCGTGGTGCTCCCCGTCGGCTCCCACGCTGAGCATCCTGCTGAGCGAGTGTGGGTCCACCGAGGCCACTCCCCGGGGTCGGGCGGGCCACAGCTCTCCTCCAAAGGCAGAAGGAGAGCGAGTGCCTTTCCTTCCTAACGCTGGAGCCCAGCTGAAAGCCTCCGCTCCCCTTCACAAGTGAGGGGCTGCAGAGAGGAAGAGGAAGGGCGCGTGCAGCCCAGGTCTTCAGGAGACCACCTCTCCCGGGAATTCCTTGTGACCCTGGCTGCAGAAGCGTGCCACCTGCTGGAACAGAGCTGGTGAGAGTAGCCACGCCTCTTCCTCCAGAAGGACTCTTCCATGCCACGTCAAGTTGGCACTCCCTTCAGACCCAGGCAGGGCCCTAAGAGGAGCACGTGACAGGTTTCCAAATCCTTTCTCCAGATGCCCATCTTGGCATCTTCTTGAATCCGAAGAAGAGAGTCCCATGTCCTACCTAATCCACAGACCCAGAAGATCAGGCAGACTTGCTCCCGGCAGGAGAGAACCCTGGGCTTGGTTTGGTACCTTGAATATTTATTACTAACCTCCATTCAGCAGCAGCCGACAAAGAGACGCTTGGAGCAATCGGGATTTCAGGTGCTGCTCTGGCAAGCCTTGTGTCGCTGCCCGAGTACATCCGTCTTCAAGAATCGGAAACGAGGCCAAGATGCCATCCCGATCTGTTTACCGGTGTGGATCTCGAAGCCAGAACGTTCCTCAGACAGAGCATCCGAGTCAGGGAGAACGAGAGAGGGGGACCACTGGCTCTGCCCTCTTCCAGCTGCACGTCCCGGGCCCTCGATGCCCTGTGGACAGGATGAGGACAGAGGAGGCAGGGACAGTGTCTGGAGACAGGCAGCCGGCCAGCCCGTCCTCACCTCCAGGCGGACCCAGCATTTAAGTGCCCTTCCGATCTTGGACGCACAACGTCTTCCTTCCTTATCTGTAGCAGCTCCTAGGTAGTAGCAGACTAGCACTTCCCAGGACCTGTCCCCAAGGAACATGGCTGAGGGTTGCTACGTGACAGGTCGTGAGACTCCTGTTTGATCACTGTGAATCACAACTCCCCTCCTTCCTAAATCCACCCCCCAACTCCCTCTCTGTGCATTTTCTAAGGAACACCCCGCCCCCCCAATCTGCTCCATTAGTTCAGATCACGAGACTCCGAGTGTGATCTCCATACTGGGCCAGAGAGACGACAGGGATAGAAACTGACCGGTCTTAATGTTTAATACTTGTTTGTGCTCAGCGTTTTTGCATCCAAGGCTCAGAGGGATAGTGTGTAGTAGCATCCTGGCCCCGTTGTGCCGATTAAGCCAGTTGGCTTGCTCTCGGCATGGGTGAACATTTCCAAAGGTGGCTGGTCCTCACTTCCAGAATCTCAGCCATTCAGACCTCTGTGCTCCCAAATTACCGGGGGGTGGGGTGGGGGGTGGAATCTACTCTGTCGGACCAGTTCAGAGTGAACACTCCCTGTACAAAGAAACCACGGTATTTTGAAAACCTTCCCTGGCTTACTTGGAGTAATAAAACGATTAAGAAGGCACTTCCACAGGAGCATAGGCTGATTCAGTCTCACACAAGGAAACAGATGTCAGAATTAGTATAATTAACTGCCAGAATCATGTAAAAGCTCGTCCATTCTCCAGCCACAAGCAACATGTCCCACCTCGGCTCTTCTAAAAATGAGTGTGTTATCCTGGGTGTGAAATACCTTCTTGATTAAAACCAGAATCACATCCCAAGGCCAAAAATGAACCTCACAGCCTTTGAAATTAGTCACTGCACATCACTGGTGAGTGCAATCTCATGGGTCAGTGCCAGTGAGTCGTACATAGCAAGGCAGGACAACAAAATGATGGCTTGGGGTTGATGAGAGGTCGAAATACAGCCGTATCCATTATTTTTATTGTGTCATACAGAGTCTGATAACCTCTAGAGTAGGATATGAATATATATATATATATAGTAAGGGGACACAAAATAGGAAGACCTGCCTCTATGGGGTTATGTATATCTGAGCAAGGAGTTTAAATGAGACTCTAATTTAGACTCTTGGTGATCCTGCTGCCTATAGCAGGACCCCTAGGATTCCACCTGAATTTGAGCCCTTAACCCAGTGGCTGGAAGACCCAAATGTTCGGAGCATCCTTTCTTGGTCAGACGGCAGGGTTTACACCAGGTACCATGGGGGGTTGAGTGCATGGCATTCAGTCTGGGTGATTTGCTTCAGCCTCTCACCAAGGAGCTGTCCGGCCAGCTTCCTAGTCTAGCAGGGTCTCCTGGCTCCACTTAGCCCTGGTTGTTATTAAGTGGCAAAGTTCTTGCTACCTTCTATCACCTCTCCAAATCTCTGGAAATCCCGCCAACGAAAGCCTTCCGTCCTAGCATTGGCCTCGCACCCAGTCCGGCTTGGACCTCTCTGCCATCCTTGGTCCTTCAGAGACCACACTGCCTGTCACGTAGAAAACCACCACCTCGGGCCTGCCAGCCATCCACACAGCGAACTGGGCCAGCTCTCTGCTGCTCTAGTCTCCCAGGTCCAGACCAAATACAGTGAAAACTCAGCCTCTCGCCCCAGGAGCCAAAGCAACGTGAAACAATTGGTCAAACATCGTTGGGTCCGATTCTGAGAGTAGGTGATTTCCAGACATGTCTTTCAGGTGCCCCTCAACTACCTCAGGTTTGAAGGCCCTAAATTAAGCTGATAACTACTCATAGGGACAAACCGAGGGGGTTCAGATAAATCTTGGTGATGACACAGGTGTCTCAAACTTACAGCAAACTTCCACTTTTAGGTTTGCAGGGATGGGATCGGGTTTGTTTTTCTTCTGTTTTAACCTTTTCCCCCAATTTGCCATTAGAATAGTTTCTATAAATGGGTTTCATTTTTCACTGAGTGCCTACCTTCCCAGGGCAGGTAGCCACTGGCTTTGTTCCTTCCAACAGTACTTTTATTATGGTATTAAGACTTTCCTTTGTATAATACATTGCATCTGTGTTTTCAATTTTTCAATAAATATTTCAACCTGGCAATGGAGACGAGCAGTGATAACTGACCAACCAAAGTGGTTTTGAAGTCTGGGGTTCCAGTGAAAAGCCGGGGTTCACTGAATCCACTTAGCTCTGCACTCCTGGGAATAGGTCTTAAAAATAGGACATTTTCCAAAGTGTACAAGTTTTCACATTTCCTTTGATACTTTAAAGCACCCCATAGACCTTTTCTGTCCTCTGTACGTTCTTTTTTTCCTTGGGAAAAATCAGACAGACAGTGGCTAAGTGTCCAATATACTAGTAGAATTTATCCAGAAGGACAGGTCTCTGCATATAATCTGGGGTCTCAGAGTTCCCGTTGTGGCTCAGCGGGTTAAGGATCCGACTAGTATCCATGAAGATGCAGGTACAATCCCTGGCGTCATTCAGTGGGTTAAAGAATCTGGCATTGCCGTGCGCTACAACATAGGTTGAAGATGTGGCTCAGATCTGGCGTTGCTGTGGCTATGGTGTAGGCTGGCAGCTGCAGCTCCAATTCGACGCCCAGCCTGAGAACTTCCATATGGCCCTAAAAAAAAAAAATCTGGGATCTCAAGTTATGAATAGTCCATTCTCCACCCTAAAGATGTAAAAATAATCTGCCACCTTAAAATTGCATGGAACAAATTCTGCTCAGAGCCAGAAGCTGCCAATCACAAGAGGATTCAGAGCAAGCCAGTCACAGCTACCAGAGGATTTGCAGAGGGAGCTGACAGAATGGGGCCGACTGCATGGCGATGTTCCCTGGCAGGATTGGGTGTAACCTGATGCCACCAGTGTAGTAAGCCAAGGAGACCCACGAGGGAGGGAGAGAGATGGGGAAGGCCTGGGGTTGGTAAGCCAGAGGATTGCCCAGATGACTCATCAAGTACAGAGAGAATGAAGCGAATAATTGCTAGAGTCTGTAACAAAAGAGGCCAAAGAATCAGGGAAACAGAAGGAAAATCATGGTGAAGTGGCCAGCGGGGAAGATGATGTGGATATAAATACAAAAGTGCGGAACACTGGCTTATGGCCGGGTTTTTCTGCTCTACAGCAGGGTGCAAAGGTGAGCTGCTCCATTTGCAGTCCCACTGATGGAACGGATGGTTCCTGTGTCACAGCTGGAGCTTAAGTGTGAAGCTGAAAGGTCCAGAAAGCCAGCCAGAGGGACTGCCTGGGGCAAACAGAGACCCCAAGCTTTGAAGTCCCTTCTCCCCCTACCTGTACATGACCTTGCCCAGACCTCCCAGAGGCTGTGGTACACCCCCCCTCACCGGAGGGGTCTTCCCAGAGCTCTGCAGCCAGGCGCCAGTTCTAGGAGGGCAGCCTGAGTAGCTGGTCACTCTGGCCAGCAGAGTATTTCTTACAGGCAGTTGTGAGGTCAGACCACCAGAATGTTTTATGGCCGCCATGCCACAACAAAAGGGGGTTTTCCAGACAGAAGCCAAACTTTGGGGCCGAGGGATGGCCCTGCCAGAGTGACAATGAACAAAAGGTTGGAACGGGCAAGTGGGAGGGTAGCCTGGATGCAATCTAAGCCATGGGCATATAAGGGAAGCGTGCTATTACACCGTGCCGTCATGACTTAAAGCCATGAGGTTGAATCTCACTCACCATGGTGACCCTCAGCCTCTAACACGTGACCTCACGTACGTTTAGCCACCTGGGAGTGGATAAATGAACTCTCTTTGTACACTGCCGCCTTAACGCTGTTCATTGTGCAGGCTCTGAAATTTCCAATGGAGCCTTTCTGGTCCCTGTCCTCAAAAGTTGCATTCACAGTCATTATTCCTTGTCGAGCATCTACTCCACCAGGCCCTGGGAACACCGTGGGGAGCAAAAATAGACATGGGCCTGCCCTTCTGGAGCTTTACAGGCTATGGAGGGAGACAAATAGGATAATCAGATAACCACAATGACACGCGTCTAACTACAACTGGAGGAAGTGCAGTAAAGGAATGGGACAGAGCGTTTCTGAGAGCCTGTAAGGAGGGGTTAGAGAAAAGCTTCCTCAGAGTTCCCCCTTTGGTGCAAACGGGATAGACGGTGTCTCTCCAAGCCCCAGGACGCAGGTTCACTGCCGGGCACAGTGGGTGAAAGGATCCAGCGTTGCTGCAGCTGTGACAAGGATGGCAGCACTCAGGTGTGACTGCCTCATTAGGTCTTCATTCCCTTTATAAAGGCTTCCAGGTCACGTAAAACGTATTTCAAATGAATGTGTGTGCTTTTCTCTTGTTCGTCGCTCTTTGTTACAAGGGCCCAGCTGAGAAGTTGGAAGGGTAAAGGGAAGTGACCTTTTCCCTTTCTTATCGTTTCTGGCAGCCGCACAGGCATGGCTGGGATCCCTCACTTGCTCTGGAACCTGCAGATAGGATCCTGGGAAAACTGACCAAAACCGCCAAAAGGTAAGAGTTCTTAGTAAAGGCAGCTTTCCCAGAACTCTGTCTGTAGGGCCCAGTTGACAGAGGAAAAGAAAGAAACATCTCCCTGTCACTTCCTTTTCAAATTCAGATTACTAGAAGAAAAACATTTTGCCATAAGGAATTCTTTGGATTGTGACACTGGTCAAATTTGATTTGGGGGGGCCACTGGTTATTGATCTTGCTTTCCTATTGGTCTCGATTTGTGTCCTTGGGAGCTTGGCGTGGCTTTCCTCCTGCCAAAGTGTGACAATCAGTTCTTGCCTGTTCAGGAGGCCAACTATCGGGTGGGAGCCCTGAGAATATGGCTGCGTAGAAATGTAGGCTGCACCCCGCTGGAGCCAACGTCCTACCAGTTGTTCCCAGCTGTCTGCGGAAAACAATGAGTCCTTTCTCTTAGCTCCCTTTGGGAGTGGCTCCGGATCCTGGGAGGACTGCATGCATCTTTGCACCCTCTTTGGGGAGCCCTCTCGTGTCCACTGTAACATCATAAAAGTCTTAACTCGTTTCAGTTTTGAGTCAGTGGGCATAGATATGCCTTTGGGGTGTTTCTGTTTTGTTTGTTGTTGGTTTGGGGTGGGAGGTTTGACTTGTGGCATGCAGCAACTTGACGTGGGAATCTCGATTCCCAGATAAGGAATTACATCTGGGCCACAGTGATGAAAGCACCGCATCCTTACCTCTAGACCACCAGAGGCCTTGCTTTTGGTCTGTAAAAACAGAAGAGAGGTGGGAGGGGGGCAGATTCAACACTTCCAGGAATATTTGTTGTTGAGCTCAGCTGATAATAAGACAGTTGAATTTTGGAGTTCTTATTGCTGCTCACTGGGTTGGAACCCTGACATAAGGTCCTGAGGATGCGGGTTTGCTCCCTGGCCTCGCTCAGTGGGTTAAGGATCCAGCATTGCTGCAAGCTATAGCAGAGGTCACAGATGCAGTTCAGACCCCGTGTTGCCATGGCTGTAGCGTAGGCCGGCAGCCGCAGCTCTGATTCAGCCCTGAGCCTGGGAACTTCCACATGCCACAAGTGTGGCTGTAAAAAGAAAAAGAGAGTTGAATTTTCTTTTTTAAGAACACTGTAGGGAGAAGTTGGCCTAAGTGAACGGTAATAGTCAGATCCTGATAGGAGCCATTCTTTAAGGCCTCTCTTGTTCTGTTTGTCCTGCTCCTCCCTGGGAATATCTGTCAACTGAAAGCCCCTTCTCGATCCTCTGCCAACTACGTGATTCGTGAAACCTGTCTTCCTCCTTGTTGACACGATTCTGCTGAGGACAATTGTAACTTCATTGGGTTTGTTTCGGGGGGTACACCTGAGGCATATAAAGGTTCCCAGGCTAGGGATCAAATCTGAACTGCAACTGCCGGCCTACTCTACCGCCACAGATCCTTAACCAGCTGCATCACAACAGGAACTCCTTTCATTGGGTTCTTAGGAGACTTGAGTTCTCCCCATGCTGGCCCCTTGACAATCACTTCCTTACCATTGCTTTGACCCCGCTTTAAGCCACTGCCTCCTCCATCCCTGGTCCAACTCTGCCAGACCTTTTTCTACCCCAGCCCTTCAGCCACTTGAACTTTAGGCCCCTGCTCTCAAGAGACGAGAGGTTCCCCCAAAAGCAGCTACCTGAAAAGGAAAAAAGCTAATTGCAGAGGCTGAGTATTTTATCCACTCATGAGCTTCAGCGACATCCAGACAGTCATTAGACGTGGTTCTCAGCCTCCATAAATGCTGTGTACCTATCAGGGTAAATGAAAATCTTAGAAAACTGCTCCGCAAATATTGGTAAAAAGAATTAGCCCTCATATTGAATAGGTAAACTCAACCTGTCCATTTGCCAGAAACACAATTTGGGGAAAAATATAAACTGAGTATAAACCAGTGAGTTTGTATTACTAAGTTTACTGACTCATGGATAAAATTTTTAAATGAAAGGCATATGAAGTTTCTGCTCTGGCACAGGAGGTTGGGGGTATAGCATTGTCTCTGCAGTGGTGCAGGTTCAATCCCTAGTCCAGTACAGTGGGTTAATAAGGATCAGGTATTGCTGCAGGTGTGGCATAGGTCACAGCTGTGGCTCAAATTCAGTCCCTGATGGGGAAC
The DNA here is from genome assembly GCF_016906955.1 of Phacochoerus africanus. Lineage (NCBI taxonomy): Eukaryota > Metazoa > Chordata > Mammalia > Artiodactyla > Suidae > Phacochoerus > Phacochoerus africanus. The sequence goes on from NC_062548.1 coordinate 11,645,234, forward strand.
TTCCATATGCCACAAGTACGGCCGTAAATAAATAAATAAATAAATAAATAAATAATAAATAAAATGAAAGCTAAAGATCTCTGCATTTGTCTGTATGTTGTGTGTATGTCTATGCATGTATTATGTATAGGTGATATTTTTCTGCCTTTGGATGGTATTACCAAATTAGTTCTAAAATCCATCAAAGGATTTCTATTTGAATGGGCTTAGAGATAAATGAGAGGTATAGAAACTAACCCCCCCCCAAATTTTTTAAGTCCACATGATCTGGGATAAATCTTTAGTAAAAAAAGTTAGCCTCAAAATTGTTGTGGCAAAACAAAAACAGGTACATCTTTGGAATTGTCAGCATTAAATACAATGCAGACATACAATTTTTTTCCCACCTAGGTTTATAATGTCAGACAAGTTTATGTTATCTCTACAAGATATATGAGATTATAAAACTATAAATCCAACCTAAGAACACAATTAACAATACAAATAAAATGATGGGTCAAGCACGGCAATTTAAAAATTTATATTTAACTTTTAAGGATCTTTGCTTTTGTGATATTTTTGGTACATAACTAATTTGTCAGTAGGAAAAATAATTTAGGAGTTCCCATCGTGGCTCAGTGGTTAACGAATCTGATTAGGAACCATGAGGTTGTGTGTTTGATCCCTGGCCTTGCTCAGTGGGTTAAGGATCCGGTATTGCTGTGAGGTGTGGTGTATGTCACAGATGCAGCTTGGATCCCTCGTTGCTGTGGCTGTGGTGTAGGCTGGCAGCTACAGCTCCGATTAGACCCCTAGCCTGGAAACCTCCATATGCCACAGGAGTAGCCCTAGAAAAAGCAAAAAGACAAATAATAATAATAATAATAATAATTTAAAATGGCTAACTTTGTCTATGAAATTTATAAGCAATTAAGCGAATTCTAAAACTGAATTGCTATTTCAAAACTGTTAAGAACAAGAGGCAAATAGATAAAAATGAAAAAAGTTATAAACGAACTTTTCAATAATTGTGTTTTATAATGTCTACTTCAAAATAGGTTCAAAAATCTTTTTGACAACTTGAAACTTTAAAGCTATTCTCAATTAAATGATATTCAATGATTACCTAGATCATTTCCAAATAAAATAAAATACTGAAACATTAATTGCTGACCATAAGTTTATTTAGTTTGGGCTTCTTAAATTCTACAGGGAGACAAAAGATATTTGGGTTTTGCAACACTGAAAAATTGTACTGTAACAATAAACTATATATTCTATATCCCATAATAAACCGTAATAGGAAAGAATATGCAAAAAGAATATATATTTTTATATGTGTATATAATTTTACTCCCTACCTTATCTGCCCAAAATTCAAAAACTCTTAGTGAACATTTTTCTCTTCCCGGCAATATAGTTATTTGCATAAGTTTGCTAAGAATCTATTCTCCTTATACTAGGACATAATTGGAAACTGTGGTTATATTACCAAGGAATTGGATTTCCCTGGTCTGCAAGGTGGTGATGCAGTCGGATAGGCTCACGACGCGCTCTTCTTGCCTCCACCTGACTCCGCAGGCCCACTGCCTTCTGGGAGCAGCCTCCCCGTTGCCTGGCAACCGCCTCCTCCCGTGCCCTTCTCGCGGGAGTTGCCCGCAGTGACACCAGACGCCTGGTACACGTTGGGGCCACGCGGTTTCGGCCCGCTCTGGGCAGGCTAGTCAGGGAGGGCGGGGACAGGGCCTCGCGGCCTGGACTGATGCACGTCGGAGACTTGTAGGCCTCAGACGCCTGGGCTGGCCGGTCGCAAGGGCCGTGGGTCCGCCAACGCCTGGAGGTGCGCAGTCGGGTAAGTACCTTTCACGCCTTCAGGCCGCCTAGGCCACGGGCCTCCCAGGCTCCACTCAGACCTGGTCACCAGCGGTCTTTGACTCGGATGATGTGGTGGACGCCGAGCACTGTGTCTGGGTTTGGCAAGCACGTCATAATTACAAGGCAGTACAGCGCATAGTAGGTGCACAGCATTTGTTGCTTAACCGCCACCGCAGTCGATCATTCTTGGCCTTCGTCATTGGCTGCTGTGCTCCCCGTACTCTTGGGTCCCGCGATGCCCCTCCTCGGAGACTTTCAGTCTTCTCTGCCCGCTGCTGCTTCGCTGGTTTCTGCTTGAGGGTCCCGTTCTCGGTTCTCTTCTAGCAGTTCTTGGTCTGCTACACCATCTCCTCAGTTACAGGGTGGTTTAGATGGTTCCTTAAATGCTCTCAACTACAAAAGCTCTAGGACTGCATTTTATCTTTTTTGTAGGGCAGCCTTAGTGCTTTTTTTTTTTTCACACTTTAGACTCTTTAATTTTTTTTATTTTTTGTCTTTTTGCCATTTCTTGGGCTGCTCCCGCGGCATATGGAGGTTCCCAGGCTAGGGGTCGAATCGGAGCTGTAGCTGCCGGCCTACGCCAGAGCCACAGCAATGCAGGATCTGAGCCGCGTCTGCAACCTACACCACAGCTCACGGCAACGCCGGATCATCAACCCACTGAGCAAGGCCAGGGATCAAAACCGCAACCTCATGGTTTCCAGTTGGATTAGTTAACCACTGAGCCACGACGGGAACTCCTAGACTCTTTAAATCTGAAGTCATAATGATTGCTTTCTTTCCTAATCTCCCACCTCCTGTATGTTCACTAAATTCACCACAGTCCCTAAGGCATGAAACTGTCAGATTTGACTCTTAACCATTCTCTAGGCCTTTTACCCTGTGAGGTGCTGGGTCCTTTACAGTTATCTCCATCCTTCTGCTCTTTGCATTCTTAGAGCTCTCCCACAGGTCTCCCAGGCTTTTCTTGGTTTCTTCCTGTAGTTTTCTTTTTGCTTCTCGGGCTGGATAATTTCAAAAGATCAATCTTCAAGTCTGCTGATCCTTTCTTTCTTTTACTTCTCAAATTTGCTGTTGAATCTCTCTAGTGAATTTTTCACTTCAGTTAATGTAATTTTCAGCCCAGAATTTCTGGTTGCTTCCTTATATCATTCTTTTTATTGATATTCTTGTTTATTGATTTCCTTTAGTTCTTTGTCCATAGTTTCCCGATCTCACTGAGAATGTTTAAGATGGTTGCTGTAAGTTATTGTTTAGGAGTTCCTGTTGTGGCTCAGTGGTTAACGAATCCGACTAGGAACCATGAGGTTGTGGTTTTGATCCCTGGTCTTGCTCAGTGGGTTAAGGATCCAGCATTGTGGTGAGCTGTGGTGTAGGTCGAAGACGCGGCTCAGATCCCATGTTGTTGTGGCTCAGGTAGGCAGGCTGGTGGCAATAGCTCCGATTACACCCCAGGCCTGGGAGCCTCCATATGCCGTGGGTGTGACCCTAGAAAAGACAAAAAAAAAAGATTCTTAAATAAAAAAATAAAGTTATTGTTTAGTTAGTCCAATATTTGGGCCTCTGTAGGGAAAATTTTTGTCAAATTTTTTTTTCTTGTGAATGGTCCATACTTTCCTGCCTCTTTTTTTTTTTTTTCTTTTTAGGGCCTCACCTGTGGCAAATGGAAGTTCCCAGGCTAGGGGTCAAATTGGAGCTGCAGCTGCCGGCCTATACCATAGCCACAGCAATGCCAGATGTGAGCTGTCTTTGCAACCTATACCGCAGCTTTCTTCAACACCAGATCCTTTGACCCACTGAGTGAGGTCAGGGATGGAACCCACATCCTTATGGGTACTGGTAGGGCTCTTAACCTACTGAGCCACAATGGGAACTCCTTCAATTTTTGGTTGTTGTTGAGGGAGTTCCTGTCTGGCTCAGTGGGTTAAGAACCTGACATAGTGTCCATGAGGATGTGGGTTTGATACCTGCCCTCACTCAGTGGGTTAAGGATGTGGCATTGCCAAAAGCCACAGTATACATCAAAGATGGGGTTTGGATCTGGCCTGCTGTGGTGTAGGCCAACAACTGCAGCTGGAATTGGGACCCCTAGCCAGGGAACTTCTTTATGCCACAGAAGTAGCCCTAAAAATTTTAAATAAAAAATAAAATTTTTTGTTGAGAACTGTACATTCTAAGTGTTATAATGTGGTAGCTCTCAAAACATGATTCTTACTCATCAAGGATTGCTAGTTTTTGCTTGTTAAGGACTGGAGCTATCTGATACTTTCACAAACTGTTCAAAATATGTATTCCTTGTTTTTGTGTGGTCACTGAAGTTTCTGTTCTGTTTTCTCTGCAGTCAGTCACTGACATGACAGATTTCCTTACATGTTTGACTCTAAATAGGGAGATAGGGGAGGGGTATTCTGTCTCTCTAAATCTGAGAGATGCCCTGGAGAACCAAAGCTGCCAGTAGGGTCAAATCAAGGGCAACCATCTGTGCTGATCCTCAGGGATCCACCAGACTGATCAAGCTGCATAATCTGAAAGTTTTGGAGGACAGTGTTTCTACCGCCTGCTCTGGCATCAGCCAGCTTCTTCAGGAACACAGGCTGCTATCCATACAGCTGGAGCATGTCTGAGAAATGAGGGATGGTGTCCGTTTGCACATGCTGTTCACTTGTGAAAGATCGGCAACCTTTCCCTTCATTGTTATAAGGACAACTCTAGTTGTTAAAAGTTTCTGGTCCAAGCTCCAGAATGGTTGATTCCACTGATTCCACTTACTCTTTGTAGCTTAACAGTTGCTTCAGTGAAGGGACCAATGCCTGGTTTCTACTCTTTCCTTTTGTGTGAAATCACTCGGAGGCATATTTTCTTTTTTTCTTTTTTGGCTGCCCAACAGCATATGGAGTTCCCAGGCCAGGGATCAGATTGAAGCCACAGTTGAGACCTAAGCTAAAGCTGTGGCAAGGCCCGATCCTTAACCCATTGAGCCGGGCTAGGGATTGAACCTGCGTCCCAGCACTCCCAAGATGCTGCCTATCCCATTGCACCACACTGGGAACTCCTGAGTCTTTTTTTTTTTCCCCCAGTCTTTTTGTCGTTTTAGGGCCGCACGTGCAGCATGTGGAGGTTCCCAGGCTAGAGGTCTAATTGGAGCTACAGCTGCTGGCCTACACCATAGCCACAGCAACAAAGGATCTGAACCGCATCTGCGAGCTACACCACAGCTCACAGCAACACTGGATCCTTAGCCCACTGAGCGAGGCCAGGGATCAAACCCACAACCTCATGATTCCTAGTCAGATTCGTTTCCACTGCGCCATGATGGGAACTCGTCCTGAGTCATGATTTTTAAAAATATGTATTGTGATAATCTGTTTTCTTCATTGGTATGTTTAGATGATTTACATTTAATATAATTTTGATTGGTTAGGATTTAAGTCTGCTATTTTACCAGTTTTCTATTTGCTCCCTCTGTTTTTTTGCACCGCCTTTTCTCTTTTCTTGCCTGCTTATGGGTTACTTGAACATTTTTTAGCATATCATTTTAATATAGCTATGGAATTTTTATTTTTATTTATTTATTATGGCCACACTTGTGGCCTATGGAATTTCCGGGGCCAGGGATCGAATCAGAGCCTTAGCTGTGACCTGCACCACAGCTGGCCAAAGCTAGATCCTTTAACCCATTGTGCTGGAGATTAAAGGGATCAAACCTCTGTAGCGACCCAAGCCACTGCAGTCAGATTCTTAACCCACTGCACCCCAGCAAGAACTCCTAAAAGTTGTAATGTAGCTTTCTCATGTAGGTTTTCAGTGGTTGCTGTTGAGATTATATTACACATACTTAAAATAGGTTATATTATCAACTTTTACCAGTTTAGGCAGAATGTAAAGGGACCTTTAGGTCCCGTTTCTTTCTTTTACCATATATATGTATGTATGTATATATTTTTGGTCTTTTTGTCTCTTTAGGGCCGCACCCTCGGCATATGGAGGTTCCCAGGCTAGGGGTCTAATCGGAGACATAGCTGCCGGCCTACACTAGCCACAGCACTGCACGATCCGAGCTGCGCCTGTGACCTGAGCACACTGAGGGAGGCCGGGGATCGAACCCACGTCCTCACGGATGCTAGTCAGGTTTGTTAACTGCTGAGCCACAACGGGAACTCCTACAACATTGTCTTAAAATTTACCTCTATATATACTGAGAATCACATGAGATGATGTTATAATTTTGCCTTCATCCACCAAACATTAAAAATTCTATAGAGTCCCTGATGGCCTAGCGGTTTAACAATTCGGCATTGTCACTCCTGTGGCTCAGGTCACTGCTGTGGCACAGGCTCGATCCCTGGCCTGGGAATGTCCACATGCCATAGGCACAGCCAAATAAATAAATAAATAAAAATAAAATCCTTGTTCAGTAATTGTAATATCTTTGTCACCTTACAGTTGACACCTGTTGCTTGCCTTTTCCCATTTGAGTTGTTTTTCTTGGTTCTTAGTATGAATAATTTTTTATTTTACCATGGACATTTTGAATATTATGGAGTAAGCACATATGTTTGAATATTATATTCACATATGTTTGAATATTATGTTTATGTAAATTTTCTATTGTAGCAGGAAGTCAGTGTCAGTATGTTTATATTCAGAATGCACACTCTGGTCCAATTTTGTGAGCTCTGGTTTGAAGATTGGTTTCATTTTCACAACCTTTGCAGAGCAGTTCTGGCAGTTCTGGCCTGCCCTACTTGTTGGGCTACCCAGAGGTCAGTTTGAAATCTTGGAGTATTCCACAGCGTAGCTCAGTTCTCAGACCTTTGGCTGTGTTGCTACTGATTGTTTTCATGCACACCCTGCTTGGGAAGACATGACCAGTATCTCATACACGTGTTTAAAGAATCCCTTTTTCTAGCTCCGTACTCTCTATTTGAGGGTGGATGGGTTGCCACCTTTTTACTATTATTAGTGCAGGTTATGGACAGTCAACAAGGTTCCTGCCCACAAGTCTCCAGTACCTGGTGGGGCGGGCAGAGATGCCACCTCCGCCTTGTTGGTCCAAGGTGGGGATGGTCAGCAGGGCTTCATCCCACAGTCCCAGCAGTGCCTGATGGGGATGGGGAAAGGTATGGGATCTTTTGTGGTATTTTCCTGGAGTAGGGTTGTGGCAGTCAAAAGGATGCCAGTCCGCAGAGCTACCCTCTTCCTGGTCAGTTGTTGGAGAGAATGGGTTTATTTTGTTTTAGGAGGGGCTTGTTGGCATGTTCTAGTTGCACACTGCTCTAACACCCAAACCAAAATATGTAGGAAGCAAAACAGACAAATAGACCACCCAGGGAACTCAGCCCTGAGTCATCCTATGAGTCCCCAGTCAGTTTGCTTTCCTTTCTCCACCTTTCAAGAGGTTTGTTTTTGGGTTTTTTTTTTTTTTTTTTGATAGTTGTATTGTGTATTTTGAACAGGAGTTTTGGTTGTAACTAGCAAGAGGAAGATGATGGCATGTGCTTGCTCCATCTTCTGTGGAACTGGAAACAGCATAAGGCGTTTTAAATTGTTCTCTGAATAAGTTTTAGAGGGTAACTTCTCATTTTAGCAACAGTACACTTGTTCCTACACAATGAAAAATCCTACCCGTTTTGTGTACTGTTTATGCCTCTGTCCCATGGGTCCATACCTCAGTGGCTGGTGAAAACCTAACCCCAGTACACAACCCGCACCATCTTCCTGAAGAACTCTACTCCTCAGCTCCCTGCCTTGGGACTCTGGCTCAGAGACCTCTCCAGATCTTCCTCCTTTCGTCTGTCCACTTGGGCCCCCTCCTCCAGGTGGTCAGCCTCCGCCTTTTCAACCCTTGCTGAACTTGCAATAGGGCTGTTGGGAAGATTAAATAGACTGATACATGTCAGGCCCTTAACAACAGCAGCTGGCACAGAATAAGCAGTCCTTACATCACGATGGTGTTTGTTAGACCCTTCAGCTTCCAGTAAAAGAAACCTCAACTGTCTATGGTCTCCAAAGTAGGGAAGCCAGATTCTTGGTAGCTTCAGTTTGAAGAGGAAATTCATTCATGTGAACATTTATTGCATAATCACCACGTGGAGTATCAAAAGGTGAACAAATAAGACACAATCCCTGTCTTCAGAGAGCCCAGAGCCCAGAGTGGGGAATAATAGATATGCGAATGAGCACAGTTAAGCACATAAACGCAATGGAATCGCCTGTGTAAGCGAGCAGGGCCACCAAGGTGGGGAGTGGCCATAGGGTTGAGGTCAAGGGAGGGTTCACAGAATTAGTAACAGGCTGAGTCTTAGAAGATACGTAGCTTTTCCCCAGGTGAGTAAAAGCATTTCATGTAGTAGCAGGAAGAGCAAAATGTCAGAAGCTTAAAGCCATGTGGTAGGTAGTTTAGCACCCACATAATCTGTGTCACTTCTGCAGGTGGATTGAAAAGCAACTGTCACCTTCCCGTATGTTTAGAGAAGCACACACGCCAGACTCTAACCCAATTTTCAAGGTCCTTCATGATCTAGTCCCTACTTACCTTGCTGGCTTTTTCCCTCCTCAGTTGCTTACAGATATTTATGTTGTCTGATACAATGTGTTAATACTTGAACAGTGATGCACAGTATCCATTCTTTACAAACTCTTAAAATCTGACTCTGGAGACCATTAGCTGCAGACACATTTAATCCAAAGTATAAGATGAGGGGGAAAAAATCCCTTTAGTCACTGATCTGAATGGAGGGTGCTTACGTGGTGGCAACTTAAGGTTTTAACTGTACCCCTGTGGGATCTGCCCACCTCCACTGTGCCGCTGACACACCCTGTGCGGTCTCTTTATTCACAGCTGCTTCAGGTATAGGTATTTCTCCAGCCTTTCCTTAGTTTATCTGGATGAGTCTTGGGCAGATTCAATTTTACCTTCCACGCTGGGGCCTCTGGGGAAGGAGAGATACTAAACCATGCGGCTCTCCCCCATTTCACCCGCCTGGGGAGGGGGGGGGGTCATTGCCCACTTCTGTCCCCTCCAGTCTCTCTTTTCCTAAAACACTGCTGACCGAAGGCCGCTCCCGTTCTCAGGGGGCCCAGCACGTAGGACATGAGCCAGGACACATGGTATCTCCCCTCCGTGTCCTCCCTCAGCACTTCCCCTTGCCCCCTCTGCTCTCGTCACCCTGAAACAGCATGCAGACTCACCAGCTTCTCTTTCGACCACACCTTTACACCTAGTGGTGCCTATACTTACTGCTCTTTCTTAGCACTTCACCCCCTCAGCCGAAGACAAGACCGCCTCACAGAGGCCTTTGCCGACTGACCCTAGTGTGGGGTGTACCGCCATCCTGTGCTGTCATGACAGCCTGTGGCAGTGGGCGTCGTGAAGATGGCCACAGTAATGTCGCCCATCACGCATGCTCTTCTTTCACTGTAACCTTAAAGCTTCCTCCATTACGAGGTGAGAGGTGTGTCTCTTCCCCTTGAACCTGTGTTGACCTTTGTGATTGCCTTGACCTCGTAGAGTAGAACAGAAGTGACTCTGGGAGTCCCCGTCGTGGCTCAGCAGAAACAAATCTGACTAGTATCCATGAGGTTTCGGTTTTGATCCCTGGCCTCGCTCAGTGGATTAAGGATCCGGCCTTGCCGTGAGCTGTGGTGTAGGTCACATACGTGGTTGGGATCTGGCGTAGTTGTGGCTGTGGTATAGGCCAGTGGCTACAGCTCCAATTCAACCTCTAGCCTGAGAACCACTATATGTTGTGGGTGCGGCCCTAAAAAGACAAAAAAAAAAAAAAGTGACTCTATGGACCTTCCCAGGCTAGATCATCCAAATGCTGTGCACGTCCACCTTTCTCCCTGTGAATGCTGGCTCTTAGACCTCAGCCGCCGTACTCCAAGGAAGCCCAAACTAACCCATGTGGAGAGACAGCATGGAGCAGAAATGTGCACATGTCCCCGGCCCACAATTTAATAGATGTCCCGCTGACAGCCTCTAGTGTGTGAGAGAAGATGCCTCAGTGATTCCAACCTGCTACCGTCAGTCCCCCCGAGCCTTTGAGTTTTCCCAGTTGAGGTCTCAGATGTTGTGGAGCCGAAAGTTCTGTTGGAGCCAGTCCACCAGAATCAGAATCCCCGAGGATGATAAAATGATTGTTTTATGCCACTGCAGTCTTTATTGGTTTCTTATGCTATTAGTAACCAAGTCTTTACTACTTTGGTATTTGCAGTGTTTTTCTAGCTACTTGAGACTACCCAGTTAAACGACATGCTTTAGTTCCTCAGAAAATTAAATATAGAACTACCATATGATCTCGCAGTCCCACTCTTGGACATCTATCCAGACAAAACTATAATTCAGAAAGATACACGCACACCTATGTTCACTGCAGTGCTATTCACAATAGCTAAGACATGGAAACAAACTAAATGTCCACCAACAGATGAGTGGATTAAGAAGATGTGGTACATCTGTACAATAGGATACTACTCAGCCATAAAAAAAGAATGAGATAATGCCATTTGCAGCAACATGGATACAACTAGAGATTCTCATACTAAGTGAATTAAGAAAAAGACAAATACCATGTGATAGCCCTTACATGTGGAATCTAAAATATGGCACAGATGAACCTGTCTACAAAGCAGAAGCAGACTCGTAGACATGGAGAATGGATTTGTGGTCGCCAGTGGGAGAGGGAGTGGGATGGATTGGGAGTTTGGGGTTAGTGGATGCAAACTATTACCTTTAGGATGGATAGACGATAAGGTCCTACTGATAGCACAGGGCACTCTGTCCCATCTCCTGGGATAGACCATGGTGGAAAATAATAGTTAAAAAAGAATATATGTGTGTGTGTATAACTGAGTCACTTTGCTGAATAGTAGAAATTGGCGCATTATAAATCAACTATATTTTAATTAAAAAGTTTTTAATTAAAAAACCCTACACGCTCCTTGAGGAGTGGGACTGCGGCTGTAGTCCTCATTGCCATATCCTGTGTAGTACAGAGTAGGTAGTGGGGGCGCAATAAATAGTAAGCTCATGTCTAGAAGGTTACGTGTTTCTTCTCTTAATGTGGTAGACACCCAGGTTGGTGTCTGCAAGCCCGCACGCCTGTGTTCCTGCTCCCAGAGTTGCTTCTGGCCTGCTGTGCTCACTAGGTGAGCCATCCATCCCTCAGGATCTTGTCTTTCTCCCCACCCTGACTGGTTTGTTAGTGAGCGATGCACCTGATTGTTTCGGTCACATTTTTTTTTGTCTTTTGCTATTTCTTTGGGCCGCTTCCACGGCATATGGAGGTTCCCAGGCTAGGGGTTGAATCGGAGCTGTAGCCACCGGCCTACGCCAGAGCCACAGCAACGTGGGATCCGAGCTGCGTCTGCAACCTACACCACAGCTCACGGCAACGCCGGATCGTTAACCCACTGAGCAAGGGCAGGGACCGAACCCGCAACCTCATGGTTCCTAGTCGGATTCGTTAACCACTGCGCCACGACGGGAACTCCTCGGTCACATTTTTAAGTGACAGATGGGGCCTGGCATGATTCATGCCACCTCTGCAGGGAAGAGTGGAAAGAGTGAAGAAGTAGGAGTTCCAAAGACAGATGACCCATTTTTTAATTCAGTTAACAACACCCTGAGAAAGTAAATTAAAATCTTAGGTAGTTTGGGATTTTGTCCTTTATGGCTCTTCTTCACTGATAGTGTGAGGCTCTTGGAGGTAACATTATTCCCATGCTCTTGTGGACAAGCGTTAGGCTGCCCTCTAGTGGGAAGCAGCGCAGTTAGGTCCTGCTCTAAGTATTAGACCTGAGGCAACCTGGACCTCTGCAGCAAAGATTAGTTTAGGAACCAGCTCTGTCTTGTTGGCTGTATATAATCAGCACTTAGGATATACCTGGCATTTAGTAAGAGCTCTTCTAATATTTGTTGAACAAACTAACCACCAGGCACTGTTTATGAGCACTAGCACATATATGTTGAAGACATTAAGCCAAGCACTGCAGATGATAAAATTGGGGCCAGGTGGTAAATATTTTAGGCTTAGAGGCCATATGGTGTCTGTCACAACTACTCAGCTCTTCTCTTGTGGTGGAAAGCAGCCGCAGACAATACAAAATCTAACGTGTGTTGCAGTTCCAATGAAACTTGGATTTTTACAGAGTAAAATGCAGTAGGAATGATGGTGTGTGACATGAGATTAAGGCCTAAAAGGTGTCGTGGCTTTTTGCTTGCTCTCCTTGGATCACTGGCTTTGTGGGAAGCCAGCCGCCACGTGGTGAGGACGCTTAAACCACCCTGTGGAGAGGTCCCTGTAGTAGGAAAACAAGGTCTTCTGCCAACAGCTGGCAAGGAACTGAGGCCTCTTCCAAACAACCAGGCGAGTGAGCTGTCTGGGAAGCAGATCCCTTACTGCCACGGCCTGAAACATCCTGAGCCAGAAGCACCTACTGAAGCCACTCCCAAATTCCTGACTCTGTAAGATAAGAAGTGTTTCTTGATTTAAGCTACTAAGTTGTGGGGTAATATGTTGTGCAGTAATAGATAACAGATGTATCCAGTGTTCCAGCATCTTCCTTGTTGAATTACAGAGATGCCAATATAGAACATTGGTTGACCACACATATGTTAGTCTTTTTCTAGATTCTCTCTTCTGTTCCCTTAAGCCATATGCCTGTATTTATGCCAACATACTGTCTTAGTTGCTGTAGTCTTGAAGTCAGGTTGTGTAAGTCCTCCAATTTTGTTAACGATTCTTTCTTCTGTCAAAATCGACTTGGCTATTCTGGGTTCTTTGCATATCCATATCCATTTTAAATCAGCTTGTCAGTAGTTTCTAGTTTAAAAAACCTGGGATTTTCATTAGGGTTGCACTGAATCTATACATCACTGTGAAGAGAACAGCTGGATTAACAATGTTGACTGTTCCAATCCATGAACATATATCTCTTCCATTTATTTAGATCTTCTTTAATGACTAAAAAAATGATTTACAGGTGTTCTCACTGTGGCCCAATGGGATTGATGGTGTCTTGGGAGCGTTGGGATGCAGGGCCCATCCCCAGCCTGGCACAGTGAACTAAGGATCCATTGCTGCTGCAGCTGCAGCTTAGGTCACAACTGTGGCTCAGATCTGATTCCTGGCCCAGGAACTCCATATGCCAAGGAGTGGCCAAAAAAGAAAGAAAAAAAATTTATTTAGTGTAATGTTTTAGTGTAGCAGTCCTGCACGTATTTTGTTAAATTCATCTCTAAATATTTCATGTTTTATGCTGTTATAATTGGGGGGAGGGGTTGTTTTGTTTTTTTGGCTGGGTCCATGACATGTAGAAGTTTCCAGGCCAGGAATCAAACCCATGCTGCAGTTGTGACCTGTGCCACAGCTGCAGCCATATGGGAAATTCTAGTATTGTATTTTTATTTATTTTTTATTATTTATTTATTTGGGGGGGGGTTGATTTTGTTTTTGTCTTTCTAGGGCCGCGCCTGCGGCATATGGAGGTTCCCAGGCTAGGGGTCTGATCGGAGCTCTCGATGCCAGCCTACACCACAGCCACAGCAACTCGGGATCCAAGCCACGTCTGCGACCTACACCACAGTTCACGGCAACAATGGATCCTTAACCCACAGAGCAAGGCCAGGGATCAATCCACAACCTCGTGGTTCCTAGTAGGATTCGTTAACCACTGAGCCATGACGAGAACTCCTAGTATTGTATTTTTAAATATAAAATTTCAAGTGTTTGTTGCTAGCAGGTAGAAATACAATTGATATTTGTATATCAACTGTTTCCTGTAATCTTGCTAAAGTCACTACTAGTTCTAGCAATTTTTTTGTAGATTGCTTAGGATTTTCTGTGAACATAATCATGTCACTTGCAAATAAAGAACATTTTTACTTCTTCCTTTCCAAGTTGTATATCGTTTCATTCTTTTTCTTGAGTTTATTGCCCTGGCAATGTTGAATAAAACTGATGAAATGGACATCCTTACCTTCTCAATAAGTGTGACGTTAGCTGTAAGCTTTTTAATATGTCATGTCCTTTATTTTGTTGAGAAACTTCCTTTATTTCCCTCAGTTGCAGTTTTTGTTTTGCTTTGTTTTTTGGGTTTGTTTGTTTGTTTGTTTTTTCCTTTTTTTAGGACCGCACGCAGCGTATGGAGGTTCCCAGGCTAGGGGTTGAATCGGAGCTACAGCTGCTGGCCTACACCACAGCCACAACCACCCAGGATCAGAGCCACATCTTAGACCTATACCACAGCTCACAGCAACAGCGGATCCCTGACCCCCTGAGCAAGGCCAGAGATTGAATCTGCATCCTCACGGATACTAGTTGGATTCGTTTCCACTGCACCACAATGGGAAGCCAGAGGTTTTTTTTTTTTAATTTAATAATGAGTGAGTATTGAATTTTGTCAGATGCTTTTACTGTATCTTTTAATTCTAGTGTTTAGAGGCATTCCCCTTGCGGCTCAGCCGTAATGAACCTAACTAGTATCCATAAGGATACGGGTTCGATCCCTGGCCTTGCTCAGTTGGTTAAGGATCCAGCATGGCCATGGGCTGTGGTGTAAGTTACAGATGTGGCTCAGATCTGGTGTGGGCTGCAGCTGTGGCTCAGATCTGGTGTGGCTGCAGCTCCAGTTTGATCCCTAGCCTGAGAACTTCGATGTGCCGCAGGTGGGGTCCTAAAAAGAAAAAAAAAATTAATCTCAGTGTTTAGACTATTTACTTTTACTGTGATTGACGTTTTAGGTTTGCTTTTATCATCTTTCTGTTTTGTATTGGTCCTTTGTTTCTGTTTCCCTCTGGTTCTGCATTCTTTCGGCTCACTCCAGCAATTTTTGTTACTCCATTGTCTTTTTTGTTGACTTACATGGTTATACCGCATAATATAGTTAACTGTATTCACTGTAACGTGCATCAGAGCCCCCTCGTGTACATGAGATGTTGCTTTGTACCCTTTAACCCTCATCTCCCCTTTCCCCTCCCCCTGGTAGTCACCGTTCCACACTCCACTTTGGAGTTCTGCTTTTTTAGAGTCCGTGCATAAGTGAGAACATACAGCATTTGTCTGTTTGACTTATTTCACTTAGCATAATGCCCTCAAGGTTCATACACATTATTGCCAAAGGTGGTATTTTCTTCATTTTTATGGCCGAATAATATTTTATCATATATACCCACCACATAAGCCATTTGTATATCCTTGGAGAAATGGCTATGCAAGTCCTTTGTCCGTTTTCTAAAATTGGAGTATAGATGATGTTTGGCATTATGTAAGTCACAGGTATATAGAAGAGTGACCTAGAATTTTTAGAGTTTATAGTAGTTATAAAATAACCTTTTAGTTATTTATAACGTTTAAAGTTATGAAACATTCGTTATATTCCCCATGTTGTAGCTTATTTTATACCTAATAGTTTATACTTCTGAACCTCCTGCCCCTCTCTTGGCCCTCTCCTTCTCTCTTTCCCCACTGGTAACCACGAGTTAGTTCTCTGTATCTGTGAGTCTGCTTTTTTTGTTATATTCACTAGTTTGTTGTATTTTTTAGATTCCCACATAAAAGTGATATCATACAGTATTTGTCTTTGTTTCACTTAATTCATTTAGGATAATGCCCTCAGAGTCTACCTATGTGGCTGCAAATGGCAGGATTTCCTTCATTTTACGGCTGAATAATATTTCATTGAATATGGTTTTGTTTTTTATGGCTAAGGAGTATTTCATTGCATGTATATACCACATCTTCTTTATCCATTCGTCTCTTAGGTTGCTCCCATATCTTGGCAATTGTGAATAATGCTGCTGTGAACATTGGGGTGTATGTATCTTTTCAAATTAGCGGTTTTTGGCATTTTTTTCATATATATCCTAGGAGTGGAATTGCTGGGACATAGGGTAGTTATATTTTTAGTTTTTTTGAGAAACCTTCATACTGTTTTCCACAGTGGCCCCACAAATTTACATTCCCACCAATAGTGTGCAAGGGATCCCTTTTCTCCACATCCTCACCAACATTTGTTATTTTTGTTTTGTTTTTTTCCTCTTTGGCTGCACCTGTGGCACAGGGAGGTTGCCAAGTCAGGGATCAAGCCTGTGCCGCAGTCGAGACCTCCACCACAGCTGCAGCAATGCCAGATCCTTAACCCACGGCACCACAGAACTTCCTTATTCATGTTCTTTTTGGTGATAGTCATTCTGACAGGGGTGAGATGACATTTCATTGTGGTTTTGATTTGTGTTGCTTTGCTCTTTTTAAAATCTGCATATTTTTAAATTGGTTTATAGATATCTCTTCGAGTTCATGTTTTCCATTTTGGGGGTATATACCTAGGAGTGGAATTGTAGAGTCATACGGAACTCCTGTATATTTAACTTTTGAGGAACTGCCAAACTATTTTCCACAGTTCAAGATTTTTGTACTTTGTCTTTTAACAGTTTGATTATACTGTGTCTCAGTGTGCACCTCTTTGAGGTGATTTTATGTGGAGTTTATTGAGCTTCTTAGATGTGCAGATTCATGTCTTTGAGCAAATGTGGAGATCTTTGACCAGTATCTCTTCAAATAGTCTTTCTTCCTGTTTCCTACTTCTCTTTCTGAGACTCCCATAATGTATATGTTGGTCTTCTTGATGGTGTCCCCGAGCTCTCTTTTTCTCTTTTCACTTTGTTTCAGCTCCTCAGACTGGATAATTTCAGTGGACATATGGCTTTTCTTCAGTACTTAGCCAGGCCTATATTGATACTAGGGATCAACTCAAAGTCTTGTCAGGTATTTTCTTTTTTTGCTAGAAACTAGTATTTTTATTTTTTTACTAAAGTATAGTTAATTTACCACATTCTATTAGTTTCAGGTGTACAACATAGTGATGCAATATTTTATAGGTTATATTCCATTTGAAATTATCACATATTGGCTCTATTGCATGTGCTATACAATATATTCTTGTAGCTTATTTAGTTTAGAAATAGTAGTTTGTCCCTTTTAATCCCCTATCTCATCTTGCCCATCTCCCCGCTGATAACCACTGATTTGTTCTATCTGTGAGTCTGTTTCCCTTTTTGTCAGGTATTTCCTGAGCATGCATCTTGCCTGGGCATTCACCTGGCCTTCTAAATCCTCTTATGTATAGATGCTTGTAAATGCCCTGATTTCCCAGGGAAACACTCCCCAGCTTTTCCTCCCAGACTAGACGGTCTGCATTAGTGTGTTTGGAGGTTGCCTTAGCAAAATACCACAGACTAAGTGGCCTAAACAACAAAAGTTTATTTTCTCACAGTTCTGGATGATGGAAGACGGAAGTCCAGATCAGAGTGTTAGTAGGGCTGGATTCTCCTGAGTCTTCTCTTCTTGGTTTCTAGATGGCCCCCTTCTTGTTGTAAAGTCACACGGCCTTTTCTCTGTACACACACCTCTTATTTATTTATTTATTTATGGCCGCACCTGTGGCATATAGACGTTCCCAGGCCAGGGACTGAATCTAAGCCACAGCTGCAAGCTACGCCACAGCTGGGGCAATGCCAGATCCTTAATCCACTGCGCTGGGCTGGGGATCAAACCTGCACCTCTGCAGCGACCCAAGCTGCTGCACTCAGATTCTTAACCCACTATGCCATGGCAGGAACTCCTCCACCTCTTCTCATAAGGGCACTGGTCATACTGGATTAGCTCCCCACTCATATGACCGCCTTTAACTTTAATTACCTTTTCAAAGGCTATGTCTCCAAATACAATTATATATATTGGTAGCTGGGATTCAATATATACATTTTGAGGTAACACAGTTCAGTTCCTAACAGCAGTCCATTGTGTATCTCAGCTGTAAACTTTTGCACCAAGCACGTGTGATTTGCTTTCCTTTCTATGTTTTCAAGCAAAGTAAGGTCTACTCTGCTCTTGGAATTCCCATCATGGCTCAGTGGTTAATGAACCTGACTAGTATCCATGAGGATGCGGGTTCGATCCCTGGCCTTGCTCATTGGGCTAAGGATCCAATGTTGCCATGAGCTGTGGTGTAGGTCACAGACCTGGCTTGGATCCCACATTGCTGCGGCTGTGGTATAGGCCAGCAGCCGTAGCTCCAGTTCGACCCCTAGCCTGGGAACCTCCATATGCCGTGGGTGCGGCCCTAAAGAGACCAAAAAAAAAAAAAAAAAAGGTCTACTCTGCTCCCTATGGAACCAGGGACCAGATTCCCACATGGGAATGCAGGTTTCTGTCTTCAAGGTTGCTGCCAAGCCTGGGAGTGGGTAGGAGAAAAGCAAGTAAAAATGCCACAAAGCTTTCCACCACTTTAAAATTGTTATTTTCTTGATTTAGCATTTGTTTGGTTATTGTAAACTTTGATTATTTTCCAGAGTTCTGATAAAGTTGGTTCTAAGAGTTACTGCTTTGTTTTTAGTGTTTCTGGGGGGAGATTGGGAGCATGAAGCTGCCTACTCTCTTTTGCTTATGTCACTCGATTATGCTTTTAAAATATGGAGGCGTTCCGTCATGGCTCAGTGGTTAACGAATCTGACTAGGAACCATGAGGTTGTGGGTTCGATCCCTAGCCTTGCTCAGTGGGTTAACGATCCGGCATTGCTGTGAGCTGTGGTGTAGGTGGCAGACACAGCTCAGATCCCATGTTGCTGTGGCTCTGGCGTAGGCCAGTGGCTACAGCTCCAATTGGACCCCTAGCCTGGGAACCTCCATATGCCACGGGAGCGGCCCCAGAAAAGGCAAAAAGACAAAAATAAAAATAAAAATAAAATAAAATAAGGAAAAAGTCATAAATATTTACCTATGTAGTTACCATTTCCACTGCTCTTAATTCCTTTGTGTAAATCTAGATTTCCACATGGGATCATTTTGTCTACCTGAAGGACTTTCTTTAACATTTCTTATAGTTAGTTCAGTGGTGATGAATTCTTTTAGCTTTTCTGTCTGAAGAAACCATATTAAAGATGTTTTTGCTGGGCATATAATTCTAGATTTACAGGGTTTTTTTTTCCTTTCAGTACCTTAAAGTTGTTAGTATACTGTCTTCTTATGTGCATTGTTTCCAACAGGAAATTTAGAATCATTTTTATCTTTGTTCCTCTCTAAGTAACATTCTTTTTTCTTTAGAATTTTTTCTGTATTGTTGGTTTTGACAGTTTGGCTTTGGTGTGACTTGTTACAGTACTCTTTATATTTCTTGTACTTGGGATTGATATTCAGAATTGTGGGGTTATATTTTTCATTACGTTTGGAAAGTTTGGGGCCATTACTGCTTGTTGTATTTTTCCATATTGCCACTTTACTTTTTGAACATATGGAATACAGTTAAAATAACTTTTTCTTTTTTTCATCTTTTTAGGGTTGCACCTGTGTCATATGGCAGTTCCCAGGCTAGGGGTCGAATTGGAGCTGTAGCTTCCGGCCTGTGCCACAGTCGCAGCAACGCCAGACATGAGGCAAGTCTTCAACCTACACCACAGCTCATGGCAACACTAGAACCCCTTAACCCACTGAGCGAGGCCAGGGATCAAACCTGAATCCTCATGGATACTGGTCAGGTTTGTTACTGCTGAGCCACGAGGGGAGCTCCTAAAATAACTTCTAATGTTAATCTCTGTTAATTTTAACATGTATGTCAGTTCTGGGTCAGTTTTGATTATTCTCCTCCTGACGGGTCATGTTTTCCTGCTTGTTTGTATGCCTGGTAATCTACATTTTGATGTCAGACTATGTGAAGTTTACCTTGTGGAGTGCTGCTTGTTTTTTGTTCGTGTGCATTTTTTTTTTAATTTTTTTTGTCTTTTGTTGTTGTTGTTGTTGTTGTTGTTGCTATTTCTTGGGCCGCTCCCTCGGCATATGAAGGTTCCCAGGCTAGGGGTTGAATCGGAGCTGTAGCCACCGGCCTACGCCAGAGCCACAGCAACGCGGGATCCAAGCCGCGTCTGCAACCTACACCACAGCTCACGGCAACGCCGGATCCTTAACCCACTGAGCAAGGGCAGGGACTGAACCCGCAACCTCATGGTTCCTAGTCAGATTCTTTAACCACTGCGCCACGACGGGAACTCCGCATTTTCTTGAACTTTGTTTTAGGATGCAGTAAAGGTCCTTGGAAACAGTTTGATCCTTTCAGGCTTTGTTTTTTGCTCTATTAGGTTGGCCCAGAACAGAGCTCATTATTTCCTGTTACTGAGGCAACACCTTCCTGAGTACTCTAACCACTGTCCTATGAATTATGAGTTTTCCCAGTCTGGCCGGTAGGAACAGACACTTTTCCTGGCCCTTTGTTAGTGCCCGATCCTGTTTCCTCTGCTTTTGGATGGCTTTTTCCTTGGCTTTGCATGGTTTCCGCGCAGACATATACTCTAATGAGTATTGTGATGACTACTCAAGGACAAAACTTTACAGATCTCTGGGATCTTGTGCAGTTCTCCCCTCTCTAGCATTCTCTTTTACACGTTACTGCTTTGGTCTCCCAGAACTCAGCTTCATCACCTCGATTCAGGGAGTACACGAGCTCTTCCTCAGTTCCGTCTTTCTGTGCTACTGCCTGGAAACTCAAGACAGTAGAAGCTAGGCGTTCCCATTGTGGCTCAGTGGTTAATGAGCCTGACTAGCATCTATGAGGATGTGGGTTCAATCCCTGGCCTCGCTCAGTGGGTTAAGGATCTGGCATTGCCGTGAGCTGTGGTGTAGGTCGCAGACATGGCTCAGATCCCAAGTTGTTGTGACTGTGGTATAGGCCGGCAGCCTCAGCTGATTCGACCCCTAGCCTAGAAACCTCCGTGTGCTGAGGGTGCAGCCAAAGAGACAAAAGGCAAAAAAAAAAAAAAAAAGACAGTAAGCTGGGATTACTATAGGGTTCACCTCATTTATTCCCAACTCCGTGATCTCTGCCCTTTGTTGTCCAATGTATAGTATCTTGAAAACCATTGTTGCCTGTACTTTGTCTAGTTTTTGTTGTTTTAGGTTTTAGGGTAAATCTATGGTCCCTATTGTTCTGTCATGGTCAGAAGTACAAGTCCTTTTCCACAGATTTCAGTACGTTACGTTTTTTTCTTTTCTTTTTTTTTGCTTTTTATGGCTGCATCTTGCAGCATCTAGAAGTTCCCAAGCTAGGGGTCAAATTGAACTACAGCTGCAGGCCTCCACCACAGCCACAGCCACACAAGATCCGAATCGCACCTGTGACCTACATCACAGCTTGTGGCAATGCCGGATCCTTAACTCACTGACCAAGGCCAGGGATTGAACCCACACCCTCATGGATACTAGTCAGATTCTTAACTTGCTGAGCCACAATGGGAACTCCAATACATTACATATTAATTCAGTTCAAAATATTTTCTAACGCCCCTTGAGACTCGTTCTTTGGTCCATATTTAAAATTGTGTTGCTTAATTATCAAGTGTTTAAATATTCTTCTTTTATGTTTCTCTAGGTGATTGCTAGTTTAATTCTGCTATAGTCAAAGAACATCCTTTGCTTTCTATCATTCCTTCCATGTTTAATGACAACAGGATATAGTCGCTACTGAGCATCTTCACACTTCACTTTCCTGTTTCATCATATTCCGTCTCACATCATGCCTGATGCTTGAAGTGTCCCCCTTTCTGCTGTCTGCCTCCCATATCACAAATGTAATAACCTTACAAGAGTATAATTCCATGTATCTTCCCTACAACACAGCTTTTGGTGATGATTATCTTTTTCTTCTGTATTTGTTGTACTAATCTCATAATGTCTCTATTATTTTTGTTTGAAACAATCAGTTCTTAAAGTAAATCATGAGAAAAAAATATTTTTTAAATATGTATTCACTTATTTACCATGATGGTTTTTATTCCTTCTCATAGTTAGAGATTTCCATATGGTTTTGGTTCTCTTTGGTCTAAAGGGCAACCTTTAACATTTCTTGTAGTGTAGTTTCATTTATAAGGAAGTGTCTTTATTTCACCCTCATTTTTGAAGGGTTTTTTTTTTGAACATAGAATTCTGGAATGAAAAGCTTTTCCCCCAGCATTGAAAAGAAACTATTTGTCTTCTAGCCTACCTTGTTTCTGTTAAGAAGCATTAATTATTCTTTTATTTGTGTGTAGTTAGTTCAGCTTCATGGATCTTTGTTATTTTTTGCCACATTTGGGAAATTCAAACATTATTTTAAAAATATTCCTGCCCCAATCCCGCATTTTCTTGTCAAGAGTCCAGCTACGTATACAATAGACTTTGATATTGCTACAGAGGCCCCAGAGAGTCTGTTCATTATGAGACAGTTTCTACTGATCTGTTGTTAAGTTCACTGACTTTATTTTGTTGTCTCCCATCTGCTTTTAAGCCTATCCAGTAAATTTTTTCAATTATTTTATTTTTAGTGTTATTATTTGTTTGTTTCTTTCTTAGAACTTCCATTTCTCTGCAGAGGTTCTTTAGCTCTTCACTCATTACGACCATGTTTTTAATTCTTTGGACATATTTATAATATTTCCCTTAAAATCCTGGTTGGCTAAGTCTAACATTTAGACCATCTTAGGTTCATTTCTTTCTTTCTTTCTTTGGCTGCGCTCACAGTATATGAAAGCTCCCAGGCCAGGGATCACATCTGAGATGCAGCCGGGACCTATGCCGCACTTGGGGCAACATCAGATCCTTAACCCACTGTGCTGGGCCGGGGATCAAACCCACACCTCTATAGCAACCCAAGCCACTGCAGTCATATCCTTAATTCACTGTGCCCCAGCAGGAACTCCTTGTGTTCATTTCTCTTTACTGCATTTTTTTTCTTGATTATGGATCACATTTTCTTGTTTCTTTATATGTCTAAATGACTTTTTTATCAGATGTTGTGCACTGTGAACAATACTCTGGAGTCTGTTATCTCTCCATGAAGTATATAGATTCTTGTTTCAGCAATATAACTACCGGTTGATGACCTTACACTTGTTCAGGCTTGTTTTTGTTTTGTTTTACAGATCAGTGGAGAGCCTAAAGTGCTTCCCAAGCTTTACTAACTTGGTGAGACTCAACCTCCAAACTCTTTTCTTGTGGATCTTATCATGGCTGACTTAAGCTTTATTAGGGTAGACTAGAGTAGGTCTAGACTGTGATCTGAACCCCAAGTTGTAACCTTTCTACTGTTTCCACTGGATGCCAAAGATGTCAAAGATGCATTTATGAGATCCCTCCAATTTGGCAGGGACACAACTCCCTTGGCCAATGCTCTTATCCAAGGATTGCTCTAACTCACTTATTTCTGTTCTAATCGTAGCCCTGAATAGCACCTGCTTTTTGGTAAACCTCAGGTTGTCTCACTCTACATATACAGCCTAGCTACATTATTCAGGGTTCTCCAGAAAAACAGCCAATAGGATGGAGATATATATACACATTATTATTATTATTGTTAGGAAAAATGGAAGCCAAGACGTCCCAAGATTTATAGTCAGCAAGTAGATCCAGGAGACCTGATGGTACAATTCCAATTTAAGAAGCAGAGGAGCCGATAGTTTGAGTTCTAGTCTAAGTCCAAGTCTGAAAGTAGGAAAAGACTCATGTCCCAGCTCAATGACAATCATGCAGAGAGAGAGAATTCTTACTCAGCCCTATTGCTCTGTTCAGGCCTTCAGTGGGTTGGTTGAGGCCTACCCACTGTGGAAAGGGCAGTCTTTTTTACTCAATCTACCGATTCAGGTGTTAATCTCATCCAGAAACACTCACATAGATACACCCCAAATAATGTTTAACCAAACATCTGGGCACCAAATAATGTTTAACCAAACATCATGGCCGAGACAAGTTGAGATATAAAATTAACCATCACACCATCCTTCAGCCACAGATTTGTGGGGGATTCACACACAGACTTCTGGAACTCTGTCTGCATGGCACCCTTTGTCTTCTTGCACTGCCTACTGGTTTCTAGCCATTTCAGTTGTCTCAAAGTCTAGCCTCTGCCTCCTCCCTTCTCTGCTCAGACTCTAGCTCTCTGCACTAGTTGGGGAAATTGTCCTCAGGTAGAGGACTCAACTTAAAGAGTTTCCCCTGGGATCAGCTTGTGCTTCCTGTTGTCCTCTGTCTGAAAGTAGTTCCTTCATAAATTGTGCCCATTTTTATAGTTGTTTATGATAGGAGGCCTAGTCTGGTATCAGTTAATCATGGCTAGATAGGTTGTTAATTTTCAACTGCTTTTATAGTGCTTTTACTATGTGAATTATACCACTATTCATCCATTCTTGTGTTGGTAGACATTAGACATGTAAATGTATTCAAATTGTCACTAATACAAGTGATGCTGCAATGACTTATCTTTGTACCCAGAAGCAGAACTACAGGTTATGAAATACTTTCTTCCTTTCTCCCTTTTTTTTTTTTGTTGTTGTTGTTTTTAGGGCCACACCTGTGGCATATTGAGGTTTCCAGGCTAGGGGTCTAATCAGAGCTACAGCCACCATCCTACACCACAGCCACAGCAACGCCAGATCCTTAACCCAACTGAGCGAGGTCAGGGATCGAACCAGCAACCTCATAGTTCCTAGTCAGATTCATTTCTGCTGCGCCACAACAGGAACTCCTTTTTTTTTTCTTTTTTTTTTGATTGCACTCATGGCATGTGGACGTTCTGGAGCTAAGGATTAAACCCCCACCATGGCAGTGACCTAAGCCACAGCAGTGACGTCACATCCTTAATCCACTAAGCTATCAGGGAATTCCTGTTTCTTCAACTTTGTGAGATACTGATAAGATGCTCTCCAAATTATATTATTTTACATATCCACATACAGCATATAAGTTCCATTTGTTCCACATCCTTGCCAAAACTTGATGTTATTGAACTATTACATTTTTTCTACTTGTGTAAATGAATGCAAAATGTTATCTTGTTACCTTGATAAAGGTTTCCTAGGTTACTAGTGAGGACAAAAAATATGTATGTATGTTATGTACATATATATATAATGTATACACACACACATATATATACATATTGTACATATTATATATTTACTATTGACTATTTGGATTTCCTTTTCAGTGAATTGCTTTTGATATCATGGCCCTTCTTAACATTTGGGATCATTTGTCACTAATTCTTAGGAGTTCCTAATAAATCCTAGTTACTAATCCTTTTTGGTTCTAAGTTAGAATCTTATTTTCCCAGTCTTGGTTTGTCTTTTAGCAGCCTGTATTGTCTTTTCCCAAATAGAAGTGTGAAATTTCAATGTAGTCATATTTATCTGTATTTTACTAAATGATTTGTGCTTTTTGTGTGTCTGTATCTTTGCCCTCTGAATGTTGAGGTGCCCCAGGGCTCAGGCCTTGGATCTCTTTAATTAACTGCCAAGAAATATTACTCAGTCTTGTAGCATCTGTACACTGATGGTTTACCTCTGACTCCTCTCCTGAACAGTAACATGTGATAATTTAAAGGATCCTGCTGAGAAAGATATTATCTTTCATCTTCTCTTATTACTGAATTTTGTTGATGGGAAGTTTGCAGCCATTGCCTCCATCTACTCATCTTCTAATCACTGTTTAACCCAATGTAGCTTGGCTTTTGTTCCACTATTCCACTGATACCAATACTGATGAGATTTTTTTTTTTCCTTAAGTAACACAGCCCAAACCCTTTCCTTTTGAATGAAGTTTTGAATGGAATCACAGAATATTCAACAAATAGAAGCATCATTGCCCTGGGAATGGGTTGGGGAAGAAAAGAACTGCTCACTTGTCTCTCCCAGTTGCCCCAGAGGCATCTTTACTTAGCCCTTCCTATCTTTCCCATCTCCCTATTGCCACCAAAACCCTAATCTCAGCTACAATGAACTGTTTGCAGACTCCTGTGTCCTACTTTCCATCTCTGTGCTTCTGCAAAATGCTCTTTCATCTACCTTGAACCTGTAAGCCACTTTTCTCAGCTCAAGTAACCCCTCCCAGCCTATCTTCCCCGTTATTCCTTCCCTCTTTGTGCCTGTTATCCCACTGTTACAACTTTCTATTACGTATCTTTCTTCCCTATTAAGCTGAGGTTATCTAGAGATCAGAGACCCAGTGTTCTGCCCCCCCCCCATTAATCTCTGTAATGTATATCAGTAATAGTATGAAGAAATGAATGAATGAATAGCTGAGGAAGCTGAGCTAGGCCAAAGCCTGAATTGGCAGACCACCGAACTTTTTATTTATTTATTATTTTTTTGTCTTTTACGGCCACACCCTAAATATAGAAGTTCCCAGGCTAGGGTTCAAATCAGAGCTACAGCTAGGCCTACACCACAGCCACAGCACCACAGGATCTGAGCCAGGTCTGTGACCTATAACTCATGACAACCCGGATCCTTAACCCTTTTTTTTTTTTTTTTGGTCTTTTCTAGGGCTGCACCCATGGCATATGGAGGTTCCCAGGCTAGGGGTCTAATTGGAGCTGTAGCTGCTGGCCTACACCACAGCCACAGCAACGCCAGATACGAGCCATGTCTGTGACCTATACCACAGCTCATGCCAACACCGGATCCCCAACCCACTGAGCTAAGGCCAGGGATCAAACCTCCAACCTCATGGTTCCTAGTCGGATTCATCAACCACTGCGCCACGACGGGAACTCCCTCCCCAACTTTTTTAAAGAAAGTTTTATTAAGATATAATTCAAAAACCATACAATTCACAGGGTTATACAACAATCACCATAATCTAATTTAAAACATTTTTGTACCCCTCCCCCCAAAGGAAACTATCCTTTAGCAGATACTATCCATCCCCGAACCCCGAACACACTCCCCAGCCCTAGACAACCACTAACCTACTCTCTCAGGCTACCAAACTTAACACAGGTAAATTAATCACAAATCCCAAAAATCTACCCGATTCTGGACCACAGTGTGAAATTGGTAGATCATTGTCCCCCTTTAGAGATGTATACTGCAGAAACACAAACATATTGCAGCTTCAGGTCTGATCTGCAGTTTACTAGACTCTTAGGCTGTCTGATCGGGAGTTTATAGTACGAGATCCATATTAACAAGGGTGGTTAGTTTGGGTTGGTCTTGCTTTTTATTGTTGCTGAAGTCAACTCCTTTTAGCAGTTTCTGCCGAAGGCAGAAAAACAGAGTAACTGAAAAAACTCGCAACCTCAAGTAGCAATTGTGAAAAGTGCTTGAAAACAATCTCCTAGAGGGTGTTCAGCCCGCTAGAAAACATTAGGTGAGTAGTCGCTTTTCGGAGCTTTTGTGACTCTTCCAACAGGCTCACCTCTTGATGAGTGCTGTGCGTGTGGTCACGCGGGAAGCCTCAAGAATCAGAACTCGGCGTTTCAGCGAGGCAGCACTTTCTGAAATTGGTCAGGTCTAGCGCGTTGCCAGGCAGAAGCGTTGCCCCTCGCGGTTGCTCTTACAAGTCGCGTGCGCAGTGACGCAAGCGGCGCGCGGTGACGCGGCGCGCGGCGCGGTGCACGCTGGGATATTTAAGTCTTCTCCGCGGCGCGGAGCCGCGATGTCTCCGGCAGCTGCGGCGGCTGGAAGAGGCGACCGGCGGCGGCTGATAGCGAGTGTCAGGGACGGTCGGGCTCGGGGCTGGGGCTGCGGAGGGCCGGCAGGGGCGGCGCTGCTCGGGCTGTCGCTGCTCGGCCTCGTGCTGTACCTGGTGCCGGCGGCGGCTGCGCTGGCCTGGCTAGCTGTGGGGGCTACCGCGGCCTGGTGGGGACTGAGCCGCGAGCCCCGAAGTTCGCGCGCCTTCTCCTCGCTCGTTCGGAACGCGCGCCGTCAGCGAACACTGCTCGCCTCGCCCCCGGCCAAGTCGGCAGTAAACGGAAATCTTCTAGAGCCGCGGAGCTTACTCGAAGGACCTGACCCCGCTGAACTGCTCCTCATGGGCAGTTACCTGGGCAAGCCCGGCCCCCCGCAGCCCGCCTCCACCCCGGAGGCCAGGGACGTGCGGGAGAGGCCCGGCCGCCGCCCACCTGCCCGCACCGCGGCGCCAGCTCTATCAGCCCATCCCCACCGCGTTCATACTCACCCCTCCCTCCCCACTCCTCTTCTCCGACCCTCTAGGAGGCCTTCCCACCGGTAAGATGACCCTGATCTTCCCCACACCCTGCTCTCTATCGACAGACTGAATTGAGGACTTGACTTTTAAAGCCGATTTTCTTTTTCATTAAGTCAAAGTGGATTCTGTGTCGTTTTGTCCTCTTAAACACTTTAATGTTTGTCAGCCGTCTCCTGCTCGCCCCCTTTACCCTTTGGAATGAGGTGTGATGCCACAGCTGTTCCTTTCTTTCCAGTTCTTAAAACGGAATTTTCATACAGTATAGATTTAGTAGAGTACTGGATGAACCATTAAATAAATATTCCTTCTTCTGGGGGAGATAGCTTTATCTTTCGAGTGTAATCATATGTTTTGTTAGGTTTTTTGGTTTTTGTTTTTTTGGATCACTAAGAGAAATTCTGTGGTTAGCCAAGCTCAAAGAGCTGTTCCTAGGAAAAAACTCTGATAAAACTTGATACGTGAAGATGATTTCATTTAGTCTAAATAGCTGAATAATTCAAGAGAATACAAAAATTTGGTGAAAATACTAGATTCTTGAAAAGTACACTTAGGAGTTCCTGTCATGGCTCAGAGGTTAACAAACCCAGCTGGTATCCATAAGGATGCAGGTTCGATCCCTGACCTCGCTCAATGAGTTAAGGATCTGGCATTGCTGTGAGCTGTGGTGTAGATTGAAGACATGGCTCCGATCTGGCTCTGAACCTGTGTTGCTGTGGCGTGGCCTGGCAGCTCGGTTTCAGCCCCTAGCCTGGGAACCTCTGTATGTCTTGGGTGGGACCCTTAAAAAAAAAAGACAAAAAGAAAAAGTAGACTTAGTTGAGAAGATGATTTTTGTGTTAAAAATGTATACATTTGGGGGGTATGATACCAATAACTTAGCATAAAAAATTGAAAAGATTGAAGCATTCTTGAAAAGTTTTTCCCTAACACACACTTTTCTTCCGTTGTAGTTTACTTGTGTGGACAAGGTTTTCAGTTTCCCTCTCAAATTGTTGAAGTCCATTGTAGGGACAGCTGTTAAGCAGCTGTCACTTTCTGCCTTTAGATGAAATGAGGAAAGTTGCCAAAAAATACTGTGTGTTGCTTGGGAACAGATTTAAGCTCTCTGTGACATATCTGAAACCACGTGGTTTTTCAGTCATTTCAATTTTCTGACCTTCCTTTAAGCTTATTTGGTATCTCCCATCCTCACAGGGATTGTGGGACTTTATCACATCGGTTTGTAATAACACCTCGAAGAAGATATCCAATCCAGCAGGCCCAATATTCCTTGCTGGGGGTACTTCCCACCGTGTGCTGGAATGGTTGCCACAAGAAGACTGTGCTATCCGCTCGCAATTCCAAAATGGTGTGCAGCCCAGTGACAGTGAGGATTGCTCCCCCGGATAGCAAATTGATTCGTTCCCCTCTGTGAGTACTGTCATTGGAAGAATAGACTCCTGTTTGTATCCACTTTATTATTCTGTGGTTATTCCTTTGACAAAGGAGAAGAGGAAGTGGCTGCAGATTTGAATGAGAAATCTCAAGTTCTAGTAGTTCAATCATCTTTTTATTTAGTTTGCCTTAGGCTGTAGCTTTAATTGCTAAGAGTAATTTCTGTGAATGTATGAATTATACTTTTGCTTGTTGGTTGGCTTCTGATGTCCACTAATTGAAGTCTCTGCTGTTTGGCTTGGTAATTAAAATATCTTAATGTTAGAATTTTGTCTTTCATTGTAGACCAGAGCAGGTTATCAGCTCAACACTGTCCTCACCATCAACTAGTGCCCCAGACCCATGTGCGAAGGAGACTGTGCTGAGTGCCCTCAAAGAGAGGAAGAAAAGGACAGTGGAGGAAGAAGACCAAATATTTGCTGATGGCCAGGAAAATAAAAGAAGGTAACAGGCCCAGCAGAGTAATAAACAGGCCTCTTACTTTAGCTCCCAGGATTTGCTGAGTTATAGATCACTCTACAAAATATATAGAGGCCTTGTCCAGTTTGTGACCCGTCATAGGTCCTCTTCTTTGGCTTTCTTGGACGAGCTTGGGAACAAGGACTTTAATGCTGTTCATTCCCTGAGGTAACATGTTGGATAAATGGTGTAATACATCTTTGTCATAAGTACTAGGGATAAGCTAACAGCTGTTAGCTATGTTAGACTCATACTTTTGATAAAGAGTTGTTACATTTTATTTTTGAAGGGAATGCTTAAAGTCTTTTCTTCACAATCCTGTGTTGGTTAATTATTTGGATAACCACCAGTTTCAGTGTTGTGATTGTGCCGAGGGGAATGTTTGGCAAAGAAAAGTGAAAACTAGAGTATGGTAGATTTAACAGTAATGAAAGTAAAACCAATTTCATTATTTGGCTTTGGATAACTTCGTGAGAATGGAGTAAACAGTCTGTTTCCTAAGTATAGAAAGAGAGGAGATAGGAAATTCCCTTGTGATGCAGGGGGTTAAGGATCCAGCATTTTCACTGAAGAGGCTTGGGTTGCTGTTGTGGTGCAGGTTTGGTTCTTGGCTTGGGAACTTCCGTAACCAAAAAAAAAGAAGGAAGAGAGGAGATAGAAATCACTAATTGGGATGCATAATTGCTTGTGGCTTTCATCAGTTAAGGATTTCAGTCATTTTTGAATTCAATAAATTGAATGCCTCTATGTGCCAGAGCCTATTCCAGGTAGAGCTGAGAGAGCTTTAAATAAGACAAAGTCCTAGAGTTCCCAGTGTGGCTCAGCAGTTAATGAACCCAACTAGCATCCACGAGGATGCAGGTTTGATCCCTGGCCTCGCTCAGTGAGTTAAGGATCCAGCATTGCCGTGAGCTGTGGTGTAGGTCGCAGGCATGGCTCAGATCCTTCGTTGCTGTGGCTCTGGTGTCATCCAGCGGGTACAGCTCCAATTTAACCCCTAGCCTGGGAACCTCCTATGTGCCATGGGAGCGGCCCTAGAAAGACAAAAAAAAGAGAGAGAGAGACAAAGTCCTCTTGATACTTACTTGAAGGAGAGAAACCAAATTTAAAAAAAAATGCAATTTAAAAGGTAATTATAGATTATAAGTATATAGAGATAAAAGCAGTGATATAACAGAAGGTAATGAGAAGGGGGCTTCTTTATATATAAGATGAGCAAAAAAAATGCTCTGTGAGAAGACACCGGACCCCACACTTAAAATCATTAGCCTCCTTACCTAGACCAGAATGTTCATATCCTACAGATTCAAAATTCATCAGCTTTGATAGCTTAAATGACAAAATGGAGTAGGGAACTGTTCATCAGTGCACGTGTATTGATGTAGCAGGAAGATCAGGTAATGATGACTAGAGATACGATTCACAGGTAAGCAATTTGAGCTGATGTCCACTTCCTAAGCAGAAGTGGTGGGGGTGGGGAAGTATGGAGGTGGGAGAAGAAATAATATTTTATGGTTCTGGTAGGTTTCTCATATTCTCTGGGGCAGTAAATTTTCTTGACCCTAGGGAGCCTGTAACAGGGTTCTGTGTTGTCTTTCCCATTATTGGAATAAGCAGTGATTATGTGTCCCATGCATAGGCCCTTGTATGTGATACATGTGAAGCTTTTCTTTAACAGACTTGCCATATTAACCTGTAGAACACTATACAACGTGTGGGGTGATCGCTAAAGTGTTGTTTTTGTTTTTAATTTGGGGGTGGAAGGATGTTAAATTTGTGATTCTGTTGCTTTGGAGAAGTTAGCAGATAATTAATACACCTGAATAGTTCAGAAGGTCTTGGAAGTATTTTCATACTTTCTTTATTGCCCAGCCAAATACCCAATCTTAACATAAATTTACTGTTTGGAATCTTTGAAATTGAAATATCCTTTTCCTTGTCAAGCATGGAACCTATGATCCATAGAAATAAGATCCCAAGAATATGGGAATATGATTTAAGGGGAAAAAAGTAACTTCATTTAATTGAGAGTTTTTGATTTGTCATAGGCGCCACGACAGCAGTGGGAGTGGACATTCAGCATTTGAGCCGCTGGTGGCCAATGGAGTCCCTGCCTCTTTTGTGCCTAAGTAAGTGGGAATCCCTGGATGAGATACAGACTGTTTGGGGAAAGGGCCTTATCGTTTATTGTCCTGTAGATTTTCTTCCTTGCTTTTTGCATTGCTTTATTAAGCTAAGATTCAAATCTTTGAAATCAGAGAGGAACATTTTGAGTAACTTGGCACAATAGCTATCTTCTAATTCCTTTTAACATTTTTTAATTAATATGAGTAAAACACACTAAGGTGAAGAGGGTTTATAACAACTATATATAAACAGAAAGATCACAAGGTTTGTGCAGCGGATAGTATGTTACGGCTGTATTTGGGTTTAAATACATTTGAGGAAGAATCAGATGAGAGGGAAAGTGCCTCAGAAATATGTGTGTAAAGCCTGGGGTGACTTAAGCTTAATTTGAGTCAGCAATGTGACATGGCTGCTGCAAAAGCTAATGTGTTCCAAGTCTATGCTGGTAGAAGAACAAGATTCAGATGAGGCTGGTAAGCGGTAGTCCTGCTTTCCTTAGTTCTACTCGGATTGTCCACGGAGTGCGTTTGGTTCTGTGTGCTGTACTATGAGAGTGGATGTACGCCAACTGAAAGTTATTCCAATTGAAGCAGCTAAGATCTGATGGGGTGGTGGTGGTGGGTAATGCAGTTTTGAATTTGTATAAATACTAGGCCAGACGGGGAAAATCTCGAGGGAAGTAAAGGAAATTTGGATAATAGTCTCAAAAAAACTAAAAGACTCTGACATGAAAGAAGAAAAACAGCCCGCTTACTTTGGCTCCAAATAGTATCCATGGGTGAGAGGAAATACACTTTCATCCAGTTTAAGAGTAAACTTGTCCATGGTTGGGTATCATAACAGGTTGGATAAACTATTCTATGGAAAAGATGTGTAGGGAATTCTGCTTCACTTGGAAGCTTAGAAAAAATGGTTGGTTCCTATTAACTCTGATTTTTTAAACAGTTTTATTGAGATATAATTGATGTATAATAATAATTGGAGTTCCCGTCATGGAGCAGCAGAAACAAATCCAACTAGGAACCATGAGGTTGTGGGTTCGATCCCTGGCCTTGCTCAGTGGGTTAAGGATCCATCATTGTGTAGGTCACAGACACAGCTCGGATCCCGTGTTGCTGTGGCTCTGGCGTAGGCCGGTGGCTACAGCTCCAATTAGACTTCTAGCCTGGGAACCTCCATATGCTGCAGGTGCGGCCCTAAAAGGACAAAAAGACAAAAGTAAATAAGTAATTTTTTAAAAATAATAATAAATTGCTTGTTTAGTCCAATTTGGTGTTCCCGTCGTAGCTCAGCAGAAACAAATCCGACTAGTATTATCCGTAAGAATTCAGGTTTGATCCCTGGCCTTGCTCGGTGGGTTAAGAATCCATCATTGTCATGAGCTGTGGTGTAGGTCACACATGCCACTCGGATCCCAAGTTGCTGTGGCTGTGGTGTAGGCCATTGGCTGCATCTCTGATTGGACCCCTAGCGTGGGAACCACCATATGCCATGACATATAGTCCTAAAAAGAACAAAAAGAGAAAATAAAGTGTACAGTTTGATAAGTTTTGACATGCATACACTTGTGAAACCATCACTACAGCCAAGATGATATAAACATCACTTCCAGAACTTTCTGTGCCCCTTAGTAATACCTCCCTCCATCCTGCCCCATCCCCAGGCATCCACTGATCCTGTTTTCTGTCACCGCAGATTAGTGTGCATTTTCCAGAATACTGTATCAGTGGAATCGTTTGATTTTTAAAATATGTTATTTTCCCTTCCAGACTGTCAGATAAGTTTAGCCAAATTGTTAATAATAGAATTAAGAGCATTATTCTTTTTTATTGTCTATAAGAAAGATTTTGTGTCCATGGTGAAGCCTTAAAAGAATGCCTTGAGACGTTCCTGCTGTGGTGCCATGGGATAGGGATCCAGCATTGATGTAGCTGTGGTGTAGGTTGCAGCTGCAGCTTGGCTTTGATCCCTGGCCCAGGAAATTCCCTATGCAGCCAGTACAGCTGAAGAAGATTAAGAAAAGAGAAGAAGACTGTTTTCAATAATGCATCTAACTATCTTTTTCCCTTTTTATTAGGCCTGGGTCTCTGAAGAGAGGTCTCAATTCCCAGAGCTCAGATGACCACTTAAATAAGAGATCGCGCACCTCTTCTCTGAGCTCCTTGACAAGCACATACACAGGCGGCATCCCCAGCTCCAGCCGCAATGCCATTACCAGTTCTTACAGTTCTACTCGAGGTCTCTCTCAGGTACATTTTCCTTGTGCTGTTGGAGAAATGGGTTCTAAGCATTAGTCAATTAATCAGCCAGTGTTTACTGCCCACCTTCTATCTGTCAGATATTGGGATTACCTCTAAGCTAACAGAAGATACAAACCCTGAGTAATAACCAAAGGTCAGTGGAACAGAATAGTGAGCCCCAAAAGTGAAGCAGTCGCATGTGGAAACCTAATATAAAACAGAGCCGTTATTGCAAATAAGTGGGCAAAAGACGAATAATTCAATAAATACTAATTTATTCAAGTAAATAGTAATTTAATCAAAAAGTAGATATTATTATTTTAGTATTTTTTTTTATCTTTTTAGGGCCACACCTTCAGCATGTGGAAGTTCCCAGGCTAGGGGTCAAATCAGAGCTGTGGCCGCTGGCCCATGCCACAGTCACAGCAACACCAGATCCAAGCCACATATGCACCTACACCACAGCTCAAGGCAACACTAGATCCTTAACCCACAGAACAAGGCCAGGGATTGAACCTGGGTCCTCATGGATACTAGTCAGATTCGTTTCCGCTGAGCCATGATGGGAACTCGTCAAAAGGTAGATTGAGTCTAGATTGCATTGGATCATAAAAGAAACTTATCCTATAGGCATTGAGAATTTAATAAAAGGTTTTTTTGTTTTGTTTTGGGTTGTTTTTTTTTTTTTGGTCTTTTTTAGGGCCGCACCTGCAGCATATGGAGGTTCGCAGGCTAGGGGTCTAATCAGAGCTGTAGCTGCAGGCCTGCACCACAACCACAGCAATGCCAGATCCGAGCTGCGTCTGTGACCTACACCACAGTTTATGGCAATGCCAGACCCTTAACCCATGGATCAAGGCCAGGGATTGAACCCTCAACCTCATGGTTCCTAGTCAGATTCATTTCCGCTGCGCCACGACAGGAACTCCTAATGAAAGTTTTTAAAGTAAGATGTGGTCATGATTCTTTTTTTTTAGAAAGAGGATGTAATATAACCTAGGGAATAGAGCAGACTCTGCCACCTGATGGATGTGGGTTCCACATCTTGGTTCTGATGCTTTATAATTGCTCTGGGACATTGGGCAGTAAATCACTTAAACTCTCTCATTTCTAAAGGCTTACTGCAAAGACTGAGGGCAGTATTTGAAAAGTACCCATTACAGTGCCTGTTAATAAGTGGATACCCAAAATATAATAGCTAGGAAGATAAAGCATGTGAAGAGGAAGGTTTTGAAGAAGAGAAAAATTTAATCCAGAAGCCCCTTAGAGTGGAACAAAGGAAAGATGCAGGCCCAAGCCAGGGCAATCCTAGGAATGCATAGAGGATAAAATCATAACATTTTATTTGAGTGCTTATTTATTCTGTGCTAGGCCCTCTGCTCACTTAGCCTTTCACATACATTTCCTCATTTAATCATCACAATAGGCCTATTAAAATGCACTCACCCCTATTTTAAGACTCTTTATATCAATTTCAAATGTACACAAAAAGAAATATCATAATGAACTTCTATGTAGCTTTAATAATTAATAGCATCTTGTCAGTCATGTTCCATCAACCGCCTCTCCTCCTGCCCTGTATGTTTCTGCTCTTATTTTTTAAAGTAAATTACATATGCATCATTTCAACTATAGACACTTCAGTATATTTTTTAACTTTTTTTTTTTTAACGTTAGTAGCACTCCATATTCAAATTGCTCTTATTACCTCAAACTGTCATTACAGTTACTTTATTTGAATCAGGGACCCAAAATCAATTCATTACATTTGGTTCATATATTTCTTTGGCTCTTTTAATCTGTGATAGTATTACTACTCTTTTTGTTCTTTAGGATTTCCCAGATTCTGGTTTAAGTTTGCATTGTCATGGTGTCTTTTCAACTTGTACTCACTTTCCTCTGTTCCCTATAAATGGGTAGTTGAGTCCCGAGCTTGATTTGATTCAAATTTAATTAATTTGGCAGCGTACTGCATAGTTGGTACTGTGTACTTCAAATTGCATCACATCAGGAGCACCTGGTACTAATATTGATCACTGGGTTATTGTCACTATGATCTTTTCATTTCCATTTCCCTGTGAGTTTTTTTTCTTTTTTGTCTTTTTAGGCCTACACCTGTGGCATATGGAGGTTCCCAGGCTAGGGGTCAAATCTGAGCTATAGCCACAGCCATAGCAACACAGGATCCAAGCCGTGTCTGTGACCTACACCACAGCTCACGGCAATGCCGGATCGTTAACC
Organism: Phacochoerus africanus; assembly: GCF_016906955.1. Lineage (NCBI taxonomy): Eukaryota > Metazoa > Chordata > Mammalia > Artiodactyla > Suidae > Phacochoerus > Phacochoerus africanus. The sequence goes on from NC_062548.1 coordinate 11,681,598, forward strand.
CACTGAGCGAGGCCAGGGATCAAACCTGCGTCCTCATGGGTCCTAATCCAGTTCGTTAACCACTGAGCCACGACGGGAACTCTGTTTCCCTGTGAGTTTTTCGTCTGATGATTTTAACAACCCCACTTATCATCTTTGCCTGGGTGCATTGTTTTAGTAGGTTGCAAAATGGTGATATTATAACTCTCTTATTCCCTCTGCATTTATTAACTGAAATTTTACATGGAGGAACATGCCCTGCCTATAGGAATAACAGGCTAAGCAGGCATTGATGCCATAGCTAACTCCAAAGGTGGCCAATAAGGTTTTTGCTATTATTACCTTTATGAACTTCTGTATTTTTATAAACATTTCATGACCTTCAGTACATTATTATTGTTCTTTTCTATGTGCTAACTTCTCCAACTTTGGCCAGTAGGAGCCTTTTCAAATCGACTCCTGTATCCTTTTAATTTGGCACCAGTAGTCTTTTTGTTTTTGGGGTTTTTTAAAGTTTTTTAAATTTTTTTTTTAGGGCCACACCTACAGCATATGGAGGTTCCCAGGCTAGGGGTCCAGTCGGAGCTGTAGCCACTGGCCTATACCACAGCCACAGCAACACAGGATCCAAGCCACGTCTGCAATCTACACCACAGCTCATGGCAACGGCAGATCCTTAAACCAAGCGAGACCAGGGATCAGATGCTAGTCAGATTCGTTTCCTCTGAGCCATGACAGGAACTCCATGGAACCAGTAGTCTTTGATAGATAATGTCATTGCTTTTTTTTTCTCCTCCCTCTCCAAAAAATCCATCTTGTGTATTTCCAGTCCAAACTGAAGTTGGCTATTTCTTTAAGTAGCCTTGGTTTCTTTCAGTTGGAAATGATATTTAGAGACTATAATCTGGATTTTAGTAGAGTTGAGATAACATGTCCTCCAGAAAAAGGACTCTGTCATTAGTTCATACTAATATTTCAAATACAGCTTTAGGATTGTATTCTTACAAAAATGTTGGCACCTAATTAATTTGATTGCTCTTAGTACACAAAGTTTAGAATAACCATATCAATATTATTAACAGTAAGACTTATGAAATCAGCTTAAGAATTATTTGTGGTTCATTTTCTCATTAGTATACATTTCTTTGTGGATACTGGGAATATGCAATCAAAATAATGTGTTTTAAGTGATATGAACTAATTGTTTTCAGTTGGTTACACCACCGTCTTGGTATACAGTAAGGTTCATTTATTCATTGTTTTAAGAATTTCTGTGGTTTTCTTCTTGATACACAGATGAGCCTTGAACAGTATGGCACCAACCCCCACACAGTCGAAAATTCATGTCTAACTTCACGATTGGACATGTATCCTCTGTAGTCATGATTCCCTATCTGCAGATTCAACCAACCAGGAATCCTGTGCTTCCATAGTACATATTTATTGAAAAAAATCTGCCATATAAGTACAGTTCAGACCCTTGTTTTTCAAGGATCAACTGCAGTTTGTTTTTAACTTTGTAAAATACTTATATTCTTCTGCAAAGAACATCTAATAAAAAAAGATACACTCAGAGAAGTCCAGTTTCCATCTCAGACCCTCCTCATCATTTTTTTTTTTTTCTGTCTTTTTGCCATTTCTTGGGCAGCTCCCTCAGCATATGGAGGTTCCCAGGCTAGGGGTCTAATTGGAGCCGTAGCCACCGGCCTACGCCAGAGCCACAGTAACGCGGGATCCCAGCCTCGTCTGCAACCTACACCACAGCTCACGGCAACACCAGATCGTTAACCCACTGAGCAAGGGCAAGGATCAAACCCACAACCTCATGGTTCCTAGTCGGATTCGTTAACCACTGCGCCACGACGGGAACTCCCTCATCATTTTTAATACTCCATCCATCCACTGTTTTTTCCCCAAACTCATGCAAATCAGTGTCTTTGTAACCCCCTATTTTCTAGCATTTAGGTTAGATTTGAGCCTCCACAGCAGTTATATATATAGAAATTCATCATTTTTTTTCTTTTTAACAGCTATATTGTTACTTTTGTCTGCTATTGATAAACATTTGGTTGTTTCAGTCTTCTGCTGTTGTAGATAGTGCTGCAAATAATACTTTATTTCATATGTCATTTCATACTTTTAGCCATTATACTTCTGTGATGGGTTCTTAATAGATTCCTGGGATAAAGCTTAAATGCATGTGTAATTTTGCTATACATTGAATTCCCTTTGTTAGAGTATTTTCCATTTCGCATTTCTGTTGGCTTTGTATGAGTGATCATTTCTCTAATTTCTGTCTAACAAACAGGTTGTGCTAGCTTTGGATTTTTATAATTTGACAGATGAGTAGTATTTAATTTGTGTCTCTTATGATTGAGTTTGAGCAGCTTTTCATATATTAGAGAAACATTCTAAATGAACTAGATTAAAATGTAGAGTAGAAAGCATAAAAATAAATGTTTGCTAAAACAGGCTTCTCATGCAGTGCTGGTGGGAACATCAGATGGTACTCTTTTCCTCGAGGGCCATGCGGTGGTGGTGGTCAGCATTGGAGATGTACATACCCTTTGATCCAGCAGGTGTACTTTTAGGAATTAATCCTACACATAGACATGTACAAGGATGATGATTGTAGCAGTTTTTAATAGCAGAAGCTTGGAAACAATGTGTATACCTTCTTAGAAGGCTGGTTGAATAACTCCGATTATTTCCATAAGTTAAAGTACTGTGTAACAAAATGAATAAGGTAGTTTAATAGGCAACTAATGTGAATAACCTCAAAATGTATTTAAAAAGCATGGTGCAGAACTGTGTGTATAGTGTCCTCTATTCATGATGCTGCTTTCTTTAATCTTTTGATGTGCATAGGATAATTCTCACAGGATATATTAGAAATCGGTAATAACTATTCAGATAGCGTGGAAGCCTTTTACTGTATACGCGTTGGGATTTGTAATATATACTACAATATTACCTTTCCTAATATCAAAAAAAAAAAAAATTAAGTATGGATGACTGTTAAGTAGAAATTCCTGTCCTGGCTCTCTCAGTCTTCGTCTCATTGGTACCTATTGTAAACATTCCTATTGTGTATGCAGACAGATAATACACAGGCTTCTGGTCTGTTTTACAAAAATCATAGCATAGCATATGTGGTTTTTCTGCATCTTTTTTATTATTTATTTATTTATTTATTTATTTATTTATTTTGCTTTTTAGGGCCACACTGGTGGCATGTGGCGTTTCCCAGGCTAGGGGTCGAATCAGAGCTGTAGCCATTGGTCTACACCGCAGCCACAGCAACTCGGGATCTGAGCCACGTCTGCGACCTTCACCGCAGTTCACAGCAACACTGGATCCTTAACCCCCTGAGCCAGGCCAGGGATCAAACCTTCGTCCTCATGGACGCTATTTAGGTTCATTAACCAATGAGCCATGATGGGAACTCTTCTCAGTTATTATTGAATAATCTATATACTTGAGGTTTTTTTGTTGTTTTGCTTTTTTAGCAGACATAGGTGAAGGTCGGAGGCTCTAACAGTGACTGGAAGCTCTGAGTCATAGTATCTTCCTCCAGAGAGGTCATTTTTTGCCTCTGGGGTAGGGCAGATGACCTCTGTACAGTTGGAATTGACTTGATTCTGAATTGGTTGCCAGTTCTTGTGAGGGCTAGTGTCTCTCCGACTTGCCCGGTACCCTACTGCACAGCCTTTGGAATTCCAGCTGAAAGCCAGCGGTGCGCGTTAGGGCCCTTCTCCTTTGGAAACCACTGAATTCTGTCCCGTGTGTGTCTCCCCAGCCTGATGGGACTGCCCGAAGCTTTTCTCAGCCTCTCAACTGCAGCTTTTACTTTCAGACCGGGCGGTCACATTGCTGCTCCTCTCTGCCTGTCGCCACAGTGTCTCACTGCCTTAGTAGCTCTCCATAGCTTCCCAACAGATGTGTTTCATATTTTCCTCAGCATTTTCTGTTTGTCCTCCACAGTGAGGTTGATCTAAAACAACCTAGTCCTTATTCAGTATCTTGTAATATCCTGTTAGGGGAAAGAATCTGAAAAAGAATCTGTCTGTAAGTAGTTGCTAGCTGCCTGTTCATGTGTGATATTTGAATTATGATAGATTCTTGGAAGTAAAATTGCTAGAACAAATAGCACAGTGCATCACTACTTTCTGTTTTGATCATAATTACCTTTGAAGTGGTCCACATATCAGTTATTTTAAATTATTAGGATAACGAGGAAGTCTTTGGAAGGAGAGATGAGAGTAATATAAAGATTTTTACGTTGAAGCTTCTTGAAAGAAATGTGTGCTGCAGTCATACTCAGTAGTCAATGGAGATGACAGCCCTTCTGTTTTGAAGGCTAGGATCACCTTTGGCACTTTGTTGAAAATGCAGGATATGAGGCCTAAGCAGTCATTGTTTTTTCAAATGGCTGACCTTCTTTGTCATTTACCTGAGTATAATATAAAAAAAAAAAGTGTTAGTGATTTCAACTTTTTTCTCAAGCTCATTCTGAGCCTTGGGTTTCCTGATTTTTTAGTCTTAGGGAACTGTTCTACTGTTTTACCACCTGTCTTTGATTTAAATTTGTTTTTTTCCGTATAGAAAATTTTACTAAACATTGTTATTTCCCCATTTGTGCTTATATAATGCACCTTTGCTGAGTAAGAAATCACTAGAAGCGTCTCAGTAGGAAAAATGTCTTAACGTCTTTGAAAATAGGCCAAAGACAGTGAAACTCTTTGCAGAGTGCTTGCTCTTTTGCAGTTACTTTGCTGGTAGCCCGGCCCCTCTACCGAGGGAGGCAGAGATGGAAACAGACTTTCTTTGCTCGCTGGGGACTCCACTTTGTGACAGGAAGATGTATGGATAATTATCCTACAAACTACTGCTAATGTTGCAAAAGTGGTAAATGTCTTGATAGTATATTTTTTAAAGGTAATAAAGTAAAACTGAAAATTCAGTGAGAGCAAAACTAAATTAGTTTACTGGCTTCTCTTCATTACGACAGTTTCTTAACTTACTTGTATCCATAGACAAGAGCAGACTTGCCTGCACATCATAGCTCTAAACTGTTCCGGAATGTGACAGCCCAAAAGTACCTTCATTCCTTCTACATCTATTAGTTAGCATTCCATGACTTTTTCAGAATTTTTCTCCTATAATTATGTTGGCCACTGACCTTTTCAGGAGCCTTTCTCCACAAATAAATACTTCTTTAGTTACTTAAAAGGAGATGTTTTATGCAGTGTAGAATAGAGCCACAGAGTCACTTTGAAGATGAGATGAGAAACTGTCCACGGGGGTCAGTCATGTTACTTCTGTTTGACTTTTAGCTGTGGAAGAGGAGTGGTCCTAGTTCATCTCCCTTCTCCAGCCCCGCTTCATCCCGCTCCCAGACTCCAGAGAGGCCAGCAAAGAAAATAAGGTAATCCATTGTTATTTGCTGTGTGGCTTCATGAAAGGTCAGAAGAGGAGGGACATTTACTTGGCTCTTAGGCTTTCTGCAACTCTGATTTGGAGGATCAAAGAAACTAACATTTAGAGGAGAGCAAAGTGCCCACCTCAACCGCTCTCATCTCTCACCGTTCTCCCGTGCTGGCTGTAGAGGCCCTGGCGCTCCTCGCCACACTGCAGTGTGAGTGACTGGGGTGCAGGGGTAGAGGCCTCGCAGGACAGAGTGAACAGAGCGGATGATGTCGGCAGGCTGCATGTTCTCGACTCCCGCTGACCCTCTAGTACCTGCAGTCAAGTTGAACATCACTCTGTTGGGGGTCAGACCTGTGAGCAGAGCTTTGAGGAACTTGGTGGGTTGTAAGTAAGATTTGGAAGATGATTGATTTGTGCTTATTTTAAGACGAAGGTTTTTCTTGGCTTCCATGAACTGCCTCCCTTCATTTCTGTGGGCATTTTCTCTTATTTTTGTCCTGGCCTCCTGAGATCTTAAATCTATCCTGGTTATTCTGGACTGTGTCCAGTTGGCAGGTAAGCAGGTCCCAGACGTTATCCTGTACTTTTCGTCAGCAAGCCTTTCTAAACTTAATTCTGTCTTTCCCTCCTACAGAGAAGAGGAACTTTCTCATCATTCTAGCTCTTCCACGCCATTGGTAACAGACAAGGAGTCCCAGGGAGAGAAGGGTAAGTGGCGTGCCCGGGAGCAGCTTTTGGTGGCGTAAGTGTTGAGCGTTGCCGTGTCAGAGACCTGCTGGGAACAGAGGTGGGAGTTCCTGTCCTTTAGCGGTTTATAGTCGTGTAAGGGAGCAGGGTGACGTTTACAAATCCAGCATGACGTGGTGACAGCAGCTGCAGATTAGCTCAGGGTGAGGTGTCTGTGAGCAGGCCAGGTAAGTTGTGTCCAGTGTACAGTTGTATCCATGCATTTGGAGCAGTTCTCCCTTTACATCCTCTCGACTATTAGAGATAATCTTGCAGACACCGTCCAAGCGCCCACATCGTGAAAGGTAGAGTCTGTCAGAGATAGCAGTGAACGTTCAATGCTAAAACCAGGGGATAGACAAACCTATCCATTTCTGGCAGAAAGGAGGCAGAAAACAAGTCCATATTTCTTTCTTTAGTTGCAGATACAACCACATGGAAGAAACAGAACTCATGGAATTCCCCATCGACACCTGGCAGCTCAGGGCAGCGGAAACGAAAGGTTCAGCTGCTGCCGTCCCGGCGAGGGGACCAGCTGACCTTGGTATGGTCTTGTCTGTCTACCTCTGCCGCCCAGCTCAGCTCTGTCTTAGGAAGGCTAAATACGGCAGCTTTCCAGTTTCTTCCGATGGACTTGACTTCTTTTTCTCTTTGGTAGCCTCCACCTCCCCAGCTTGGTTATTCAATCACTGCTGAAGACTTAGACTTGGAAAAGAAAGCTTCGTTACAATGGTTCAACAAGATCTTGGAGGATAAGACTGGTGAGGAATATAGATCAGATTCACACTCCAGAGAGGGTTTGTTTCTCGGATGGGAAATCCATTTGGGTCCTCAGTGTGAAATCTGGAGAACAGTGAGCACTGGGATTCAGGAGAAGCTTTCTCTTGTTTGTCTTTTTAGGGCCGTACCTGCGGCATGTGGAGGTTCCCAGGCTAGGCGTCTAATTGGAGCAGCAGCTGCCGTCCTACGCCAGAGCCACAGCAACGCCAGATCTGAGCCGCATCTATGACCTACACCACAGCTCACGGCAATGCGGGATCCTTAACCCACTGAGCAAAAGCAGGGCCAGGGATCGAACCCGCATCCTCATGGATACTGGTTGGGTTCGTTTCTGCTGAGCCACGGCAGGAACTCCAGGGGACACATTTCTAAATGACTTATACTGAGACCCTGAATATCCCTGTGCTCATGATAAAATCTTTTCTTCCGTAGATACTGCCTCGACCTCTGTCCCCGAGAGCCCACCTACCAGTCAGCCTTCCTTCACTTTTACCCTGCCTGCTGCTGGGACTGCTGTCCCCACAACCTCCCTCCCAGCCCCAAGCGCTAACCCACTGTTGGAGAGCTTGAAGAAGATGCAGAACTCCCCAGGCCTACCATCCCTCCCTGGTGAGAGAGCGAGCTGTGGAGACATCAGCCTTCGCTTGGGGGGAAGTAAAAGCCCCATGCCTGTCACTTGGTAGAAATGGTTGCAGAGGGCGAGCCCATTCTGGCCTCCCAAACCTGAGCTGGTGCAAGCATACGAGCTTCAGAAGGCTGCAGTCAGGAAATTCAGGGAAGAGGGGCTGCAGCACTTGAGGTTTGGGGATGGCGCTTCGTTGGGGCACTCACATGGCTCTTGATGGGAAACGCAGTTCTTTCGCTGCTCTGAGCCTTGTTGTCGTCATCTGTAAAATGAGAATATTGCTCACTTTATGAGGTGTCCCTGAGGTGAAGGGATCACGTGGTTAAGATGTCTTGTCACATGCTTGCTAGACCACAGACATGAGGGAATAGCAGTTGCTTTTGCTCTCGGTTTTCAAGGGTCTGCCGACTGCTGCAGCCGCGTGGCCTCCGGGCACTGCGTGTGTGCGCCCTCCTTTACTGCGCTCTGTGGCACTCCAGGATGTGTCAGCTGTTCGGCCTCCCCCAGGGCTCCCGGCAGAGGCCAGCTCATTCGGGGTTATGTGTTCTGTACTTAGCGCCTGGTCGGCGGATAGAGCGCGTCTCTGTTAGAGAGTAAGGTGGACCTGGGTTATTGACCGGACTTGAGTTCAGGTGATTGGATTTGTCTTAGTTTCTACACATTTAACCCCCAACGAGGCCGAGTGTCATCCCCGTCTGTCTTTCTCATGAGCTGGGAAGGGTGGAAGGTGTGAACACATCCTCGATGTTCAGGAATGAGCAGCTGAAGGGCCGTGACGCAGACTAAGTCCTCACAGTTGACTGTTGAATACTTGGCACTGAGCTCAGCGTTGCACACCCCCACATCTGAGTTATTCCAAGTTCACTTTCTCTCCTTTTCTTCCCAGAATCTGCTGGCATGGCAACCACTGTGGCCCATTCACCTCCGAAGACACCCAGCCCTCTGGCCCCTCTTGGCTCTTCACAGTCAGGGCCTCTTCCGGGCACCTCCTCAGACTCCAAACCTACAGCCACTTTCTTGGGACTGACCCCCGCTTCTTCCCCCGGACCAGTCACTGACACCACCAAGTCATCTCCGGCCCCTCAGGCTGAGACATCTGCCAAATCCCAGGCCCCGTCCGCCCCATCCCCCACCCCCAAGCAGAACATTCCTTTTGGAATGCTGAGCACCCCCATTGCCAACCCTCCTGCCTCTGCAGCTCCTGCCGTGTCTTCAGCATCTCCCATGTTCAGTCCCGTTTTCCCACCCCCTCCCGAAAGCGAGAGTGAAGGCCCCTTGCCCTCTAGCCCTTCCAAGGTCACAGCCACAGCATCTTCCAGCTCAGCCCTCCCCACGACTACCAGCAGCCCATCCCTCACTTTCAAACCTGTCTTTAGCCCCATGGGGCCACCTGCATCTGTGCCCACAATAACCCCCTTCTCCTTCAAGCAAACAGCTCCTCCAGCCACTACTACGAGCACCCCTCTCTTCACCGGCCAGGCCAGTGCCACTCCTGCAGTGGCTTCTGTGACCACAGCCAGCACCTCCACAGACTCTGCTCTGAAGCCCACGTTCAGCTTCTGTGTGAGCAGCGTGACCAGCACCCCAAGCAGCGTGACTAGCACCACTGCTTCCACCTCCCAGCTCTTCCTCTTTGGGACTCCCCCTGCCTCTGGTGCCAGCTTCACCCCAGCTATGGGCTCCATATTCCAGTTTGGCAAGCCTCCTGCCATGCCTACTTCAACAGCAGTCACCACCTTTGGCCCGTCCCTTCCCAGTGCTGCTCAGACAGCTGCCAGCAGCAGCACCACTGGCTTTAGTGGTTTTGGCAGCACCCTTCCAGCCTCCGCCCCGGCCACCACCAGCCAGCCCACACTGACATTCAGTAGCACCACCACCCCGGCATTCAACATTCCCTTTGGCTCAAGTGCCAAGCCCTCCCTCCCATCATACCCAGGAGCCAACCCGCAGCCCAGCTTCGGAGCCACTGATGGGCAGCAGCAGGGGGCTGCCAAGCCAACCCTTGTCCCCACCTTTGGCAGCTCCTTCACATTTGGAAACTCTGCAGCCTCCGCCCCGACTGCTACGCCAGCGCCAGCCCCAGCCCCAGTCCAGCCGACCTTTGGCAGCACCACACAGTCCGCTTTCGGCGGCCTGAAAGCCACAGCCTCTGGCTTCGGCACCGCTGCCAGCACCCAGCCAGCCTTTGGCAGCACCACAGCCATTTTCTCCTTTGGTGCAGCCACCACCTCTGGCTTTGGAGCTGCAACCCAGACCACCAGCAGTGGGACCAGTAGCTCTGTGTTTGGCAGCACGACGCCATCTCCCTTCACATTTGGGGGATCTGCAGCCCCAGCGGGCAGTGGAGGCTTTGGCATCAGTGTGGCTACACCAGGCACCAGCTCTGCCTCCGGAGGCTTCAGCTTCGGAGCAGGACAGAGTGGGCCTGCTGGCAGCACGACCCCTTTTGGGGGAGGCTTGAGCCAGAACAGCCTGGGCGTGCCCAGCCAGAACACGTCCTTTGCCTTCAATGTGGCCAGCACACCGGACAGCAAACCTGTGTTTGGAGGTAAGATCAGAACCTGACTCGGTCTGCTGGGCAGTGTCTACTGTTTACTGTGTGGTAGTGAAGCAATGGCCGTTAGATGTGTAAGTATCATGTCGGGTAGCAGGAGATGTCTTGATAAAACATGATGAATGACTGCGGGGGGATGCCTTTCTGAAAAAGTAACGCATTTCACTTCTGAGACTTGGTGGCGAGAAGGGTTTGGGTGCGGATGGGGAGGGTGTGAGACAGCACTAGAGACGCGGGAGACGCTAGTGCAGAGCCCCAGAGGTGGGGACAGCCTGGCGGGCTCAGGAACAGAGGGAGCCCGGTGTGGCTGGAGGCTTAAAAGTTGGGGAAGTGGCATAAAATGAGGTCGAGAGGCAGACAGTTGAAGGGTAAGTGTGTGGATTTTAAGGACTAAGGCAAATCGGTGTAGAATTTGAAGAAGAGTGAGGCGTCTTCGTCGCCATGTGGAAGGTGGAGGATCGGGACCTTGGACCCTGAGCGGCTCTTGGTCGCGCAGCCTGAGAGACGGGCTCGAGGAGTGGGTCAGGGCGGAGTGCGGCCGAGCGGAGCCTCCTGAAGCAGTTGCCTTGGAGCGGGCACAGGAGTGGGAGGAGCGGGTGGGAGGCTCTCGGGGAGGCTGCACGGCTGTGGTGGTGAGTGCGGAGTGAGGCCGCGCCGCACTGCCCCCTGTCCCCGCAGCGCTGTTCTGAGATGGCCACTAAGCAAGCGGTAGTTGGTAAAGCCACCCTGTTCCCTCAAGCGGGGAGGGGCAGTGGGTGCGCTGGAGGTCCTGCAGCGGGGTCAGGAAACACCGGGGCGCCAGCTGGGTGCTGAGGGGCGGGGGTGGGCCCTGCAGGGCAAGTGGGGGGGGGGCGGGCGCAGCGGCCGAGGGGCCAGAAGGCAACCCCACGGGGCGGTCTCCACTGCCTCTCGGCTGTTAGGCTGGGCGGCTCACCCCTGCAGCGCAGGAAGCCCTGCTTCTCTGTACGGTTTCCTGCGGTGGGGGGTCCAGTGGCAGACCTCCCGGCAAGGCTCAGGGCCCTGTGCCCAGCGGCCTGGCCTCCAGTTGTCTGCTGTCTCTTCACCCTAGGCACCTCCACGCCCAACTTTGGCCAGAACGCCCCTGCCCCTGGGGTGGGCACATCAGGCAGCAGCCTCTCCTTTGGGGCATCCTCAACACCCACCCAGGGCTTTGTTGGAGTCGGACCTTTCGGTAAGCGGCCCGTCTCCCCGTTGCCCGTGTGACCTGCTTGTCGCCTCTCCAAAGAGGGGGTGGGGAGGGCTGGCGGTTCAGCTCCGAGGGAATCAGCACAACCCGGGTCTGGAGCTGGGCAGCAGAGCTCGGCCAGGACCCGTCTCGGCAGCATTCCCCAGACCGCTGGGAGCCAGGTCCAGGCGCCTTCCCAGGCCTTGCTCCCGGACTGCCTGTCGTCTTGGGGGTTTGCACCTTCAATCGCCCCTCCCTCAGAGGGTTGCGAGAGCTCCGAAAGGCCTTTTCTGGCACCCTCGGTCTCAAGAGCTCTGCTGCCCGGCGGCAGCTGCCCTGATGAGACCTTGTTGACTCTTTCCAGGATCTTCGGCCCCTTCCTTTTCCATTGGTGCGGGATCCAAGCCCCCGGGGGCTCGGCAACGGCTACAGGCCCGGAGGCAGCACACTCGCAAGAAGTAGCCCCCGGCCCTTCCCCCCACCCCGTCCCACCCCCACCCACATCTGGACCTCGGCACCTGCCAGAAGGAGCCTCTCGTCTTCTAGTTCCATAAAGCAGAGCCACCCCGAACCAGTCTGGCCTCAGCCACCGGGGCGGGAGTGGCGGCTGCAGGGGCCCATCCCTCTCTTCCAGGAAGCAGAAGCCCCAGGCCTCTGGGGAGAGGGGGAGGCAGGAAGGACGCGGCAGGGCGGAAGCCTGTGACCTTACTTGAACAGTTCCACTGGTGAGGCTGGAGAGAATGAACACACCACCTGTACATATCGCCCTCTTCCCTCCCTGACGCTCGTGTAGTGTATAAGCTTCGTCAGGTGCCTCCCTTCCCGCCGATTCCCTGAGAGCCACCTCTGCTGGAGGGTGGCAGGTAGAGCCCGCACCACTTGCATCCCTGATACGCATTTGATGGGATTGGGGGAAGCAGCTTATCCCTATAGCTTTACCTTGCTTGGCTTGGCTATAAAAAGTGCTTCTTCCCCTCTTGTCCCATTAGAGGACTCGGTTCCCCCATTCTTGCTGCTTCGTCCCTCACTGACTCCTTGCAGGATCAGTTCCTTTTAAAATGATCCTGAATCTAGCTTTGCCTTGGAGACCCCAGTGGGTGCTGCTCCTGCCAGGTTCAAGCCTCTGTTTCATCTCCAACCCTCTCTGCCAGTTTGGCCCCCAAAAGCTTGGTGGCTCAAGACTGTTAGCCTGGCAGATCCAGGGGTGACACCTCACTCCGGGAGAGGGAAGATCTTGGAACAGGCAGGATGCCCGCCGCCGCTTTCAGCTGCCTCCTCGCTCACCTTCCCCGTTGGCCTCCCTGGGCTTATCTGCCTCTCCGGGATCGTATGTTTAAAGCCTTGTCCTGTGTTCCTTTGTCTGATGCTCATGTCTGTTGCTCTTTGAATCGAGTTTGGAGGAAGAATTGAATTGTATGAGTGGCGGCATGTTGGTAGTGCCGGACTTAACTGTTTCTCAAGTTTCTGGGGCCTCGCTAATTGAATGTGGAAAGTAGCACCGCTTGATGGCTACAAGTGCCGAGTCTTGAATTTTCAAATGGTGTTTTGACTTTAAGGGCTGGCAGCCTAGGAGGATGGGGCCGAGGAGAAGCAAAGGCCTCTTCCCTCTGTTTCTTTCCCCACCTGCCTAACCTGACTGTAGGCTGGGTCACCCGTAGTGTGAGTTAGAGGACCTAAATTATAAACCACATTTTAAGAGTGTATCTCACTCCCCACCCCTTCCTTTCTTCTTCCTTTGTTCCCAAACCACATACTCCAGGCCCAGGAGCCTTGCTGCCACGCCCATCCTCTTTGGGAGAAGTATGAATGCGTGTGTCTAAATTAAAAGAAAAAAATATTTAAACATTTTTTAACAAAATAAAAAATTTATTTTTGTATTTAAGCTAAATTGCCTTTTAAATTCCTTCAAGCTTGGTTCATTGAGGTGGTTAAGTATAAATGCTATTGACTAGAAATTAGCTGTATAGTTAAGTTATGCCTGTGTGAAGAAGAGGCTCACGTGCTGTCCCAGGCAGCTCTTCCAAGGGACTGGAGCTCCTTCTGGAAACAGAAAATGTAATTCTTATTTTATAAATGTGATGTAGCTGTAACTAGTCCCCCTCCCCTTTGTGACTGAGGGTGAACGTCCGCTGGCGCTGGCAGGGGACTGCGCCCCCAGGGAGAGCTCCACTACTCACCGCTGTGTGTGCAGCTGCAGAGGGACCCGAACCTCGAGCCACGGGCGGGGCAGGGCGGGGCACGGGTCTGGAAGTGAGGCTCCTGCCTATACCTTCCCGAAGGTAGACCCCTTAGGCTGGTGCGCGCGCGCGCGGAGCTCGTTTACCTCGGTTCCACGAGCAGGACCGTTGGTCCAGGAACCCCCCGAAGCAGGCGGCCTGGTGCGGCCTGAGTGTGAGTGCGTGCGTGCGGGTGTGGACGTGCACTGGACAGCGACGGGAGGCTGGGACTTTCCATCACGAGTGAAGACTGAATTCCTGTGAGTCTAGTTGGAATTTTTAGTATGAATGTGAGGTTTTTCTCCTTGCTTATGTCATAAGAATAAAAAACTGTGATCTATCGTAGACCATGTCCTGCCTTTTATTTCCGTGGGCAGCAGTGCCTCCCAGCAAGAACACAGCGCAGCGGCAGCGGCACAGCCCGAGGGAGGGCCACCCTCCCCGGCTGGAGGAGCAGGCTCGCCCGTTTAATTCCTACAGCCATGGAAAGACCCTTTCCACACAAGCCCGCTGCCCGGCACTGAGGGCCGGAGACGGAGCTGGGAGGAGGACCTGAGCAGTCCAGGCTCTGAGCCCCGGCTACGTGCCAGGCTGTGTGCTGGGAGTGGCCGCTGCCCTTTGCCGCCGTCTCTTCCTCCTTGGGCCTGGGCTGGACGTCAGTTCTGGGGTGGATGCTTCAGCCTGTGAGACGGCACTAGGAGCAAAAGCACAGGAGTTAGATGCGCCCCAGTCTCCCAGCATCTTCCGAGTGGGCCCCCTACTCGCTTACCTTGGCACCTCTACCCGTTCAAGCACAGCGATGAAGAAGCCACCGGTGAGCGTGGTGTCAGGGGAGGCCCGGAGGCAGTGTTCAGCACCTGGAAACGTGCCGAGGCCTCGATGCGGCCAGGAGGGGAGGACGGGAGCCAGCCTGTGGGGAGGAAACGTGACAGGCTTCGGGGTAAAAGGGCAGCCCCTCCCCGAGACCCTGCCAGACGCCCACTACCTGAAGGCTCCTGCCCACTACCTGAAGGCTCCTGGGCTCTGCTGCAGGGCAGCTTGCACCACATCTTCATTCTCCTCCTGGCAGAGGGAGCACGTGGAGTAGACGAGGCGCCGCAGGGCAGGGAACGTGAGCGCGTGGCTCAGGGCCCGCTGCTGGAAGCCCGCCAGCGCCCGCAGGCGCTCCTGGCTCGGGGCGCCGGCCCCGGGCTCCTCCAGCCGTCTGGTCAGCATCCCTAGGGAGAGCACTTTTCTCACACTCTCCATGAGCACACGAATCCCCTACATACAGGCCAGCACACCCGTGCGGGGCCACGGTCATCAGACTCAGAACTACACCCAAGGCCAAAAGGCACTGCCAGCCCTCCTGCGCTAAGGCTACTCTCGATCTGTGAGGGCCTTTGGCCGTGCTTCCCCCCGCCCCCCGCCCCCCGTCTCACCAGAGCCACTGCACGAAGGATCCAGCAAGATATACTGGACCTGACGATAACGCTGGTCTGTGGGTGCGACCGCCAGGAAGTCCTGCTCGGCCAGCTCGCAGCAAGACACCCCAGCTCGGGCCAGCAGGGTGGCCATAGACGCCAGCCGCTTGGCATCCAGGTCAAAGGCAAAGATCTTCCTAGGGAGGAGGGCAGAGCTGAGGTGAACTGGGAATTCACGGAACACGTGGGAGCCCACGGCTCTGACACATGGTGACACGTCGTTTAAGACACACAGAAAGTACGTAAACGTCTTTAAATTCTAAATTAATATTTTTGAGGAGTCAGTGGTGAGAAATAACAGGCCCGGGCACTCTGCCCCAAGGGCAAAGGAATTCACATCTCACACCTGCAACCCACTGGGAAGTGTGGTGACCTGCCCTCAGTCCAGAAGGACATGTTTGAGGGAAAGGCCCCCTTTTCAGCCTTCGTGACCTACTAGAACAAGAGTGCCTCTTCGTTCTTACAAGGTGGAGGCTCAGACCCCACCCCACTCCCCTGTATGACTACAGCACTCACCCTTGGTTCTTGAGAAGAGCAGCCAAGTGACTGGTCTTATTGCCTGGGGCAGCGCATGCGTCAATGACATGGGAACCCGGGGGAGGAGCCAGCAGCACGGCTGGGAGACAGCTGGCCTGGGGGAGCGGAGCAGAGCGGGTGAAGGAGGCCCCAGGCCCGTCACTCCCCACCGCTCCTCCCCTTTCCACACACCTTCCCGACCTTGTCTTGGAGGATGAGGTGACCAGCTTGGTACAGTGGATGTTCATGCAGATCTGTTTGGGCTGGAAACACAAGCAGCTCTGGCAGCAAGGGATCCAGAAGAAAACACTTCCCTTTGAGGGCCCTTATGTCCTCGAGGCTGCCAGGGAATAAGAACCCTTCATTCCACATTTTCTGAATCCCTCTGGGCCAGGCACCAGGTCAGACATCTCACATGTCATCTAACTGCTTATTTAGGCAATAAATGTTATGAATAAGTGACAAGGTGATAAGACAGAGGCAGCAGTTAAAGAGAATGGGGTTCTTGGAGTTCCCATCGTGGCGCAGCAGGAACGAATCCGACTAGGAACCACGAGGTCGTGGGTTCGATCCCTGGCCTCGCTCAGTGGGTTAAGGATCTGGCGTTGCCATGAGCTGTGGTGTAGGTCGCAGACGTGGCTCGGATCCCGCGTTGCTGTGGCTCTGGCATAGGCTGGCAGCAACAGCTCCAATTAGACCCCTAGCCTGGGAACCTCCATATGCTGCAGGTGTGGCCCTAAAAAAGGACAAAAGAAAAAAAAAGAGAAAGAGAGAGAGAATGGGGTTCTTAGGTCAGACTCCCTCATCATTCAGGATCCCACCTCCACCATTCACCAGTGGTGGGACCATGGGCCTCTCAGCCTGTCTATATACTTCTGGAAAACGGTAGGTATCAAGATTAAATGACATGCAAAATACTTCAGAAAATACTTCACAATATTTCAAATCAGGCACTTAATACTCAGAGCTGTTAAAACATAACCCTGGGGGAGACTCCGGGTGGTGTAGGGAGATAAGTGCTAAGCTGATTCCTGATGGATGAATTTAGTAACACGAGGAGCTGAGGTGAAAAGGCAGAGCACGGTCCACTCACTTGACCCAGTAGAAAACAGGCGTAGAGAGTAACAACTCAGATCAGAAAGCTATTAAGCAGCAGAGCTGGAATTCAAACCCCATCACAGCCATCCTCCACTCTACCCCCTGGTCTCCAAGAGGTGACCATCTATCACAAGAGACGGAGGGAAAGGGAGGGCGAGGCAGCAGCTTCCCAGAGCTGTCAAAGGACAGACTGGGACGTGAGTGAGCTCGGGGAGCAACCACTGGGGGAACACAAGTGCAGGAGTGCATGGCAGAGGGGCCTGAACCCAAGCAGGGGGCACGGCACAAGGGAGAGCCAAGGGTTTCCAGCAGGGAAGTTCAGCATCAGATCTGGTTTCAGATCTTTCTGCAGCCAACGTGAGGAGGACAAGCACGATGAACAAAGTCTGGAAGTGGGGAGACCAGTTTGGGAGATTCTTCCGCCAATCACGACAGAAAATGACACTTGAACCTAGGCAGTATCTGGGAGGACGAAAAGATGCTGAAGGCAGAGTAGCAACGATGACTAGAAGGAGAGGAAGAAAGCATCCAGGATGAGTAAGTTTCTGCCCTGACCAAATGGGGTGCATAATGGTGATTGATATCTGTCAGGTTAAAACAGGAGGCACAAGATGCATCCTGTTCAGGAATGCAGGGACAGCTGAACGCCCACAAGCTAATCCACATGGTACGCCACATTAACAAAAGGAAGGAGAAAACCCACATGACCATCTCAAAAGCTGCAGAAAAAGCATCTGCCAAAATTCAACACCCACTCATAAACACTCTCAACAAACTGGGTACAGAGGAAAGGTACCTCAACAGAATAAACTCCATATTGGACAAGCGCACAGCTAAAGTCATTCTCAACGGAGAAAAGCTAAAAGCTTTTCCTCTAAGATCAAGCACAAGGCAAGGAGGCCAGCTCCCACCACTCTGACTCATCACAGTATTGGGAGTCCTAGCCAGAGCAATCCGGTATAGAAAAGAAAGAAAAAGCATCCAAGTCAGGAAGAAGTAAAACTGTCACTATTTACAGGTGACATTATGTTCTATAAAGAAAACTCTCAAGAATTCACCAAAACACTATCAGAATAAACTATTAGAACTAATTGAATTTTGCAGGAGACAAAATTAGTAAAAATCTGTTGCATTTCTATACACAAATAATAAACTATCAGAAAAAAAATTAAGTAAACAGTCCCATTTACAATTGCATCCAAAAGAATAAAATACCTAGGAATAAATTTCACCAAGGAGGCGAAAGACATGTACACTGAAATTAAAAAAAAAAAAAAAAGCAAATAATACAAATAAATGGAAAGATATCTTATGCTCATGAGTTAGAATACTGTTAAAATGTCCTACTACCCAGAGCAGTCTACAGATTCAACACAACCCCTATCAAAATTCCAATAGCATTTTTCATAGAAGCAGAACAATCCTAAAATTTGTATGGAACCACAAAAAGACCATGAATGGCCAAAGCAGTGTGGAGAAAGGAAGAAAGCTGGAGGCATCACGCTCCCTGATTTCAAACTGCAAAACCTGTATTGTAAAACCACAGTAATAGAAATACTGAGGAAGAGGCGATAAAGATGACAGAGTAGACGGAGTTCTTGTCGTGGCTCAGCAGTTAACAAACCTGACTAGCATCCATGAGAGCATGGGTTCGATCCCTGGCCTTGCTCAGTGGGTTAAGGATCCGGCATTGCCACGAGCTGTGATGTAGGTCGCAGACACGGCTCAGATCCCGCGTTGCTGTGGTGGTGGTGTAGGCTGGCAGCAACAGCTCCGATTCAACCCCTAGCCTGGCAATTTCCATATGCCACAGGTGCGGCACCAAGACGACAAAAAAAAAAAGATGACAGAGTACAGGGACGCTGAGCTCACGTCCCCCGCCACCTCCACCGACAAACATGTCAAAAACACACCTATGGAGTTCCCGTCGTGGCGCAGTGGTTAACGAATCCGACTAGGAACCATGAGGTTGCGGGCTCGGTCCCTGCCCTTGCTCAGTGGGTTGAGGATCTAGCGTTGCCGTGAGCTGTGGTGTAGGTTGCAGACGCGGCTCGGATCCCGCATTGCTGTGGCTCTGGCGTAGGCCGGTGGCTACAGCTCCGATTCAACCCCTAGCCTGGGAACCTCCATATGCCGCGGGAGCGGCCCAAGAAATAGCAACAACAACAAACACATCTACATGTGGAGCAATTCCCATTGCAAACAAACTGGGGCCTGGCAGAGAGACTGACAGAAGCAAGAGTGTAGAGAAAAGATGCACACGGAGTCGGGTAAGCAGAGAAGAGAAGCTCTCACGTTGGGACCTGGGTCCCCTGGAGGGGACCCAGAAGAGAAGGATTCCACAGGGTCTAAGATCCTCCTTGGGTTACAGGATGCTGGCACCACCTGGGTGGCATCACCTGAAGGAACACATGGAAGCTGATTCCCACCACAGACCCCTCGCCATTCATTATCAAGATGAACCCCTACTGAGGGTGTGGTGCAGTTCCTGCAGACATTTAAAAATCAGTGGCGATCTTTTTATTTCTTCATTTATTTGCCTTTTGGGGGCCGCACCTGCAGCATACGGAAGTTCCCAGGCTAGGCGTCGAATCGGAGCTGTAGCTGCCGGCCTACACCACAGCCACAGCAACTTGGGATCATTAACCCACTGGAGCAAGGCTGAGGATCGAACCTGAATCCACATGGATACCATTCGGGTTCTTAACGTGCTGAGCCACAACGAAAACTTCTAAAAATCAGTATTTGTTAACAACCAGGAAAAAAAAAATGGAGATCATACTTAACATATGACTATTTTCCCATTTGCTATTTGTCAATAAGCATTCACACCAACAATGTAAACAGCTCCAATGTTTCATAGTCGGGATAATAAAACCATAATTTACTGAATCAAATGCATACTGTTGGGACTTTTAGGATAAATGTAGATCGAGCCCAGCGTTCCCTAATAGAAACAAAATTATGAAGAACATTTCAGAAGCAAAATACAAAGATAAGTGACTACAGGCGAAACTGTTCAAAAAGGACACACACGTGAGCATTTCAAACCACATGTTCAGGCACGACAGCCCTAGGGTCTGACATCAGGAAGATGAATCTCCTTAGCTGGTTGGAAAACCAGTAGGACTTAACAGGACAGCTGTCAGAAACTCAGACTCTGCTCGTGACGAACAGGCACATGCCTGTTTGCTCCTGGGAAGTGAATCTTAGCAATGCACGCCCTGTTTGCAAGGATCTACCTCCATGCCCGAGATTAACTATAAAATTATCCCACGGGCCCCTCTGCTGTGCAGAGTGCAGCCACGAATGCTTCCAGATTGTTTTCTGCCCAATCCTATGCTGTAAGTTACCCTATAACAAACCATCTATTGATTATCTGCAGCTGCTGGCCTCATTTTTGCTCTCAAGATGCCTCCTCAGGAGTTCCCGTTGTGGCTCAGTGGTAAGGAACCTGACCTGTATCCATAAGGATGCGGATTCAATCCCTGGCCTCACTCAGTGGGTTAAGAACCCAGCATTGCCCTGAGCTGTGGTATAGGTCACAGACGTGGCTCAGATCCTAGCCTGGGAATTTCCATGTGCCACAGGAGCAACCCTAAATAAAAAGAAGGAAGGAAAAAGATGCCTTCTCAGTTCATTGGGCACTTTTTGTTCCCTCTGTCCTCCAACATATGTGAAAAGACATTCAGAATCACTGATCACCAGGGAAATGCAAATTAAAACCACAGTTAAGTATCACTCACACCTGTCAGAATGGCTAGTATCAAAAAGACAAGAAATAACAAATGTTGGAAAATATGCAGAGAAAAGGGAACACTTGGGCACTGCTTGTGGCAATGCAAATTCATGCAGTCACTAGAGAAAACATATGCAGGTGCCTTACAAAGTTAAAAACAGGAGTTCCCATTGTGGCTCAGCAGGTTAAGAACCTGACTAATACCTGTGAGGATGCGGGTTCGAGCCCTGGCCTCGATCAGTGGGTTCAAGATCTGGCATTGCCATGAGCTGTGGTGTAGGCTGCAGATGTGTGGCTGTAGTATAGGCTGGAGGCTGTAGCTCTGATTCAACCCCTAGCCTGGGAACTTCCATACGCCTTGGGTGTGGCCCCTAAAAAGCTAAAATAATAATGACAATAATTTAAAACAAGAGGTACCAAATTCAAAGGAAAGATGAATTCAGATGAATGCTGTGATGGGGTGTCTATGAAGCAGGGATGTTGACCTGAAAGTAGGCATATATGAGAACGTCTAGACTGGGAGATGGAGTCATCAGGTCATCAGGTGAGAGGTAGGAGTCAGAACTCAAGAAGAAACCGAGGGATACATTTAGAAGAATGTGAAATGAGGCTCCCAGGAGAATCACTGTTTAAGGGATGGAGAAACTGCTGGAAAAGTAAGAAGAAAATCTGAGTGCAGCCACAACCACCTTGACTCTCTCCCCTCCAATCCCCATTTCCCAGGCACCTCCCTGGATGAAGGCAGCCAAGCAGGTTCTAAACTCACCTGGAAGCCTGGCCCTGGTAAGAGAAACCTTGTCTCTTGAAATAATCAACTACATCCTCAGAGCAGGTCTTCAGAGTGTTCACCCGCACAAATCGAGGCACCTGGGAGGCTAGCAAGCAATCGGCAATGAGCAGGCGGGAACGCGGCCTTCGCCAGTGAGGGCCTGATGGCTATCCCCCAGCCCCATAACTCCTTTCAGCTCACCTGGGTCAGACTTGGATCCCACTTCCAACAGGTCCTCGTTCCGGCTCACACCTCGACGAACCTTGAGCCGGGCCAACTCAGCCTTCAGCCTTGCCTGGTGCCGGTCCAGCAGGGGCTTCCATCGGCCCCCATGCCCTTTAAAGCCTCTTCCAAGTAACAGTTCGTACACTAGCACCTGGGGGTGAGGAGAGGAAGAGGTAAAACTTTGAGCGTGAATACCCTGGAACATCAAAATATGCTGGAACTGGATATGGCTAACCACCTGTTAAGGCAAGTAACAGGTGCTGTGGAGAGGATGCCTGATAGACACCAGTAAGTCACGTCCCTATCATGGAGAAACTTGATTCTCAGGAAGAGAACCTCGCCTTGTTGTGAGAGGCACTGGAGAGAACTTTGATGGAGGCTTTGAGATTATACGAATAGTGATCTGCAGAAAAAAGCTGGAGGAGATAGGATCAAAAGTCACTTAGAAACGTATTACAACCTTCCTGCTTAAGTGCCCCCAAAATAGTGCTGAAAAAAGAGACCTAAGGAAAAAGAACATTGTAGAGTGACGTTTGACTTCATTACAGATTTATTCACAGGTATGATTTGGAGACCTCTGTGCACTGTAGACAGAAATACCCAATACAGAGAGTTCTTTGGGGATTTAGGGGTTAGGATTCACAGCTGTGACCCTGCAGCCCAGGTTCAATCTCTGGTCTGGGGGTTCGGGGCGGGCGGAGACACTAACAGGTAAAAGATATCTTTCTCAAGATCACACAAGAAATAATGGCAGATACATGATTTCAACCTGGTACTTTGCTTCCCAGTCCTAAACCCTTTCCCCACGGCTTCTCTCCTCAGCAGGAGAGCTCTGCATCCCAACCCTCCTCCCTTGTCAACAGCATCGTGCACCCAAAGACAACAACCCCTGCCATCACTACTTTGCATCACTACTTTGCATCTCCGTTCTTAATCTTTCACACAAGGCTCCAAGTTAAGTCTGTTCGCCTCACTTCAATTCATAACCCGGCAAGGGGCTGTGCCTCCTCATTTCAGAGGAGCGACTTGCTAGAGTCACTGTGGACGGTAGCCGAGCTAGCACCGGGTTAGGAGGGGCTCGCCCCGCCCGCCCCACCCCGCCATCACCTTGGCCAGGTGCGGCCGCAGCTTCTTCTCTGCGCGGAGGAGGCCGGCGCTGGCGATCACGGCGTCCAGCACAGCGGCGTAGCGTTGCGTTCTCGCACACCAGCGCGTACAGCTGCTTCACATTCTGCGTGCGGCCGAAAGGACCCAGGTGAGGAGGGGGCCGGACCGGACTAGCTCCCCGCAGGGGCTCCCTCCCGGGCCCAAACCTCGAACCCCTCTACCTGGAAGCTGCTGGCGTACACTAGTCCTTGAGGGAGCCCTGGCGGCTCTCCACGCCCGCCAGCACCGCCGCCGCCGCAGCGTACAGAGCCATGCTCCGCGTTGCTGCCTGCGCGCCTTTACGGCTCTGTCGTGAAGCGCCCCGCCCCGCCCGGCCGCACTTCCGGAGTCAAAGGGCACGGGCTTCCGGACCCGGATTCCCAGTGCCGATTTAAGTGTTCCCGAGGCTTGTACGGCTTCACGCTCCTTCCCGGCGGAGACGGCCGACCTTAGGAGGCCGGTTCACCACGTCTTCATAGCTCTTCGCTTTTTTCTTTCAATCTTTGCCGATCTCATAGGCAAACAATGAGATTCTGTTTTAATTTCTGTGATTGAAGTTGAATATTTTCATGTTATTGGTTGTATTTCTTCTGTTATAGCATGTAAATGCCTTATTCACTCGTCTGTGGTCTTTCTCTTCGTGCCTTTTATGTATTAACAATATACACTTTCTTTTTTTTTGGTGGTGCCTATAGCATGTGATAGTTCCTGGGCCAGGGATAGAACCCCCACCACAGCTGTAACCAGAACCACAGCAGACAACAGGGATCCTTAACCTGCTGAGCCAGGAGGGAACTCCAGCAATATCTGTACTTCTTATCTTAGGTTTTGACGTTTTTCCAGTTTATCGTTGCTTTTTATTGTGGTTATATTTGTTTGGGACAATATGGTGTTCAAATTGTTTAAATCTTTGCCTTTATATAAAGGTCTGGCCTTTACTGTCAGACTTGAAAACCACTTCACATGTATACAATAGAGAAATCATTTATGGCTTCATCATTTCAGACTTAAATCCATTTAGAATTGGGTTTGGCACATGATGTGAGAAGGGCTCTCACTCTGTTTCCAAAAGGCTAGCCTTTCATGAATTCCTTGTGACAATTCATCTATAGCCCATTTCCCCAGGCTGACACCCCCACCCCCAGAGGACAGGGACTGGGTGCTATATGGGTCCTTAGCGCCCATGTAGTTACTGATACATAATGGGTTAACTGGGGAAAAGAAAAGCAAAAGAAATAAAAGAAAAAGCCTTGTATATGTGTATCTCAAGCATTCAAGCAGGCAGGCCTCTGTGAATTAGAATATTCCAGCCTGTATATTCTCTGTATACTAATAGCGTATAAGCAAGCGTTTTGCAGGAAGCTTGATTCTAGTCTACATTGAAATCACTTTAGTCACTTAAAGGTTTAACCCATTCCTGTGGCTCTAGGTTGGTTCATAAGTGATCTTCCAGTGGAACTCTCCTTTCTCCCATCAAATCATCTATTTTTTTTTTCCTTTTCTTGTTTTGGGGCCACACTCACGGCATATGGAGGTTCCCAGGCTAGGGGTCAAATTGGAGCTACAGCTTCCAGCCTACACCACAGCCACAGTAACGCAGGATCCGAGCCGCATCTGCAACCTACACCACAGCTCACAGCCGTGCCAGATCCCTAACACACTGAACAAGGCCAGGGATCAAACCCACAACCTCATGGTTCCTAGTTGGATTTGTTTCTGCTGCCCCACAACAGGAACTCCTATTTTATTTTCTTTCACAGTACCTGTTCCATATGTGGTTATGACTTACTCTCTTTCTCCCCAGCTGGCTCCATGAGAGAAAATCCATGTCTGTTTTGACACTTATCTATCTTTACCTCCAAGTGCAGTGTCTTTTTCATAATAAGGACTTAATATCTGTTGAGCGAAGGAATGACTGGATGAACAGACCACACACTGATGTGGTTCTGGACAACCAGCTGTGCTAGAGTTGACCCATCCTGAAACAATCTCCCCTCCTTCCAGAGGGTGGGTGACAGGTACATCCACTTTTTATTCAGATTTCCTTAGTGTTTATCTGATGTCCTTTTCTGTCCCTGAATCGCACCCAGGACATCACATTACATTCAGTCATGTCTCCTTGGGGCTCCTCTTGTCTGTGACAGTTTCTCAGACTTTCTTTGTTTTTGATGACCTTGGTGGTCTTAAGGACTCCTGGTCAGTAGTTTGTAGACGGTCCCTCCATAAGGATTTGTCTGATGTTTTTCTCAGGATTAGCCTAGGGTTATGGGCTTGGGGAGAAAGCCATTTTCATTACATCCTATCAAGGGCAGTAGTACCAGTGTGACATCACTGGGACGGTTCACCTTGATCACCTGGCTGAAGGAGTGTCTCTCAAGTTGCTCTAGTGTAAAGCTACTCTTTATCCCTCTGTCCTCTCCAAAAAGAAGTCTCTATGTGTAGCCCATGCTTAAGGAGCTGGGGGTTATGCTCCCTGCCCTGCAGGGCAGAGTAGCTACACAAATCATCTGGAATTCTTCCGCACAGTTTTATCTCTTCTCCCCCATTTAAATATTCAACATTTATTTATATTATAGGGACACAAGTATATGTATTTGGGGTTGTAATCCAAAATATTGTGTTGCTGAAATTGTTCCCCTTTGGACCACTGGAATACTTTCAGCTGGCTCTTGTATCCCTTTCAGAAGTCTTTAAAAATGTCTTCTGGGAATTCCCATTGTGGCTCAGCAGTAAAGAACCCAACTAGTATCCATGAGGACACGGGTTCTCGATCCCTGGCCCGGCTCAGTGGATTAAGGATGCAGTATTGCTACGAGCTACAGTGTAGGTCGCAGACACTGCTCTGATCTGGCATTGCTGTGGTGCAGGCTGGCCTGGGAATTTCCAAATGCTGTGGATGTGGCCCTAAAAAAGACCAAAAAAAAAAAAGCCTTTTTGTGTGTGTGTCTTTTTAGGGCCCCACCTGATGCATACGGAGGTTCTCAAGCTAGGGATCAGAGCTGCAGCTGCCAGCCTATGCCACAGCCACAGCCACACCAGATCTGAGCTTCATCTGTGGGTCACAGCAACACCAGATCCTTAACCCACTGAGCAGGGCCAGGGATCGAACCTGCGTCCTCATGGATACTAGTCAGATTCTTTTCCGCTGAGCCACAACGGGAACTCCACTATCAAACTTTTTAAAAGGAGAATCAGCAATCCTTGCTTGTAGTTCTTCAATCACATGTGATTTTCTAACTCCCTGTAGTCTGCCTTCCACCCTAAGCACTGAGACAGCTCCCTCCAAAACCACCTCCTAATATCCTCAGGCTTTCCCTGCCAAATCCGCGGTTTTGTGCGCTGTAACACACCTCCCATGGTGGAGAATACTTTGGCTTCTATGACCTGTCCTGCCGGCATCCCTTCTCATCTCTCTGACCATTTCTAGGTTTCCTTGGAAACCCCATCGAACTCTCCCTTAGGTTCTGGCATTCCTTTCTCTGACCTTTCCATCAATCAGGTTTGCTCCCCAGGCAGACTCGCCCACTCCCACACTGTCATTACTTCAGAACAAACTTAACAGTCAGGAAAGTTGCATCAGTGGCCCCTCCCCGGCCCCGCCCTGGCCCCACCAGCTGCTGTATCCCCTTTGCGGACCTAGATCCCTAGATCCTCTGCCTGTCTTCCACGTCCTTCCGCTTGCATGCCAACTCCACAGGAAGAACGAACTGCCCTTTCCTCTGCCCTCCACATACTGGATGTAAGTTAAGATCTTTCTGTTGCAAACACAGACACCAACGGATTAACCAAACATAAACGGGGATTTATTAAGTGGGTGCAGATGTGTGCTACTGTGGCGCTCAGGGTCTGGCTGCAGGCAGAAAGGTGCACAGCAGGGAGTAGTTGAGGAGAGGTTAAAGAAGGGCCGATTTCTAAAGGCGTGGCCAGGGTCAAGGGGACCCACGGGGGGTTGGGTGGGGCAGCCCTCAGGGCTGGCGACAGCCCTGTTCGAGGAGGGGTGGTAACGGAGGGAGAGGGCAGCCTGGCAGGATTCTTCCGCGGAGGGAAGCTGCCAACCCACAGCCCAAAGGGCAGAAAACCAGGAAAACAAGGATCCGGAACCATCCTGCCCCAGGATCTCTGCCAGTCCCTCCGCGCTCGGCGGAGCCCAACCGGAAGCGAGAGGGGTTTGCATGGGGGCGGGGGTGGGGGGCAGCAGGACAGAGAAGGTGCGGAGTGAGTGCACCGTCAGGGAACTGAGGGAAGAGCAGCATGACCCAAACCAGGTCCGAAAAGTGTCAAGCGCACAGCAACCAAGGCAGAGGCCCGACGGACTCAGCCGGTCCCGAGACAAGCAGCACCTTCTGACCGCTTCTTACTTACCCAGCTTAGCCCACGGCAGAGCTCCTCGTGGTCCCTGCTGCCCTCGCCAAAAAAGACGACGTGGAGATGAGAGGGCTGATGGCTGCAGCTTGAGTTGTGGGGTGTCCCGTGGCGGAGGGGCCCGTTCTAGCAACAACTAAGCTGTTTGATAGTCTGCAGCCCTCCGGGGAGGGAGGAGGGACAGAAAGCCGCACAGCTCCTCAGAGGCTGGGAGGCCGCGTCCCCAGTCACCCGTGAGGATAAGGAGGTCAGCAGCGACGGCCTTGAGGGGCGCCTCACAACCCTCCCTCCTCTGGTGTTTCTGGAGGATGGCTCCGTAGGCCGTGGGACGAGCCTCTGTCTGTATGGCTGATGTGGATTCGTGCCAGGGTGCCAGGGCAGGGCTGTTCCCCACGGAAGGCTCTCTGGCGGCTCCACAGACCTCAGGGGCACAAGGCTGGGTGAGGGGGAGCTTCTCTCTAAAGCAGCAGGCCTCAGAGGCCTCAGCCCCAACCACCCTCTCTTCCAATTTCCAGATTCTTGGGAGTGAATGCAGCTGTTCCAGCCTCGGTCTGGAGTGGACACCATCTGCTGTGGCCACAGGGAGGCTCCCCTTCAATAGACACGGACTCTGGGCCCACCCCCAGGTGCCTGGCCGATTTCAGGGATGGGACACACACCCGTCTGGCCCCAACTCACTTCTGCTCTGCACGAGTGTCACATCCATCTCCAATAACACAGAAAAGTCAAGAGAGGTCTCTGGGGACAGAGCAGTGACAGAGCGGGTAACTAACCAGAGCCCAGGGGGCAGGGGGTGGAAACACCATGTGGCCCCGCCAGAGGCTGACGCTGCCTTGAAAGCCCCGAGCACGGAAGTAGTATAAATGTTCAGCAATGGGAGTTCCTGTCGTGGCTCAGCGGTTAACAAATCTGACTAGCATCCACGAGGACGCAGGTTCAATCCCTGGCCTTGCTCAGTGGGTTAAGGATCTAGCATTGCCATGAGCTGTGGTGTGAGTCACAGATGCGGCTTGGATCTCGCGTGGCTGTGGCTGTGGCGTAGGCCGACAGCTACAGCTCCGATTGGACCCCTAGCCTGGGAACCTCCATATGCCACAGGTACGGCCCTTAAAAGCAAAAAAAAAAAAAAAAAGTTCAGCAATGGATCGTTGCAAATTATTTGAAAAGGAAGAAATAATGTCAAATTTATTATCCTTTAAGTTATTTAAAGTTCACAATGATGGGGGAAATTATGGGCGGAAGTGTTTCTACCCTAAGATCGAAGAATAAGCAGAGATTGTGGCCGGGAGGCACCAAGGGAACCCAGCTTGACGCACAGACACCAAGGCCTTCCTCTGCCAGTTAATGCGCAGGTTGATACCGGCCTGGAGAGAGCTTGATAAACATGCCCCTGGCTAATGGGGATGGGACTGTGGGCCTTTTCTCCCTGTCACTGTTTCTAGCGACACCCAGGCAGGAAGAGCTCCCCTGAACAATGAAGACACCACCTCTGCTCGCCAGACCCAGCGGGACCCTGGAGCCCCTGCGCCCAGCTGGGAAGGCAGCCCCTGCAAGCAACGCTAGAGCTTGGTGGGCTGTGAGGGGGTGAGGTGGCCTGGCCCGCTGGGCAGGGGCAGCACCATGGGCAGGGAGTTGCTGCCCCGTTCGTGCCAGCATGTGTCCAGGATGGGGTAGAGCTTGCCCTGGAAGTCCGCCTGGAACGTGTAGAGCAGCCGCAGGTCATCGGGGCGGTCAGCATCGAAGAAGGTGAGCTCCCCCTGCTCGTAGTGCAAGTAGACGCCGATGCGGTGGGGGTGGCCGGCCACGGGCAGGGGCACCCGCGGGCAGCTGAAGGCCTCATACACCCGGCCCTCCTTCAGGCCAATGAGCCACACGCCATGCTCTGGGGACTTGCTCAGCTTGCCCTTGCGACTGGCCGTGCCCTTGATGACCCCCAGGCGCCAGTCGCTCTTGCTGCCCACCACCACCTCCCAGTAGTGGCGGCCGCAGGAGAAGCCCCTGCTGGCCAGGACGCACGTGCTGTAGTCGAAGCGCTCGGGCTGGCTGGCGCGCCGCTGGGCCAGGAGCCCGCACTGCACCACCGTGTTGCCCTTGGAGAGCTCCAGGAGTGGGTGGGCCGTGGTGGGATCCAGCTTGAGAGACTCTGGGGCTGGGAAAGATCAGAGACGCGTTTTCAAGCCATGAAGGAGGCAGAAGGCCCTGCCCGAGGGAGGCTGATGGGAGGCCCGAGCTCCTCGGGAGAGGAACCGAGTCGGCCTCATCCCTGTACCCGAGGGGTCTAGAAGGGGCCGGGCACAGAGCAGGCATCCCCGAGGGGGTTTGCAGAATGACTGAAAGATGCCTGAAGGATGGAGGAAACGGCCACTGTGAGCAGAGGCGTTCTGGTAAGGGACACGGTGCAGGTGACCTGCCTAAGGTGGAGGTGCTGATGGAAGGCCTGGAAGATGGCCTGTTGTGTGAGGAAGCACCTTAGCTTCCTCCTCAGGTTTTCCGAAGACTCTAACAACCGCAGTTGCTTCTTGGCTACCCCAGCAGCCTCATCAAGGACAAACCATCCCCCCTGAGCTCTTGGCTCACTGCCTGCAAATCAGTTTACACCCCAAACATGCAAACAGCATTCACGATTCAGAGATTATCTGCTGTTTTGTACTCCCCTTGCCTCCTTTACCTCTTAAATAAACCCTGTTTTTTGCCTTTGTTGGATGAAACCAGTCTATTGATTGAGCTCCCTGATGTACTGGTAACGAAGGGGTTAATTAAATGTCTGAGTTATTTTTGGCAGAGCAACAGCTATCATTTATTAAGCACTAAACCACACACACACACGTCAATTTAGAAACTACGCAGCCCTGCAAGGTGGGCTCCTTATAGGCGAGGAAACTGACGCTCAGACATTACACCGCTCGCCCAGTCACAGGTTAGTAAGAGATGGCGCTGAGCTCGAGCGCCCTCTGCTGGTGGAAGCCCACCCTTGCGCCCTCCCCGCGAACCGTGCCCGCCTACCATGCAGTTCTCTGCACCTCACAGAGAGGCAGCACCCAGGAAGGAGGATGGGTGGGGGCCTCACCTGGCAGAAACCTTTCGGAAGAGCCTTTTCCACACCGTCAGCTTGATGTCGGCCTGGTGCAGGCCTGGTTTGAAGGAGATGGGGCTGAATGCACCTTCCAAGAGCCGGGCCTGCTGGAGCTCTGCGCTGGGAGCAGTGGTTCACAGTGAGGGTGGAGGACTTACCGTGCACCCCGCCCCTTCATCCGAATGCAGGTCCAACCAGCCAATCCGCAGCTCAGAGGCCCGGGCCCATCCTGTCCTCCCCGCCACCCCTCTCAGAGTCCCGCCTCCTTCCGGGGAGGGAAAACACACCACATGGGGAGCTCTCCAGGTGCAGGCCTGGGGCCAGCAGCAGCACCTGGGGGCTTGTTAGAAATGCAAATTTTCTTGGGTCCCATCCCAGACCTGATGAATCATAACCAGTTACTGGGGCCCAGGGATCTGTATTTTAATGAGCTCTCCAGGTGGTTCTGATGAGTGCTGTCTGAGGCTCACATCTCTGCACTGGAGGACCATGGCCCCCAGCTCCAGCTGGAGTGGAAACCAAACTCAGCCAATCAGGTCCTCTGTCCATTTGTTTCAGCCAATTCTCCTCACCAAATTATGTTTAATTCTAAGGAAAATTTGAGAAAACAAGGAGACTCCTAAACTGGCCTAAGCCCTGGCTCTGGAACCTTATGGGTGATTCGTTTGTTGGGACTGGAACATGGATCTGACCGCTTCCCACCAGATGTGGTGTATGTTTCATTACCCACCTCACCCCCCTCAGCTCCTGTTCTGCCCTGCATCACACCCACACTAAACACCCATGATTTTTTTTTTTTGGTCTTTTTGTCTTTTTAGGGCCACACCAGCAGTATATGGAGGTTCCCTGGCTAGGGATCCAATTGGAGCAGTTGCTGCTGGCCTACACCACAGCCATAGCAACAAGGGCTCTGAGCCACGTCTGTGACCTACACCACAGTTCAGGGCAATGCCGGATCCTTACCCCGCTGAGCAAGGCCAGGGATTGAACCCATGTCCTCATGGATGCCAGTTGGGTTTGCTAACCACTGAGCCATGATGGGAACTCCCTAAATACCCATGATATTGAACTTCTCATAATACTCCAAATACACACACACACACACACACACACGCTTCACTCTGTCATGTGACCCAGCCTGCCTGCAAACACCTGTCCTCTGTCCTTCTCAGCCATCCCACCTGTGTGTGGTCTTTGCCAGCCTCCCAGAGTCACCTCCTCTGTGTTAATTCTGTAGCTTGGGTGAACTTCTACTGTTCTAGGTACCCACAGTGATGTAACTCTAGTTCATGGCCACCTCTAGTCTTCGAGACCCCTGAAGGCAGAGACATGACTTTCCCCGGGCTTGGGTACAGAGCCAGAGGTGGGCGGCTGCCCCGGGCACTGGCAGCAGCAAAAGTGAAGGGAGGATCTAGTGGAGACGAGATGCCCTTTCCTGCAGCCACCAGACCCTCGCCGAGAGTTCCCTCTGTGGTAATTACCTGGAGGCCGTGGAGTGGTACTTCTGGAAGACAAGAGGGGGCAGGTAAGAGCATGGAGGAGGCTAAAGCCATTAGGAGGGGAGGGTCCTGGGGCCCTGGGGCCTCGGCCTGGAGGACAGTCCCTTGTCCACTCACCCGGATGAACTCGTGGTGACTCTCATTCCCAAACTGCTCCAGCATACACGTGGCCTGGGCCAGCCGCTCCTGAGCACCCCGGGCCTGCTCCAGTTGCATGTCCAGCGAGGCCACGAGGCCACGAGTGTGACCCTCCACCCCCTCCAGGCAGCGGGCCTTCTCCTCGTCCACCAGGTGGTGCAGCTCCTGGAACTCGCGGCGGATCACCCAGCTGAAGACATCAGACTCATTCTGGGACAGGGAGGGGCCGGTCAGGGCAGGAGCCGCAGCTGACCTTGGGGCTCCAGAGCCTGGCTGCCCAGGCCTTCCTGGGCTTTCCCAAAGGGGCTGGGACCCAAGGCCCAGGGCTGACTCTGGCTGGGGTGTGTGTTCGCGCTGGGTCAAGGGATCCCAGATGTGGCCATGGGGCGGGCAATAGCGGCGGGGCAGAGGCTGGGCCTCCACCTCCTGGTTCAGACGCAGTGGCTCTGTCCCGCCCTACGTAAGATCTGGCTTTATCCCAGGGTTCCACACTGCAAAAAAGCCTGAAAGGCCCCAGCGAGCAGGCTTTGGCGATAACGAGCATGCCCTGGGTCACCCTCCTTCAGACTGGGTACTGCTGCCTCCCTCTCCAGGCTGAGGAAGATTCACTGAGTTGACCCTCAAGGTCCCCTGCTCCTGTTTCACGATCCCTGCAGGGCTCCTGTTTCGTGATCCCTACAGCCTTCCAGCCCCAATGGGGCCCCTCATTTGGGAAAAGCAGCCGCTGAGGGCCTCAGGCCTTTCCACACCCCCCTCTCCAGGGTACCCAGAGGGCACTGCACAGGCTGTCAAGGTCAAGCAGACCCAGGTGGCAGGGGGCGGGTGGTCAGGCCCATGCGTTGGGCTGTTTACCTCCAGGACTTGGGTTCTGCATTATCTCAGTCCCAAGGGCATGGGGGACATAGGCGCGTGTGGAGACAGTCCTGACAACCATGCCGAATTCCCCTAAGAGTCTTTGCGCTTTCCCCACCCCGCCCTGGAATGCTTTGAACTCTGGCTTCATACCGAGGGCACAGGTTCCTGCAAAGGACAAATCAGAACTGGGCTCTGCAGGAAAGGGAAGGGGGCTGGTCGCAGGGGAGGACACAGGGGCGCAGGGAACTCACGACAATCCGGGTCCTGTTGTTCACCAGTTTGGCGACTTGTTCTTCCACCTTCTTCTGCTCCTGCTTCAGGTCAGAGATGAGGGCTGCTAGCTCCTCCTGGAGGCAACAGCCCGCAGCCCCATGAGCCACCGACGCCTTCACCCTTCCAGCCCCTGGGAGCATCCCAACAGCCACAGGCACTCCCAGTGGAACCAGGGAGCTGCTGGTACCCTTGACCCCCAGATAGGTAAAACGACTCAAGAATATTCCACACTGAGGAGTTCCCATCGTGGCGCAGTGGTTAACGAATCCGACCAGGAACCATGAGGTTGCGGGTTCGATCCCTGCCCTTGCTCAGTGGGTTGGGGATCTGGCATTGCCGTGAGCTGTGGTGTAGGTTGCAGACGCGGCTCGGATCCCGCGTTGCTGTGGCTCTGGCGTAGGCCGGGGGCTGCAGCTCCGATTCGACCCCTAGCCTGGGAACCTCCATATGCCGCGGGAGCGGCCCAAGAAATGGCAAAAAGACAAAAAAAAAAAAAAAAAAAAATTCCACACTGAGAGGAGGAACTGTCCAGACAGAAGAGGACCTCCGTGTCACCCCTATGTCATGGGGAGAGATGCTAAACAGTTATAGCCACCCAGAGGTCACCACACAACACCCAAGGGAGGTGTGTGCCAATCTCAAGTCAACACTCCCTCCTGGATCTGCTGCCCAGAGGGTGCCCACCTGCTTAACTCACTGGTCACCAGCAAGTCCAGAATTAGTGAGCATTTGATCAAGAGTCACCCCAAAAGGCTGGCCCCATGCCCAATGGCGCCTGCAGGGGCTCAGGTTACCCCTAGTGCCCACTCCCTTCCTATAAAGACCCGAATCCATCCCCAGGAGCCTTGGGCCCAGCCTGGATTTAGGGTCTCCTGGGCTGAAGTAAACCCACTTCTCCTGGGCTGCCCTGGCCCCACATCCCACCTAGCCAGACCCACCCAGACCACCTGATGGGAGCCCTGCTCGTTTGTGCCCAAGGAGTATGTAGAACCTTTGCCTTAGGGAGCACCCGAGTAGAAGTCAGCTGTAAGAGCCTTTCAGGAAGGGAGTTGAGGGGAAAAAAAAAAAAAAAATAGGCCAGCATGGGAGTTCCCGTCCTGGCTCAGCGGTAACAAACCCGACTATCATCCACGAAGATGTGCTTTTGATTCCTGGCCTCGCTCAGTGGGTTAAGGATCAGGCATTGCTGGCAGCTGCAGTGTAGGTCGCAGATACAGCTCGGATCCCGCGTTGCTGTGGCTGTGGCTGTTGTGTAGGCTGGCAGCTGCAGCTCCACTTCGACCCCTAGCCTGGGAAATTCCATGTGCCACGGGTGCAGCCCTAGAAAGAAAATAATAATAATAATAATAAGGCAGCATGGAGATAAGTGAACAGAGTCCTTGCTCTCCCTAGGAAGGCGTCTGGTCTCACAGCAGCCTGAGAGGGGCATCCCAAAGCTAACCCGCCTGAGACAGAGACAGATGGGACCTGTTATTTCTCATCCGCTGGGCCGCTGTGAGCACCGTGAGCGGAAACAGAATTATGTGAAACATAAAGTATCTTAAGATTTCAATAGGAGAGGAGTTCCCATTGTGGTGCAGTGGTTAACAAATCTGACTAGGAACCACGAGGTTTTGGGTTTGATCCCTGGCCTTGCTCAATGGGTTAAGGATCCGGTGTTGCCGTGAGCTATGGTGTAGGTCACAGACGCGGCTCGGATGCTGCGTTGCTGTGGCTCTGGCGTAGGCCAGTGGCTACGGCTCCAACCGGACCCCATCCTGGGAATCTCCACATGCCACGGGAGAGGCCCTAGAAAAGGCAAAAAGACAAAACAAACAAACAAACAAACAAACAAAAGATTTCAATAGAAGAAAACGGGAATGCATGAAAGAGATCTGATAAAGGAACGTAAATCCACATCCGAAACTGGAACCCAAGGCCTCTCTGGCTTCTGGCCAGAAACGACAGGCTCCCTGGGGTCCCTTCTGCTGGGCACACTCTGCTGTTAAAACCCAGTGTCCTTGCTCCCTGCTCCCTCTGGGAATTTTCAGTCCCCTTTGCGGGGTTCTCTCTCAACCCAAATCTCAAGCCCCGGTGCCCCTGGGGGTGTCTTTGGGGTCTTCCCCACCGCTCTGCCCACTCTCCTGGTCGGTCTTCACCACACCTGTGACTCCAAGGACCACCGGTATATAGATCCCCCCACCCTCGTATTCCCAGCCTCACTCTCCCACCTACCACCTGGCAGAGGGAACAGGCCACGTCATACATACTCTGCTTGAAACCCGCCAACCCTGGTCCTCTGGATAAATCCCAAGTCCCTTCTCATGTCACATAGGCCTTTTACTGGCCTGGCCCCTGCTTACCTCACTCTCCCTTAATGGGAAAATGTGTAATTCCTCAAGTGTGCCATGATGTTTGCCTGCTGGCCTTTGCATGTTTTGCCTCCTTTTGCTTTTTCTCCCCTTCTTTCTTTTCAAGTCCTCCTTATAGTTCAGGAGTGGCTCGGCAGTACACTTCCTCCAGGAAGCCCTCCCTGACCACCCGAGACCATGCAGGAGCCATGTTCCAGGTGGTCTCACTGTTGCCTGTATTTAACCTTGAGCAGCACCTGATGTGCAGCACTCTGTCCAGCCCCCAAACTCTGCTCTGGGGCAGGGTGAACTTCTTGCTTACTACTGTACCATGGGCACCTGCATAGCACCTACTACATACTAGATGCCCAGAAATGTCTGTGAGTAGGAGGGGCTGGTGGATGACCCGGTTGGCCTTCTGCACCCTTATTACTGTCTCCAAGCATTGGAGGAGCAAAGAAATGCTGCCGGAGCACTCAGCCAGGAAATCTCTGGAACAGTTTCCAGGGGCCCTCTGCCTGCAAATCTTTTTTTTTTTTTTTCTTGTCTTTTTAGGGCTACACCCACAACATATGGAAGTTCCCAGGCTAGGAATCGAATCAGAGCTGCATCTGCCAGCCTACACCACAGCCACAGCAACGCGGGATTCAAGCCCCCATCTGTGACCTATACCACAGCTCACAGCAACACCGGATCCTTAACCCACTGAGCCAGGCCAGGGATCGAACCTGTGTCCCCATGGATGCTAGTCAGGTTTGTCACCACTGAGCCACGACGGGAACGCCCTCTGCTTGTAAATTTTGATGTTTGCCTTCTTCCTGCCTGATTCCCTGTCTTCCGTCACCCATCACCCTTCCTTCCCCTTCCTCTGCAGACAGCAGGTCAGGTCCTCCAGAACAGTTCCCTTCTGAGAGCCCATCCTGCCTTCTGCTGATCTGCTGCCAAGGGGAAAAAAAACAAACAAAAAAAAAAAAAAACAAAAAACAAAACCTGGCCCTGGTTTGAGTCCTCGCTCTGCCACTGACAAACTGATCCTAAGATGTTTACTTTCTCTGAACCTCAGTTTCCTCATGTGTAAATACAAAGATAACCCACCCTTCATAAACCTTAGATCAACTAACTAACCTACGATGGTATCATCGTCATTATTATTCACTCTAAAAGATGACCTGCTAGTTAGGAGGCAACGGTCCGTGAGGGCAGGAATCCACTGATTCCACAACACATTTACAACCTGCTGGCACAGGACTATCCCAGGGGCAAAAACACAGTCGCTGCCTTCCTGTGCCTCAGACAGCAGTCCACGGACCACTCGCCAAAGGAATGACCACTACAGGGGAAAAGCAGGGGAGGGGCTTGCAAGGGATGCAAGGCCTATAGATCGCTGGATCCCCAGCACCTGGGGCCTGGAGCTGCCACTCAAAAGTGATCAAGTTATGCTCCAGGACATGGCTGGTCCCCCAGGCCCCTCTGTGGTGGTACCAAGGTGCAGGACTGTGCTCCTTCCGGGTCCCTCCGCGAAGCCCAGCTCCCTGTCCCCCCAGCAGCCTCGCTGCCCACCTTCATGCGGCTATAGACAGTGGAGACGGGGGTGACCCGGTGGTGCTGGTGGGAGCCCAGCAGGCCGCAGAGGCCACAGATGAGCTCCTGGTCCTTCTCGCAGAAGAGGCTGAGTGGGTTCCGGTGATGCGTGCAGACCTGGGGCTCCGGGTCCCCAGGGAGCTGCAGGGCTTCGATCACACGTGCCAGGGAGACGTTGGGCGGGGAGCTGCTGGAGTCCACCTCCTGCCGGCACACAGGGCAGCGCAGCTCCGAGTCCAGGTGGCGGGACAGGGACAGCAGGCAGCCCTTGCAGTAGGAGTGGCCGCACTGCAGCATCAGGGGCTCCTTGAAGACCTCGAGGCAGACGGGGCACTGCAGGCGGTCCTCCAGCTCAGGCACACTCACCTGCCACGCCATCCACAGCACCCTAGGGGGCCCAGGGCAGCCTCCCTGGAGCCTGCTCCCTCCACTCCTTCAGCCCTGGCCCCCAAGGACCCTGAAATGAGAGGCTCTTAAGGACACCGGTCCTGCATTCCAGCTCAGACCCACTATGACCTTAGGCTGGTTTTCCTGTCTTGAAAACAAAGGGCTTAAATGAAACGAGTGGTCACTTGGAGGTCCAGGATTCCACAACTTTTCCCTCCCTAGGGCCGCAGGTGCAGCACATGGAAGTTCCCAGGCTAGGGGTCGAACTGGAGCTACAGCTGCCGGCCTACCCCACAGCCACAGCAATGCAGGATCCGAGCCGAGTCTGTGACCTACACCACTGCTCACGGCAACGCTGGATCCTTAACCCCCTAAGCAGGGCCAGGGATCAAGAAACCTCATCCTCATGGATCCTGGCTGGGTTCATTTCCACTGAGCCACAATGGGAACTCCAGGGATTCCACATTTTTAACTCGGATTGAGAGGTAAACACAAAAGGGGCTAGCTGCAGGGTCACTTGGGGTGACACTAATAACGCAAACTCCGGCCCAGCTCCTGACCTAGACCTGAACGGCAAAAACAAGCCAAGGTCCTCCCCACCTTCTAGATGGTTCTCAAATTGGCTAGCAGCTGTTGGAAGCACAGATGGAACAGAATTCCTGAGTCACCCCTTCACACAGCTCCAGTGAACCCCAGAAATCTGCATTCCAGTGAACCCCCATCAATCTAAAGCAACGAAACTCTTCCAGAGAGTCTGAGACCTCAGAAGGCTGGCTCCTGGGCTTCCTCCCCGCTCCCTTGTGAAAGCTGATTGGCACTGAGAGAGGAGAAGCATCTCACCGGAAGTCGGCAGTGGGCTCAGGGAGAACCCCTCACTGACCACTGCTTTCTCTGGATCCACTGAGCCCCCCACTGGGGCCTCACACCAGCATCACCGACTCAGTCTGCTCCAGCTTCTCCTCTGCCCAGGATGGGATGGCAGGTGTAGGGACCTGGGGATTGCAGCTGGACACCTGTTCGACCTAATCTCTGCCCCTTTCCTCCTCCCCTTTCCCAGAAACACCCTGGTGTCCCCAAGGTCACTCAGAATCAGGTGGAAACTGGGCTACATCACGGGACCAGGGAGCCCGCCTCTGATAACTGCAATACTCAAGGGCTTGCTTTGGCCAGGCATGGGGGAGGGGCGGAGACAGAGGCCCTGGCACCTCCTCATACCTTATGGACCCCAAACGGGACTTGACTCATGCTCTGACACAATTCTTTCTCATCTCGATCTCTCTCAAATGTTGAAGGTATTTTTATTTCCCTAGATTTTTAAGTTGATGTATAATTTCTACACAATGCACAAATCTTTTTTTTCATGGCCACACCCACAGCATATGGAAGTTCCTGGGCCAGGGATTGAATCTGAGCTGCAGCTACAACCTACACTGGCTCCTTTAACCCACTGCACTGGGCCAGGGATCGAACCCACACCTCTGCAGTGACTGGAACCACTGTAGTCGGATTCTTAACCCATAGCACCACGGCAGGAACTCCTAAAGTGCACAAATCTTAACCATGGACTTGAGGT
The DNA here is from genome assembly GCF_016906955.1 of Phacochoerus africanus. Taxonomy (NCBI): domain Eukaryota; kingdom Metazoa; phylum Chordata; class Mammalia; order Artiodactyla; family Suidae; genus Phacochoerus; species Phacochoerus africanus. Next base: position 11,720,121 of record NC_062548.1, read on the forward strand.
CCAATTGATACATGTTTACTCACTCTCAAGGGCAAGATCCAGAGGAGCTTCTGGGTTGGTGAACACATCCATGTACTGGGGCGGGGGGACCCCAGTTCCATGGGGGTGAAAGACCCTGTGCTCTGGCCTCTTCAGACTTCACCCTGTCCACCTCTTTGTCGGGCTGTTCATCTGCATCCTTTATAATAAACTGGGAAACGTTTTTAAAAAATCAAGATACAGAACGTTTCCCGCACCCAGAAGCATCCTCACGTGTCCCCAGTCAGAACCCCTCAAGAGGGGAGCCGCGACCTTGACTCATATCATCATAGATTAAAGCGGCCTGGTTTTGAATTTCAAATAATCAGAACTACCTAGTATGTATCCTTTTGTGTCCAACTTCTACTCAAGACTATTGCATTTTGAACCTTTTATTAAAAGTCTTTCAAAGGTTTAAGAGGTTCAATGACATTTTGTTCATACAGGTAACAAATATCATGACGGTACTACACTACGCCTCTCATGGGGGGTGGGGGTGGGGCGGGAAATCACTGAATGGAAAAGACAGGGGTGGGAGAGGGTCTCCAGAAGCGTTAGGCAACAAGGAGCCCTGGCCTAGCAGGCCATGACCCCCACAGGCCTAAGCACCCACATCTGTTGGTGGGGTGAGGTCTCCACCCCAGGGACAAGCAAGACCAAGGTCTGGTCTAGGCAGGCAGAAAGCCAATTTTATATAATTGGACAAATATTCATTGAGAACCTGCCATGTGTCAAGCATTGGGCTGAGTGTTAGGGAGACATGAGAGAACAAAACAAAGTTACTGTCCTTTTGGAGTTTATAGTACATGGAAGAGGAGTAGGATGAGCCCATAAATAAACAAGATAATGTAACGGTGTTAAATGCTATGCAGGATGTGAACGGTGTGGTGAGAAAGAGGGAGATGGGGTGGCCAGATTTTGAGGTGCACTTGAGAAGGCGGAGGGACAATCTTTCAGGAGGGATGGTTGAGCTGAGAACTGGAGAATACAAGGAAGCCAACCACCTGAAAGGGAGGACTAGGCAATGAATCAGGAAGTGCAAAGGCCCTGAGGCTGGAAAGAGCTCAGTACAGTTGACCCCTGAGCAGTGTGGGGATTAATCCTCCTGTACCTTATGGTCGTCCCGCTCTGTCGTGGATTCAACCAGCCACAGATTGTGTAACATGGCAGTATTTACTAGTGAAAAATATCCACGTGTAAGTGGATCTTCGGAAGTCAAACCCGTGTTGTTCAAGGGTCAACCGTATGTGTGAGATCACCAGAGAGGAGACTGGGTGCTGGATCACAGCAAATGCGAGGGAATAGCAGATGAGCTCAGGGGGCTCGGCAGGGAGGGCCCTGTAGATCAGGGCAAAGGTTTGGAATTTTTTTTTTTTTTTTTTTTTGCCTCCCACGGCATACAGAGTTCCAGGGCCAGGGATCAGATCCAACCATAGTTGCAACCTAAGCCACAGCTGTGACAACGCCAGATCCTTAACCCATTCTGCCCAGCTGAGGATTGAACCTGCAACCCAGCGCTCCCAAACCACCACAGATCCCATTTTACCACAGCTGCAACTCCGAAGGGCTTGGATTTAATTTCGGGAGCAGTGTGAGCTACTGGAGGGTTTTAAAGCAAGGAAATATCTGAATTATACTTTGAAAAGATCCCTCTAGCTGCTGCATAGATAATGGATCACTGTGGCTTGAGCATCTAGATGGAAGGATAGCGATGCCAAGAAGATCCAGGTGAAAAAGGTAGACGGGAAATCCAGAGTCAGGTGCCTGAGGACATTCGGGTAAGGGCCCCTGAGGAGCCCAGTGGTCTGCAGACTTTGCAAACACAAGACGCACCTGGGGGGGCTTGTTAAAACAAATGTCTGGGCTCTGGTCCCAGAGTTTCTGATTCAGGAGTACTGAGATGGGCCCAACAATTGTGTCTCAACTTCGAATGAGCTCCCAGGCAACACTGATGCTGCTGGTCTGGGGACTACACTTTGAAAATCACCGAAAAAGACAATTGCACACGGGCACCTGGAGCTTGGGTGCCCAGGGGAGGCTCTGGGCCGGCGTCATATGCACCACCTGTACATCATATATTTAAACCTGTGGGCGTGGTCAAGCTCCCTCAGGGATTGGGAATAGAGAAGGGGTTCCCAGACAGGGCCCCAAGGTGGCTAATGTTTAGAGGTCAGGAAACGAAGGATGACTGAGAAAGGACAGCCAGGCAGGTGGAAAAATCAAGAGAGTGTGGCGACCAGGAAGGCGTGACAGGCCAAATGGATCGCCAAAGATATCCACGCCCTAGTTCCTGGAATCTGTGAATACACTACCTGACAGGGCAAAAGGGACTTTGAAGATGTAATTACAGTCATGGAGCTGAGTTATCCAGGTGGAGCCAATCCAATCACACGATCCAATAGTAGCGAATCTTCTCTGGCTAAAGTCAGAGAGAGATGCGGCAGAAAGGAGCCAAGCCTATAAAAGTATTAATCAGATAACAGTCCCTCCAAGCCTGAGAAGGAACTGGCACACTGTTGTGGACTCTGAGATGCAGGGGCCCACGTGCAAGGGCCAGAGAGAGGCCTCTACAAGCTCAAGGTCAGTGCTGGCTGACAGCAAGGCCAGAGGGACCTCAGGCCTAGGGCTGCAGGGATCTGGCTTTGCCAATAACCTTAGTGGGCTTTGAAGTGGCTCCTTCCCCAGATCCTCCAGTGAGGCCAACGCCTTGAACCTAGCCCAGTGAGAATGGTGTCAGACTTCTACCACACAGAACTGTGAGACAGTAAGTAGGTAGTGCTTTGAACAGCTAGTTTTGTGGTCCTCTATTACAATAGTGAGAGAAAACTAAATACAGAAACCAAGAGAAAAAAGTGTTTAAGGGTCAGATAGGTCCCCTTCCTCACATGCTGACAAGTGCCTAGTAACCTGAGGACAAAGAGGCATCTGCCAGATTTGGCAACAAGAGCAGAGGGGGTGGCACGGAGCAGAGGGGAAGTGGTATTGAAGTGAGTTCAAAAGAAAACAGAGGCAGCTACAGCTCCGATGGGACCCCTAGCCTGGGAACCGCCATATGCTGCGGGTGCGGCCCTAAAAAGACAGAAAAAATAAAATTTTTTAAAAATGGAGGAGTTCCTGCTGTGACACGGTTAAGAATCCAATTGCAGCTTCTCTGGTTTCCGCAGAGGCTTGGGTTTGATCCCCAGCCTGGCGCAGTGGGCTAAAAAGGATCCGGCATTGCCACAGCTGTCCTGCAGATCACAGCTGTGGATGGGATTCAACCCTGGCCTGGGAACTTCCATATGCCTCGAGTACGGCCATTACAAAAAAAAAAAAAAAAAAAAAAGGAAGGAAAATGGAGGGTAAGGAGGTGGTGACAGAATAGTTGAAAAAGCCCTTTACTGCAACACGTTTGAGAAGTTTTTCCTGCAAAGAACCGGGACGGGGCCACCTGTAGCAGGTGGAGACGTGGGACAGAGGGAGGCGGGTTTGTTTTAAGGTGGGAGCTTGGGGGACACATAGAAGCCTAAGAAAATGACCAGTCAAGACACGCTGGGTGCAAGAGCGCAGGGGGATACCCGAAGGCGCCCAATCTGCTGCAGGTGCCGCAGACTTTGCAGATTCGGTGATGAGCAGATGAGGGTCAGCACGTTGAATTCTGAGGAACAAGGCAGTTTGACATTAAGTTCCTGTCTGCACGTGCGTTTCCGCCACAGCAAAGCAGAACGAGGGACGGTGGAAATAACCCAGGGCTGCCAGGCCTGACCCTTCCAGCAGCCCCCCGTTTCTGAGGCCTTATCCTCACCATCCTGCTTCACCCGGCCCGTGCCCAAAGCTTGGCCACCCCCTGCCCCATTGCTGGTCCTTATTCCTCGCGCCTTTGCCACGGGCCCCGTCAGCCCCTGCTTGTCCTCGTCAGACGGCTGATGAGGCTCCACGTGCCCTCAATCTGCGCCTGCTCAAACTGCGTACGCCCGGTCACGTGCCCGGTCACGTGCCTTGCCGCTCTCCCGCGCCTGCGCGCTGCCTGGGCCCTGAGGGCGGTTGGCCGCGTTTGGAGCGCAGCCATGAGCGGCTCCTCCTCGCGGTCCCTGAAAGGAACACCGCGGTTGGGTGCGGACGGCCAGGTATAAAGGGGCGCCGAGCTGCCGCGGGGCGGGGGAGGGCGCCGCGCAGAGATGGGGGGCAGCGCCCGGAACCCGGGAGCCTTGCAAAGGGACGTCGCCCCCAGCCAGGTGAGGGCCCGGGCGCTGGGGAGGCAGGGGCCTTGGCCGCCGGAGTCGGGGCGCCAGCCCCGGGCTCTGAGACTCTGTTTCATTCCCCGCCAGTCTCTGTACCAGCGGTTAAGTCAGAGGATGCTGGACATCTCCGGGGACCGGGGCGTGTTGAAGGATGTCATCCGAGAGGGGGCTGGAGAGCTGGTGACACCCGACGCTTCGGTGCTCGGTAACGGACTGCAGACCCGCCTGCCGTCCACCCTCGGGAAGCTGGCATTGCCCAAGTGTTGGCGGTTTGTTGGGCACCAGGCTTGGCTCTGCACTTTGATTTTGGAGACCACGTTTAAAACATGAGTTTTGTTATAATTGGGGTCTTAAGGGATAGGGAGGGAACCCCTTACCCCTTTGTAATGGGACTACGGAGGACAAGGGATCCCACCAGCCCAGCTCTCGAACCTCAGAGCCTATGGGCAGGCCTCCAAACGTTGAGCGAAGATTTTTCCAATCACTCCTGGTGAGGGGCAGTTTAAGGGCAGCTGGAACTTCCATTATTTTTGTGGGACAATTAAAGAAATTTGAAAGGGCGGTGAGGGTGTCTTTGGTCCGTTTACCTCCCACTATCTCTTTCTTCTGTCCCAGTGAAATACTCTGGATATCTGGAGCACATGGACAAGCCTTTTGATTCTAACTGCTTTAGGAAAACTCCTCGGCTCATGAAACTTGGGGAGGGTGAGTTCAGAAACAGAGCTGGAAAAGAAGTGATCATTTGGGGAATTGCCCTAATGAGGGCAACACCCTAAGACCACAGAATGATCTGGAGTGCTGATTCTTTGAGTTAGTTTCCTGAGGCTGGGCTTTGCTAAACCAGCCCTGTTGTCTTCCATGCTTCCCTCCTTGAGACATAGGTGTTTGGGAGATGGCCTTCCTGGCAGAGTTATCTTTGCAGCCTGACTTAAATATTGGGTGCTACACTTTTCTTTGCTAGTTGTTTAAGTCAACACCTATTGAATGCCTGCTACCTCCAAAGCACAGGGAAAAGAGAGGAGGTACTGAGGATTAGAAGGTCTGGGGCCAGTGTGGGGGAGGGAGATTAACATATTCCAGAAGTGTAAGCCATATTTTGTGGCAGTGCTCAATTGAAGGTAGAGTTAATTCCAGCTGGGAAGTTTAGGGAAGGCTTCCTGGAAGAGGGGGCATTTGACATGATCCCTAACGTTTGAATAGCAGTCCCCCCAAGGTAGAAGCTGGGCATGGGTGGGGGCGGGGGCAACACTGGAGGAAGAAGGAACTTCATGGACGAAGGCTGCTGCAGAGCCTAGAGGAGTTAAGGTCTGGGACGGAGGTGGTGGTGGTGGGGAAACAAGGCTGAGAAGCGTGTTGGGACCACAGTGTAGAAAGGCTGGGGATACCATGCAGAGAGATGTGGACCTGGAAGGGGGAAGAAAGTCATTGGCATTGGAACAAGATACTGGGTCGGCTTCCACCATGCTTCTGATCCCTTCTTCCAGACATCACACTTTGGGGCATGGAGCTGGGCCTTCTGAGCATGCGGAGAGGAGAGCTGGCAAGGTTCCTGTTCAAACCGACCTACGCCTACGGAACACTGGGCTGTCCTCCCCTGATCCCCCCAAACACCACCGTCCTATTTGAGATTGAGCTCCTTGACTTCCTGGACTCTGCTGAGTCGGACAAGTTTTGTGCCCTCTCGGTGGTGAGTCCTGGGGCACAGATGTCAGCACTTGAGAGAGAATGGGATGGGTTTGTATTTTGGTAATTATCCTTATCCGCCAATGATCCTCAGCCCCAGGTTCCACTGAGGCTCTGGGGGGTGGGGGCGGGGAGTTCCCCACTTGTTAGTATCTGTCTGGCTTCATGTGTAGGCATGTGTGCTAGGCTGAGAGTCTGCTAGGGACTAGCAGCCTGAGCTGGTCTCTTAGTCACTGTTTGTCTAGCTCTCCCTGAAAGACAGTGAACATTTGTTTCTCAACAGTGGTTTCCAGCAAATCAAGCATTGATAGATCCTGACTAGGGTGACCATATAATTTATTATAGCAGGACATCAGGTGTAAACTGGGACAATCCCAGGCAAACTGGGACAGATGGGTTCTGTCCCCATAACTTAAAAAAATTGCCTTTGCTTTGTAGTCTTTCACTTAATTCATCCCTTAGAGCTTAGAGATAGGTCTTCTAATCACCAGCAGTCAGGTCCTGTCTTTGTCATGCTGTTCACCCTGACTGTCCATGTGGCCTTTGATATCCAGCCCAGGTTTACATATTTATATGATGTCTCCCCAGCTAAACTGTCACCACGTCAAGCGAGGGATCTTGCCTTTTCCTCATTTTCCTGCAAAACAGAGGTTCTTGAAGATAACCTGGATCCCACCTCTTCCGTATTGATTTAGAAACTTTGGGGATGGGGTCAAGAGATCTGACTTTACTGGCGGCCTAGTGGTTAAGGATTCAGTGTTGTCATTGCTGCGGCTGGGGTTCAGTTCCTGGCCTGGAAAGTTCCACCTGGCACAGTGAAAAAAAAATTAAATAAACATTCTCCTAAAAAAAAAAAAACAAAACACAACACAGGAGTTCGCACTGTGGCTCAGGGGGTTAAGTTTCCATGAGGATGCGGGTTCCATCCCTGGCCTTGCTCAGTGGGCTGAGGATCTGGCATTGCTATAACCTGTGGTGTAGGCAGATCCACTTGGATCCTATATTGCTGTGGCTGTGGTGTAGGCCAGCAGCTGCCGCTCCAATTTCACCCTTAGCCATGGGTGCAGCTGTAAAAAGGAGAAAAAAATAAAGAGGCCCTGTGGGTGAGTCCAGTATGTACCTGGGGGGAGCATCATGGCCAGAAGGACCAGCTGGGCGCTGGGCAGACCAAGACCTGTTAAATGTGAGCCCCAGCTTTTATGCTTGGCAAGTTCCATTGGTTTCTAATCCCATGAGAAACTGCTATTTAGGGAGCATCTCTGGGAGACCTAAGGTAACAGGCTTCCTTTTGGCTCTATAGTCCATAAAACGGGAGTGGTAGTGACACGGACCTGCCGTGCCTTCTTTTGAGAATCACGGAGGTGACTTCTCAGAGACACCTAGCTCACAGGTGACAGTGAACAGAAGCTCATAATCTAAAGGAGAAGAACTGGTAACTGTCCTGACCCTGGCCTTGTGGCACGGGGGCTTTCAGTTTTTTCTTCCTGAGTGTCCTTGTCTTTGATCCTCAGGATCAACAAGATCAGTTTCCACTCGAGAAGGTCCTAAAAGTGGCAGCTACCGAACGGGAGTTTGGCAACTACCTTTTCCGCCAAAATCGATTCTATGATGCCAAAATGAGATATAAACGGGTAAGAATGTTTCAGAAGTATGTTTCAACCTTGAAAACTTCCTTATTTGAAAGATAGAGGCCTCGTCTCTGTCCCTGCTCCTCATGTGCAGCCATTAAGAAAAATCTCACTTAATAATCTGCATGCCAGGAGTTTCCTTGTGGCACAGTGGGTTAAGGATCTGGCATTGTCACTCCAGCAACGTGAGTCACTGTTGTGCAGGTTCTGTCTCTGGCCTGGGAACTTCCACATGCCACAGGTGCAGCCAAAAAAAAAAATCCACATGCCAGGGGACTAAAGGCTAGGTGAGGAGTTCCCATTATAGATCTGGAGTAATGAACCCAACTAGTATCCGTGAGGACATGAGTTTGATCCCTGGCCCTACACAGTGGGTTAAGGATTCAGCGTTGCCGTGAGCTGTGGTGTAGGTTGCAGATGTGGCTTGGATCCCAAGTTGCTGTGCCTGTGGTATAGGCGGGTAACTAGAACTCCAATTAGACCCCTGCCCTAGAAACTTCCATATGCCCTGGGTGAGGCCCTAAAAAGACATAAAAAAAGACTGGGTGAGGGACAGTCTTGGATCTGGATGTGGTTACACGGGTGTCTTCAAGTTGTGAAAATCCATTGAGCCGGACACTTATTTTTTTGTACTGAGCTGCATGTGTGTTTCAAGAAAAAGATTTAAAATTTTTTCATTCTAGTTTTGGATCCTCACTTCCCAATTGACTTCTCTACCTCATCTTGATTTCATGTCTCTTTGACAGTGGACGTTCCTTTATTTCTGAGTTCATTCTCACCACCTTCTGACTGTGACTTAGTTTCGTGTGGAGGTTATGCTGACAGGAATTCACTGTTTGCTTTGTAGCATATTCAGGAGATATTATGAGCCCTTTCTGTGTGCTGAACTCTGTGCCCTACGTTCCAGAGGCAGAAAGGATAAAGCTTAGAGTCTCGGGGCATTTGGACTTTTCTCATCTGCATGTTGAGCCTAAACATTCAGGATTTGCTGCAATCAGTTGTAAGCCATAAAATCCTGAAAAACAGGAGTTCCCGTTGTGGCGCAGTGGTTAACGAATCTGACTAGGAACCATGAGGTTACGGGTTCGATCCCTGGCCTTGCTCAGTGGGTTAAGGATCCGGTGTTGCCGTGAGCTGTGGTGTAGGTTGCAGACGCGGCTCGGATCCCGCGTTGCTGTGGCTCTGGTGTAGGCCGGTGGCTACAGCTCCAATTCAACCCCTAGCCTGGGAACCTCCATATGCCGCAGGAGCGGCCCAAGAAATAGCAACAACAACAAAAAAGACAAAAGACCAAAAAAAAAAAATCCTGAAAAACAGTACTTCACATAAACCAGAGACATCAGTTTCCCTTGTGGAGGAAGGGAGGCAGTCCAGGGCTGGCGTGGCGGTTCCACGAAGCCATCAGGGAGCCACGTTCCAGATGTCTTTCTGCACAGCTTCCAGTAAATGCATCTTTGTTCTCTCCCCGCCCCAAGATGGTTGTTCAACCTGCGGCATCACAAGGTCATCTGGGCAGGAACAAGAGAGAGCAGAAGAGGCTAGTGTGTTTGTTTATGTTAAGAACCTTCCAGAATCTGCCCCCACCCCACCTTATTTTATATCTCACTGGCTTTTCCCGTGGTAGATGGACACCCTTAGCGGTATATGCATAGGCAGCTGGGAAGTGTAGTTTGATTAGCACGTTGCTGCATTGAATGAAACGGAGGCTCTGTTAGCAGAGAGAGATATGGGGTGAGCAGCTAACAGCATCTGCCACGTTTACCCCAGAGAGAGAGAAGGGGAGAGCCAGTTGCCTTCTGGAATGTGGACAAGGTCAGATTTCTTGAACCCAGAAGGTACAGATTTTGGCTCACAGGTTGAATCACAGATACTATAACTTTGTGAAGTTTCTTAGGAGTGAGCCTGCTCACTTGAAAAAAACCTTTCCTGTAAAAAACCTTGTATTTTAAAGATATACTTTATACTTTTGTTACACTGAACAGGTAGCATAGCTGAGTAAAGAATTCCAGGAGTTCCCGTTGTGGCCTAGCGGCTTAAGAACCTGACTAATATCCGTAAGGATGTGGGTTCAATCCCTGGCCTTGCTCAGTGGGTTAAGGATTCAATGTTGCACAAGCTGTGGTATGGCTCAAAGACACAGCTCAGATCTGGCTTGGCTGTGGCTATGGCATAGGCCAGCAACTGCAGCTCCTATTCGACCCCTTGCCCGGGAACTTCCATTTGCTGGTGTGGTCCTAAAAAGAAGAAGAAAAAGAACTCCAGGATAGAGTCCCCATTCCTCAGGTTTTTCAAGAAGAATGTTGTTCTGTTTTCACTATTGCAATTGCTATTAAGTCTGATACCAGAGTTCCCATTGTGGCTCAGTGGCTAACGAACTGGACTAACATCCATGAGGACGCGGGTTTGATCACTGACCTCGCTCAGTGGGTTAAGGCATTACCATGAGCTGTCTGGCGTAGGTCGCAGACGCAGCTGGGATCCCACATTGATGTGGCTCTGAGGTAGGCCGGCAGCTGCAGCTTCTATTCAATCCCTAGCCTGGGAACCTCCACATGCCACAGGCAAGGCCCTAAAAAGACCAAAAAAAAAAAAAAAATCTGATACCATTTTAAGTTCCTGTTCCTTCTGTGTGACCTAATTGTTTTTCTCTGTAGAGATTTTAAGGATCTTTCTTTCTCTGGAGTTCTTAAATTTTCGTGCTGTTTGTGTGCTGTGTTTTTCTTCTAGTTTTGAGATAGAATTGACAAAGCACTGTGTAAGTTTTAAGGGATGCAGCACAGTAACTTACATCATGAAATGGTTACCACAGTAAGTTCAGGGACCCTCCATCATCTTGGATATACAATTAAAGAATTAGAGGAGTTCCCTTCGTGGCTCAGCAGTTAATGAACCCGAATAGGATCCAGGAGGATTGGAGTTTGATCCTTGGCCTCGCTCAGTGGGTTAAAGATCCGGCATTGCCATGAGCTGTGGTGTAGGTCACAGATGCGGCTTGGTTCTGGCGTTGTTTGGCTGTGGTGTAGGCCGGCAGCTGTAGCTCCGATTCAACCCCTCTCCTGGGAACTTTCATATGCCATTGGTGTGGCCCTAAAAATCGGGGAGAGAAGAACTAGAAAAGAAGTATATTTTTCCTTGTGATGAGAACTCTTAGGATTTACTCTTAACGACCTTCATATGTAACGTAAGCAGCATTAATTACACTCAGCATGCTGTATCTCATAACCAGTGCTAATTTACAGTATAACTGGAAGTTTGAACCTTTGACTGCCTTCTTCCAGTTCCTCCTCTCCATCCTCTCATAACCACAAATCTGATCACTTTTTCTGAGTTTGTTTTGTTTTTGAAGCATAACTGAACCACGACACTACATTAGTTTGTTATATAACATAGTGACTCAATATTTCTCTACATTTCAAAATTATCATGTTAAGTTTAGTTACCGTCACTGTACAAAAATACGTAATTATTGACTGTATTCCTCACATGGTACATTTTGTACCTATGACTCATTTATTTTGCACCTAGAAGTTTATACCTCTTAATCTCCTTCACCTTTTTCTCTCCTTCTCCCACCTCCTCCCTTCTGGCAACCACATGTTTGCTCTCTGTATCTATGGCTCTGTTTCTGTTTGGTTAGGTTTGTTCATTTTTTTAGATTCCACATATATGTGAAATTGTGCAGTGTTTATCTCTCTTACTTCATTTAGCATGATACCCTCTAGGTCCATCCCTGCTGTCACAGATGGCTAGATTTTGTTCTGTTTTATGGCTGAATAATATCCTATTGTGTATATATAGATATATACCACATTTTCTTTATTGTTTTCGAGCACTTAGGTTGCTTCCATATCTTGACTCTTGTAAATAATGCTACAATGAACATAGGGCACATGTATCTTTTCAAATTAATGTTATTTTCTTCAGATAAATACCCAGGAGTGGAATTGCTGAATCAAATGGTAGTTCTATTTTTAATTTTTTAAATAACCTCCATACCGTCTTCCATAGGGGTGGCACCAATTTACATTTCCACCAGCAGTGCTGAGGGTTCCCTTTTCTCTACATCCTTGCCAGCACTTGTTGGCTGTTGTCTTTTTGATAATAGGCGTTCTGACATGTATGAGGCAATATCTCATTGTAGTTGTGATTTGCATTTCTCTAATGATTAGTGATTGCTGAGCAACTTTTCATTTGTGCCTCCTGGCCATTTATATGCCTTCTTTGGAAAAACGCCTCTTAGGATTTTCTGCCTATTTTTTTTAATTGGGTTTTTTTCATGTTGAGTTGTATGAATTCTTTGCATATTTTGGATACCAACCCCTTATCAGATATATTGTTTGCAAGTGTCTTCTCCCATTCGTTGGTAGCCTTTTCTTTTTCTTGATAGTTTCTTTTGCTGTGCAAAAGCTTTTTTTTTTTTTTTTTTTCTCTCTCTCTCTCTTTTAGGGCTGCACCCACAGCATATGGTAGTTCCCAGGTTAGGGGTCTAATCTGCAGCTGCCGGCCTACGCCATAGCAACATCATATCCAAGCCAAGTCTGCGACCTACGCAGAAGCTCGAGATAACTTGGGATCCTTACCCCACTGGGCAGATGGAGGGATCAAACCCTTGTCCTCATGAATACTAAATGGGTTCATTACCCCTGAGCTGCAAAGGGAACTCCAAAAGTTCATGTGGTCCCATATGTTTATTTTTGCTTTTGTTTCCCTACCTGAAGAGAGATATCGAAAAAATATTACTTAGACCAGGGTCAGAGACCATACTGCCTGTGGTAGAAGTTTTGTGGTTTCAAGTCTTATATTTTAAATCATTAGTCCGTTTTGACTTTTTGTGTATGGGTAAGAAGGTAGTCTTGTTTGATTCTTTTTGCATGTAGCTGTCCAGTTTTCCCAGAGCCATTTATTATTTATCGTTGCTGCGGTATGATTCACATACCATAAAATTCACACTTTGGCAATTCACTGGTTTTTAATGTAGTCCCAAAGTGTGCAGCCATTACCACTGTCTAATCACAGGACATTTCATCACCCCCAAAAGAAACCCCCTACCCATTAGCAGTTACTCACCATTCCCTCCTACGGCCCTTTTTTATTTTCCATGTTACGGATTTGCTTATCTGGGACATTTCACGTAAATCGAATCATCAGATATATAGTCCTTCATGTCGGGCTTGTTTGAGCAAAAAATCTTTTCAAGGTTTGTGTTGTAGCATGTATTAGCACTTCATTCCTTTTAAAATATTTATTTTTAAAACTGTAAAATATGCATAACATAAAATTTACCATTTTAAGTACTTTTAGGTGTACAATGCAATGGCATTAAGTACATTCACAATGTTGTACAACCGTCAACACTCCCTGTCTCCAGAACTTTTTCATCTTAAATAGAAGTTCTTTATCTGAAAACAGTCACTCCCCATTTCCCCTCCCCTAGCTCCTGGTAATCTCTATTCTGTTTTCTGTCGCCATGAATTTGCCTGTTATGGGCACTCATATAACTGGAATCATAAAATATTTGTCCTTTTGTGGCTGGCTTCTTTGAGCACACTGTTTTCAGGGTTTATCCATCTTGTAGCAGGTGTCCGTACTTCATTACTTTTTTTTTTGTCTTTTTGCCTTTTCTAGGGCCGATCCCACGTCTTATGGAGGTTACCAGGCTAGGGGTCTAATCGGAGCTGTAGCCGCTGGCCTACGCCAGAGCCACAGCAATGCGGGATCCGAGCCGCATCTGCGAGCTACACCACAGCTCATGGCAACGCCGGATCCTTAACCCACTGAGCAAGGGCAGGGACCGAACCCGCAACCTCATGGTTCCTAATCGGATTCGTTAACCACTGTGCCGCGACGAGAACTCCTATACTTTATACTTTTTATGGCTGAATTATATACTCTGTTGTGTAGATCTTACTGTCTTTGTTCGTTCATCATTTCGTGGACATTTGGGTTGTTTCTACATTTTGGCTATTATGAATGTTGCTGTGAACATTCGTGTACATTTTGTGTGTGTGTGTGTGTGTGTAGACTCATGTTTTCAGCTCTCTTGGGTGTATACCTAAGAGCACAATTCCTAAGTCATATGATGAGTCTATTTAACTTTTTGAAATACTGCCAGGCTATTTTCCATGATGAGTGCAACTTTTCACATTCCTTCCAACAATACCAGGGTTTCAAGTACTCCACATCTTTGCCAACACTTAGCTTCCATTTGTAACAATTGCAGCCATCCTAGTTGGTGTGAAGTGCTGTCTCATTGTGACTTTGCATTTCCCTAATGACTGATGATGGTGAATGTCTTTTTGTATGTTTATTATCTGTGTATTCTTTGGAGACGTGTTTATTCAAATCCTTTGCCCATTTTTAATTTGGTGGTCTTTTAGTATTGAATTGTAAAGGTTCTTGATTCTGGATACTGGATCTTTAACAAATATGATTTGCAAATATTTTCTCCCGTTCTGTGGGTTGTCGTTTTACTTTCTTTTTTTCCCCAGGAATGTGCAAATGTCTTTTTATTTAAGAATCAAGTTATCTGTAGGCATGGACAATGACAGCAGTAAACCATTATATCTTGTCAACTGAAACCAGGAGCTGATGGTTATAATGATTTTTCCTAAACATCAGTCAGCCGTCTTTCTCTTTAAATTTATTGCCGTTTATCTTTTGATGTTACTGTGAATGGAGTTGTTTTTCTTTTTTTTTTTTTTTTTTTGGCTACACCCATGGCATGTGACAGTTTCCAGGTCAGGGATCAAACCCATGCCACAGCAGCAACCCAAGTTGCTGCAGTGGCAATGCTGGATCCAACACAAGAGAACTCCAAGGGAGTTGTTTTCATAAGTTTCATTTTCAGATTATTTATTGTCAGAGTAAAGAAATACAGCTAATTCGTGTGTTGATCTTGTGTCCTACAACTCTGCTGAATCATTTTAGCTCTAGCAGTTTTGTTTTTTGGGTGTGTGGATTTTAGGGATTTTCTGTACGTTAGACCACCTCCTCTTGACCGCATGTCCTCCCTCTCCACAGGCCTTGGTCCTTCTCCACCGCCGATCAGCACCCTCTGAGGAGCAGCACCTGGTGGAGACCGCCAAGCTGCTGGTTCTCCTTAACTTGTCCTTTGTGTACCTGAAGCTGGAGCGACCCGCCATGGCCCTGCGCTATGGAGAGCAGGCTCTGATCATTGACCAGAAGAATGCCAAGGCCCTCTTCCGGTGTGGACAGGTGAGTTGGAAGGCAGGTGCTTGGGAATGAATGCCCAAGAAAAGGCATCAGTGGTGTTTGTTCAATTTGTGCACTGCAGAAGTGCTATCTTTCCTAAAGTGTGCTTTTAAAATTCTGTCCTTTTGACAGGCCTGTCTCCTCATGACTGAGTATCTGAAGGCCCGGGATTTCCTAGTCCGAGCCCAGAAGGAGCAGCCCTTCAATCATGACATCAATAATGAGCTGAAGAAACTGGCCAGGTGAGAGATTGCGAACCAAAACGTGTGGTGTGGCTGCCTGCCGCTCTGGCCTGTCCGCTTGGGTAAAGGACTGTTTGATGCTGTCCAGCATGTGTTAGGAGGCAGTGCCCCCTAGAGCTGACTTTATGAAGTGCTCAGCACCCTAACCGCAGCTCCAGGGTAGTAGGGGCGCGTAAGACAAACCTAGCCACACATGCCTGCCTCCCAGTCCACCTGACCAGTAAGCACCCTAAAGAGGTGGCCAAGGTGGCTCTTACACAGAGCAGGGTTCTTCAGGAACTCTTCGACTTGCTGCCAAGAAGTGCTGTTTTCAACTGGCTGCAGAAAGATGTCTTAGAGGAGCTGGTTTGATCCGAAGTGGCTCTTTGAGGTTTGAGTCAAACGCTTAGTGTGACTGTCTTGTTACCCAGGAGACATGGATAGTAGCCTTTCAGTAATGTAACTTTTTCTGATTGTAGACGTTGCATGTTCGGTATAGACAACTTTGAACATGGTTCAATATCAGCATAATCACCCATAATTCCATCACCTCGCATTATAACCACTGTGGTGTTTTTTGTTTTTTAGGTGTTCTTTTGTTCCTTTTATTGGTGAGATTTTTCTGCTCTTGTTAACATTTGTAAATACTTAATCCAGGTTGCTAGTTAAAGATTTCTTGGCATACACACAAAGTCTGAAGTGTGTGTACCTCTTAAACATGGGTCTGGATGTTTGCATTTCAGGCCTCTAATATTTTCCAGCAGTTTTCTTTCCAGTATTTTAAAATCCCCTTTCAAGTAGGAATTTTGGAATCTGACCATTCTTTAGCAGGGGAACCTCAAGCTAAGTTAGAGGCCTTTGGGTGTGAGGTATGGCCTGGCAGGGCTCATCAGGCAGCCTCAGTGACAGTGGCCTGGGCCTTGGAAGGTGCCTTGGGCTTTTTGCCCAGGGGCTTCCTGAACAGCCTTTGGGAGCCTCCTCTTTCTCCCTGCCTTCTACCCCACCCCAGTTTGGTTTAAGGCCTGCAGAATTGTCAGTGTTTCTGAACCTGAATGGAGAATTCCAGCCACCAGGTGTCACCTCCCACCAGGACAGTCTTTCTCTAACTCCTGTGTGTTTCTCCCTACAGCTATTACAGGGACTACGTGGATAAAGAGAAAGAAATGTGTCACCGAATGTTTGCTCCTTGTGACAGTGGCCCTGCGGCAGGAGAAAACTGAAGGTAAACAAAGGGCTGAAATACAGAAAGCTTCCAGATTTTGTCTAGTATGGAGCTTTTGCTTGTAACGGTAGGATTAAATCCTAACGAACCCATTGTAAATTGAAAACATTAAGTCAAAACTGCATTTAATGCTTTTAACCTGCTAGAATGCCTACCTCAGCCTTGCCGGCCTCAAATGCTCTCTGAACGCTGACATTAGCCTGCAGGTGGGCCTGATTGTCTCACAGAAAGCCTGTTTTATAAGAAAGCGCCGACTGTCTTACGTAATTCATTGGATACTGTACTGAAAGCGAAACAGAATGGTGGTTTGGGTGCAGAACGGACGTGTGTGTATCAGTTGTTGACTCTCGTGATCACCGGGTCGCCTGGGAGCTGCGGCTCACTGCCCGGTATCATGAGAGCGTATGTGGCCGCGTGTTGCTAGGCTGGGAAGAGATCAAAATTCAAAGTTTCAAGTTGTTTATACTGAATGCATATCACTTTCACAACATCCTAAAGTGGAGATGTTATGAGTCAGACCGTCCTAATCCAGGGACCATCTGTTTGAGGAAGCATGGCTATCCCCAGCCTCCCCCCGCCATGAATAGTGGTGCCTCCAGAAGGATAACAGTGCTCCTTCCCAGGGCTGATGGCATAACTGGTCTGGAAGGAGGGCACGTGCTGTGGGCCTCCTCAGAGGATCACAGAGAAGATTTGGAACGTCCATCCAGGGCTTCAGTTTAAATTCATAGGTTTGGGAAGCCTTAAGCCTTAAATGAAAACAAACATGTTCTCCTGTTGTATATTCATGCCCCCTCACAGTGGTGTGGAACGTGAAACTGAGTATAGTTGTTAATGTGATGGTCTGCCCGAGTGATGGAAATAATGCTTTTCTTTTTCCGTCTTGTTTTGTTTTGTTTTGTTTAGGGCTACACTGGTGGCATATGGAGATTCCCAGACTATGAGTCCAGTCGGAGCTGAAGCTGCCAACCTACACCACAGCTCACAGCCACTCCAGATCCTTAACCCACTGAGCAAGGCCAGGGATCGAACCCACAACCTCATGGTTCCCAGTCGGATTTGTTTCCTCTGAGCCACCACGGGAACTCCAGTAATGCTTTTCCTAATCTTACGGTTTTTCCTCAAAACCCTAAAGCCTCCAGCCTCACTCTGCATCTAACATGCTTTTAAAAAAGATGAGGTGCAGATGTCAAGGATGGGGATGGGCATGACTCCTAAGTTCGACTTGCTCTTAGAGCTGGAAATGAGATGGTGTCAGGCCCAGCAGGGAGCAGACACACACCCCAGGACTTAGAGCTCAGGGTTCTGGTTTCCCCAGGAGCACGTGACTTAACCCTCTCCTCTGCTTCACTATTCGGAAAATTAATGGAAACAAAATCACCTGCCTTAAACACCTGCTTAGCTGGGTCGATAACTCTGCTCTCTTGAGAGAAGTTAAACAAGGGACAGCAAGAAAACAGCTGCTGAGCAGGCTCATGGTGATAAATCTCTCCTTTGTGGCTTTCTCCGTCTCCTACAAAAGGGGCTTGAGAGCAGAAGGCAGTGAAAAGGCCTATTCATCCCAGACGCTTTCCTAAGTGATCTGTAAACTCTTGTCTCTGCCCCGTCAGAAAGAGCCAGTCGGTATCAGACATAAACATCACCTTCATCGCTGACCATGACCCTTTGACCCTGGACTTCAGGTCTTTTGGGGACGTTGGCATCTTTGCAGGTCTCCTGAGCTGAGATGTGAGCTAGAGCACTTTTGCCATTTGGCAACTATCAATGTCCAGCAGAACTGGAGGCCTGGCTACTTTTTGCTGGATGTGAGGCTGAAAGCTGGCAGGTCCTGCCCTTAATGAAGGTCCAGGTCTTCCTGGGTCCATCCTAGAAGCAGATCTTGGAAAACCCAGCAGGGTAACAGGTTTCTTTTCCATTGTCCTCAACTCCCAGGCTTTTGGGGCTGGCAGATGTTCTGGAACCACTGGTTTTTAGATGGTTTCCCGAGTATGCCTGAGTCTCAAGTTTGTCTTAGCTCTGGCAGTGGCTGCACCAGTGTCTGAAATGGCCACGATTGCCAGACTCCCATTGCCACTGAGGTTGTAACACATTTTGGCTTTTGTGTGGTTGGCGGTCTCTCTGCTCTCTTTTCGTCTATTGCGCTTGTGCCTAATTAGTCACTTTAAATGTCCAAGTTTTTCGATTATGTTGCCAACCTAATTAGGACAATTTAAAATGGATTCTTGGAGTTTCTCCTGTGGTGCAATGGGATTGGTGGTGTCTTGGGAGCGCTGGGATGCAGGTTTGATCTCCAGCCCAGCACAGTGGGTTAAGGATATGGCGTTGCCACAGCTGCTGTTTAGGTCGTACCTGTGGCTCAGATCTGATCCCTGACCTGGGAACTCCATATGCTGAGGGGTGACCAAAAATGAAAAGAAAAATGGGTTCTTGTGATGCTACTGACTTGTCTTCTAAGACGTTAGGTACTTCTGGTGGAACAAGCATTCTCTCAGTTACATTCCCTAAGCCTCTCGTGACAATAGACTGACTGTTTTTGAGATGAGAGACCATGTCTTTTTCACCTCTGTATCTTCTGGCATTGGGAACCATGCCTAGCATGTGATTGGTGCTCAGTAAATGTTGGTTGGATCAAGTATGAAATAGCTGATGTGCCAGCCCAACTTCTTTGTTTTTATTTAGTTAAGTTAGTTACTGTTAGTTACCCATATGTTAGTTAGGGCCACACCCCTGACATATGGGTATTCCTAGGCTACGGGTCGAACCAGAGCTATAGCCACTGGCCTGCACCACAGCCACAGCAACACCAGATCTGAGCCGTGTCTGCAACCTACACCACAGCTCACGGCAATGCTGGATCCTTAACCCACTGAGCGAGGCCAGGGAATCGAACCTCCATCCTCATGGATACTAGTCAGATTCCTTTCTGCTGCGCCATGGTGGGAACTCCCAGCCCAGCCTCTTTGAAACCATGCCCTTCAGGCTGGCTCTCGTCTTGACTTTCGGGACTCATGTTATTGCCAGTAACAGGAACCCATCTTTAACTAGTGTCCCCTGAAAAAGAGGTGTGCCGAGTGGATCTTGGGGTAGCTCACAGAATTCAAGGAGGACTAGAGCACCAGTACTTGGGCAGGTAGAGACCGCAGTTCTCAGGGCCTCGGGGAATCTATCTCATCTCTGCTTCATTCTCTCCCACCCTAAGGAGAGCCCAGGCTCCATTTACACAGCCTTTCTATTAGAGAAGGGGGCTCTTCCTTACCCCCACCTCACTCCTCTTCCTGAACCACCTCATAGCTCCAGTTTGAAAAGTTCTGAAGCAGGACTCTGGCCTCGTTTGGGGGCATGAAGTCCTAGGAGTGGCACCCCTTCCTCGCACCACGTCCTAGGATCAAACCCCAGTCCTCATGAACACTAGTCAGATTCGTTTCCACCGAGCCACAGTAGGAACTCCCTCATGTTGTGCTTTTGTCTAGATAAATGCCCAAGAGCGAGATTGCCGGATCACATGGCAGCTCTGTTTTCGGTTTTTCGAGGAACCTCCTCACTGTTCTCCCAAGCGACTGCCTCAGTGTGTATTTGGGTGGGGAATATTCTTGAGGATAACCGATAAAGTCAACAGAGGTCATTGAGGTTTTGACTCATGTACATCTAAATATAGCAAACCCCATGCTGATGTTTGATAAGCTGTTTTGAAACACCTTTTCCTGTGGCTTGGAGTGCAGTGGAGGCCATGTTCCAGGTGTGTATACATTACATCCAAACTTGCACAAGTGGATTTTTTCTACATGGTTAAGACCTTGCGTAGCCCCATCCGCAATAGTGGTGAATTTAATAAGCTTCATATAGTATGAAAAACCTCAACCAATAGAATTGTGTGAGGATTTCCCCAGGTATTCAACATTTAGCTTTAAGAATTATCAGCATAAAGCCAGTGTTTTCATTTGCGACCCCACCCACTTCCTCCCCATCCCCAGCACTGCTGAATTAATTGGAAGCAAATCCCTGTAATCATTTCATCCACAAGCGTTTCCTTATGTATCTCTAAAAGGTAAGGACCATTCTTGCACATTTTCTTTTATTTCCCGAAATACTTGTTTCTCTTTGTTTGCTTTGATCTTTTTTTCATGTGTAGACTTTCCATAAATGGTTGGTGTTTGTTGATTATTTATTCACATTTAAGAATGAAATAGTAGGAAAATTCACCAGGAGGAGCTCTGTCTGCCTGGGCAGGGCTTTTTCGGGGGATAATTTTTTTTTAAATTTTATTGCAATATAGCTGGCTTACAAAGTTGTGTTAAGTTCAGGGGTACAGCAAAGTAAGTCAGTTAAACACATTCCTTTTCAGATTCTCTTCCTCTGTAGGTTATTGTTTTGAGTAAATTTCCCTGGGCAATACATTTATTAGGTCCCTGTTACCTGTCTTTTTTTTTTTTGTCTTTTTAGAGCTGCACCCTAGACATATGGAAGTTACCAGGCTACAGCTGCTGGCTTACACCACAGCCACAGCAACACAGGATCTGAGCCATTTCTGTGACCTACACAACGCTGGATCCCCGACCCACTGAACAAGGCCGGGGATCAAACCTGCATCCTCATGGATACTAGTCGGATTCGTTTCTGCTGTGCCACAATGGGAACTCCCCGGCTATTTTATATGTAGTAGTGTGTATGTATCAATCCTCGCCTCCTAATATATCCCCCGCCTCACATTTCCCCTTTGGTAAAGATAAGTTTGGTTTCAAAATCTTTTAGTCTGTTTCTATTTTGTAAGTTCTCTTATATCATTTTTTTAGGCTCCACATATTAGTGGTCTCATGATATTTGTCTTTCTCTATTTGACTTCACTTAGTATGATACGCTCTAGGTCCATACATGTTACTGCAAATGGCATTATTTCATGCTTTTTTATGGTTGAGTAATGTCCCATTGTATGTGTATACCACGTCTTCTTTATCCAGTCCTCTGTTGACGGAATTTTAGGTTGCCCTCATGTCTTGGTTATTATAAATAGTGCTACTGTGAACATTGGGGTGCATGTATCTTTTTGAATTAGGGTTTTCTCTGGATAGATGCCCAGGAGTGGGATCGCTGGATCATATGGTAGCTCTATATTTGGTTTTTTGAAATTATTATTTTTTTTCTTTTGAATGATTTTTATCTTTTCCGTTATAGCTGGTTTATTATAGTGTTGTGTCAACTTGTGGGGTTTTGTTTGTTTTGTTTTTTTTAGGGATACACCCATGGCATATGGAGGTTCCTAGGCTAGGGGTCCAATCAGAGCTTTAGCTGACAGCCTATGCCACACCTCATGGCAATGCTGGATTCTTAACCTACTGAGCAAGGCTAGGATCATACTAGCATCCTCATGAATACTAGTCAGGTTCGTTAACTGCTGAGCCATGATGGGAACTCTCATGTTTAGTTTTGTGTGTGTGTGTGTGTGTTTTGTCTTTTTTAGCTATTTCTTGGGCTACTCCCGTGGCATATGGAGGTTCACGGGCTAGGGGTCGAATCATGTTTAGTTTTTGAAGGAACGTCCATGGTTTGCTCTATAGTGGTTGTACCAGGTTACATTCCCACCAACAGTGTAAGAGGAACCCTTTTCTCCAGACTCTCTCCAGCATTTATTGTGTTTTTTTCTTTTTGTTTTAATTATTCAAATGAATTTATCACATCTGTAGTTGTATAATGATCATAACAATCTGATTTCACAGGATTTCCACCCCACAGCCCAGGCACACCCCCCCCACCCCCCATACTGTCTCCTCTGGAGACCCTAAGTTTTTCAGTGTCTATGGGTCAGCATCTGTTCTGCAAAGAAGTTCAGTCTGTCCTTTTTTCAGATTCCACATGTCAGTGAAAGCATTTGATGTTGGTGTCTCATTGTCTGACTGACTTCACTTAGCATGATAGTTTCTAGGTCCATCCATGTTGCAAAAAATGCTGGTATTTCGTTCTTTTTAATGGCTGAGTAATATTCCATTGTGTATATGTACCACATCTTCTTGATCCACTCCTCTGTCGATGGACATTTAGGTGGTTTCCATGTCTTGGCTGTTGTAAATAGTGCTGCAGTGAACATTGGAATACATGTGTCTTTGTGAGTCGTGGTTTTCTCTGGGTAGATGCCCAGGAGTGGGATGGATCAAATGGTAGTTCTATGTTTAGTTTTCTGAGGAATCTCCATACTGTTTTCCACAGTGGTTGCACCAGTTTACAATCCCACCAACAGTGTACTAGGGTTCCTTTTTCTCCACATCCTCTCCAGCATGTATTGTTTGTAGACTTTTTGATGATGGCCATTCTGGCTGGTGTAAGGTGGTACCTCAGAGTGCTTTTGATTTGCATCTCTCTAATAATGAGTGATGATGAACATCTTTCATGTGTTTCTCGGCCATCTGTATGTCTTCTTTGGATAACTGTTTGTTTAGATCTTCTGCCCATTTTTTGATAGGCTTGTTTGTTTTTTTGGTATGGAGCTGCAGAAGTTGATAAATTTCGGAGATTAATCCCTTGTCAGTGGATTCACTTGCAAAGATGTTCTCCCATTCTGTGGGTTGTCTTTTTGTGTTGTTTAGGGTTTCCTTTTCTTTGCAGAAACTTTGAGGTTTGATTAGGTCCCATTTGTTTATTTTTGTTTTTGTTGTCAATACTCTGAGAGGTGGATCTGAGAAGATGTTGCTGTCGTTTATGTCCGAGGGTGTTTGGCCTATGTTTTCCTCTAAAAGTTTGATAGTGTCTGGTCTTATATCTAGGTCTTTCATCCATTTGGAGTTTATTTTTGTGTATGGTGTTAGGGAGTGTTCTAATTTCATTCTTTTCCATGTGGCTGTCCAGTTTTCCCAGCACCACTTATTGAACAAGCTGTCCTTTCTCCATTGTATATCCTTGCCTCCTTTGTCATAGATTAGTTGGCTGCAGGTGCGTGGGTTTAATTCTGGGCTTTCTATCCTGTTCCACTGATCTATATGTCTGTCTTTGTGCTAGTACCATGTGGTTTTTTTTTTGTTTTGTTTTGTTTTTTTTTGTCTTTTTGCTATTTCTTTGGGCTGCTCCCGCGGCATATGGAGGTTCCCAGGCTAGGGGTCAAATCGGAGCTGTAGCCGCCAGCCTACACCAGAGCCACAGCAATGCTGGATCCGAGCCGCGTCTGTGACCTACACCACAGCTCATGGCAATGCCGGATCGTTAACCCACTGAGCAAGGCCAGGGACCGAACCCGCCACCTCATGGTTCCTAGTCGGATTCGTTAACCTCTGTACCATGTGGTTTTGATGATTGTTGCTTTGTAGTATAGTCTGAAGTCCGGGAGCCTGATTCCTCCAGCTCCATTTTTGTTTTTCAGGATGTCTTTGGCTATTCTGGGTCTTTGGTACCTCCAAACAAACTTTAAAATATTTTGTTCGAGTTCTATGAAAAAATGTCCTTGATAATTTGATAGGGATTGCATTGAATCTGTAGATTGCCTTGGGTAGTAGAGTCATTGTGATAATATTAACTCTTCCACTCAGCATGGTATGTCTTTCCATCTATTTGTGTCATCTTTGATTTCTTTCATTAGTGTCTTACAGTTTTCAGAGTACAGGTCTTTTGTCTCTTTAGGTATGTTTACTCCTAGGTATTTTTTTTTTTTTTGTCTTTTTGCTATTTCTTGGGCCGCGGCATATGGAGGTTCCCAGGCTAGGGGTCAAATCAGAGCTGTAGCCGCCAGCCTACACCAGAGCCACAGCAACATGGGATCTGAGCTGCATCTGCAACCTACACCACAGCTCACGGCAATGCCGGATCGTTAACCCACTGAGCAAGGGCAGGGACCGAACCCGCAACCTCATGGTTCCTAGTCAGATTCGTTAACCACTGCGCCACGACGGGAACTCCACTCCTAGGTATTTTATTCTTTTGGATGCAATGGTAAACGAGATTGCTTCCCAAATTTCCTTTTCTGCTCTTTCATTGTTAGTGTATAGAAATGCCTTCGATTTCTGTGTGTTGATTTTGTATCCCGCGACTTTGCCAAATTCATGGATGAGCTCTAACAGTTTTCTGGTAGAGTCTTTAGGATTCTCTAGGTATATTATCATGTCATCTGCAAATAGGGATAGTTTTACTTCTTCCTTTCCAATTTGGATTCCTTTTATTTCTTTTACTTCTCTGATTGCTGTGGCTAGGACTTCCAAAGCTATATTGAATAGTAGTGGCGAGAGCGGACATCCTTGTCTTGTTCCTGATCTCAGCAGGAATTCTTTCAGCTTTTCACCATTGAGAATGATGTTTGCTGTGGGTTTGTCATAAATGGCCTTTATCATGTTGAGGTAGGTTCCTGTTACACCCACTTTCTGAAGGGTTTTTATCAGAAATGGGTGTTGGATGTTGTCAGAGGCTTTTTCTGCATCTATTGAGAGGATCATAGGGTTTTTATTCTTCAGTTTGTTAATGTGGTGTATCACACTGATGGATTTGTGGATATTGAAGAACCCTTGCATCCCTGGGATAAATCCCACTTGATCATGATGTATAATCCTTTTAATGTATTGTTGGATGCGGTTTGCTAGTATTTTGTTGAGGATTTTTGCATCGATGTTTATTAGTGAAATTGGCCTGTAGTTTTCTTTTTTTGTGGAATCTTTGTCTGGTTTTGGTATCAGGGTGATGGTGGCCTCATAGAATGAGTTTGGGAGTATCCCTCCTCTGCAGTTTTTTGAAATAGTTTCAGGGAGTTCCCGTCGTGGCACAGTGGTTAACGAATCCAACTAGGAACCATGAGGTTTCGGGTTCGATCCCTGCCCTTGTTCAGTGGGTTAAGGATCCGGCGTTGCTGTGAGCTATGGTGTAGGTCGAAGACGTGGCTTGGATCCTGCATTGCTGTGGCTCTGGCGTAGGCCGGTAGCTACAGCTCTGATTCGATCCCTAGCCTGGGAACCTCCATATGCTGCAGGAGCTGCCCAAGAAAATGCAAAAAGAAAAAAAAAATAGTTTCAGAAGGAGAGTGTTAGCTCTTCTCTAAATGTTTGATAGAATTCACCTGTGAAGCCATCTGGTCCTGGACTTTTGTTTGTTGGAAGTTTTTAAATCACAGTTTCAATTTCAGTTCTTGTGATGGGTCCATTCATCTTTTCTATTTCATCTTGGTTTAGTCTTGGAAGATTGTACTTTTCTAAGAATTTGTCCATTTCTTCTAGGTTTTCCGTTTTATTGGCATATAGTTGCATATAGTAGTCTCTTATGATCCTTTGTATTCTGTGACGTCTGTTGTTGCTTCTCCTTTTTCATTTCTAATTTTATTGATTTGAGTCCTCTCTCTTTTTTGCTTGATAAGTCTGGCTAGGGGTTTATCAATTTCGTTGATCTTTTCAAAGAACCAGCTTTTCATTTCATTGATCTTTTCTGTGGTTTTCTTCATTTCTATTTCATTGATTTCTGCTCTGATCTTTATGATTTCTTTCCTTCTACTAACTTGAGGTCTTGTCTGTTCTCTCTCGAGCTGCTTTAGATGTAAAGTTAGCTTGTTTATTTGAGCTTTTTCTTGTTTCTTGAGGTGGGCTTGTATTGCTATAAACCTTCCTCTTAGAATGGCTTTTGCTGCATCCTGTAGGTTTTGGAGTGTCGTATCTTTGTTGTCATTTGCTGCTAGGTATTTTTTAATTTCCTCTTTGATTTCTTCAGTGATCCATTGGTTGTTTAATAGCATGTTGTTTAGTCTCCACGTGTTTGTGTTTTTTGCAGTTTTTTTCTTGTTGTTGATTTCCAGTCATATGGCGTTGTGGTCAGAAAAGATGGTTGATATGATTTCAGTTTTCTTACAGTTACTGAGTTTGGATTTGTAGCCCAGGATATGATCAATCTTAGAGAATGTTCCATGTGCACTTGAGAAGAATGTGTATTCTGTTGCTTTTGGATGAAACGTCCTATAAATATCTATTAAGTCCATCTGGTTTAATGCTTCATTCAGGGCCTATGTTTCCTTATTGATTTTCTGTCTGGTTGATCTGTCCATTGCTGTAAGTGGGGTGTTAAAGTCCCCCACTATGATTGTGTTATTGTCGATTTCTCCTTTTAAGGTTGTTAGCAGTTGCCTTATATATAGTGGTGAACCTGTGTTGGGTGCGTAGATATTTAAAATTGTTATATCGTTTTCTTGGATTGATCCTTTGATCATTATGTAATGTCCTTCTTTGTCCCTTAAAATATTCTTCATTTTAAAGTCTATTTTGTCTGATATGAGTATTGCTACTCCAGCTTTCTTTTGATCCCCGTTTGCATGAAATATTTTCTTCCATCCTCTCCCTTTCAATTTGTATGTGTCCCTAGAAGTGAAGTGGGTCTCTTGAAGACAGCATATATATGGGTCTTGTTTTTGTATCCATTCAGCCAGTCTGTGTCTTTTGGTTGGGGTGTTTAGTTCATTAACATTTAAGGTAATTATTGATATGTATGTTCTTATTGCCATTTTATTAATTGCTTTGGATTTGTTTTTGCTGCTCTTTTTTTCTTTCCTCCTCCCCTTGTTCTTTTCTGCCTATAGAAGTTCCTTTAGCATTTGTTGTAAGGCTGGTTTAGTGTTGCTGAATTCTCTCAGCTTTTGCTCATCTGTGAAGGTTTTGATTTCTCCTTCAAATCTGAATGAGAGCCTTGCTGGGTAGAGTAATCTTGGTTGGAGGTTTTTTTCCTTTCATTGCATTAAGTATATCATGCCACTCCCTTCTGGCCTGCAGAGTTTCTGTTGAAAAATCTGCCGATAACCTTATTGGGGTTCCCTTGTATGTTATTTGTTTCTTTTCCCTAGCTGCTTTCAAGATTTTCTCTTTGTCTTTCATTTTGGTCAGTTTGATTAATATGTGTCTCGGGGTGTTCCTCCTTGGGTTTATTTTATATGGTACTCGTTGTGCTTCCTGGATTTGAGTGAGTGATTCCTTCCCCATATTAGGGAAGTTTTTGGCTATTATCTCTTGGAATATTTTTTCTGTCTCCTCTCTCTTCTCCTTCTGGCACCCCTATAATACGGATGTTGGTGCGTTTCACGTTGTCCCAGAGTTCTCTGAGACTCTCTTCATTTGTTTTCAGTCTTTTTTCTCTTTTCTGTTCTGCATCCGTAATTTCCACTAATCTGTCCTCCAGCTCACTTAGCGTTCTTCTGCCTCCTGTATTCTGCTGTTAGCTGCCTCTAGTGAATTTTTTATTTCAGTTATTGTATTTTGCATCTCTTCTTGTTTAAGTTTTATATCTTGTATCTCTTTGGTCAGTGTTTCCTGTAAGTTATCCATCTTTGCCTCCAGTTTATTTCCAATGTCTTGCATCTTCTTCAGCATCAGCAGTCTAAAGTCTTTTTCCTGGAGGCTAAGAATCTCCTCCTCACTTAGCTGTTTTTCTGGGGTTTTTCCTTTCTCCCTCATCTGAGTCATAGTTCTCTGTCTTTTCATTTTTATAGGTTTTTGGTGTGGTGACCTTTTTAGAGCTGTAGCCTCTCTTACTTCTGATGTCTGCCCCTCTGTGGCTGAAGTCGGTATGGGGGGCTTGCTTTAGGCTTCCTGATGGGAGGGGCTGATGCCTGCCCACTGGTAGGTGAAGCAGATTCTAATCCCTCTGGTGGGTGGGGCTTACTCTCTAGATGGGATTAGAGGCAGCTGTGTGCCTGAGGGGTCTTTAGGTAGCCTGTTTACTGAGGGGCAGGGCTGTGATCCCACCTGGGTTGTTTGCCCTGGGGCTTCTCAGCAGCTGATTGACGGGTGGGGCCAGATTTTCCCAAAATGGCCACCTCCAGAGAAAGGCATGGCTGCTGAATATTCCCGTGAGCTTTGCTTTCAATGTCCTTCCCTCACAACAAGCCACATTCACCCCTGTTTTCCCAGGATGTCCTCCAAGAACTGCGGTCAGGCTTGACCCAGATTCCCATGGAGACTTTGCTTTGCCCTGGGACCCAGTGCACATGAAAGTCTGTGTGCGCCTTTTACGAATGGGGTCTCTCTTTCCCCCAGTCCCGTGGAGCTCCTGTGCACAAGCCCCACTGGCCTTCAGTGCCAAATGCTCCAGGGCTCTTTCTCCCGGTGCCTGATTCCCACACGTGAGAGTTTGATGTGTGGCTCAGAACTCTCACTCCTGTAGGTGAGTCTCTGTGAACCAGTTAGTTTCCAGTCTGTGGAGCTTCCCACCCAGGAGGTATGGGGTTGTTTATATCACAAAATCGCCCCTCCTACCTCTTTTTGTGTCTTCCTCTTTTTCTTCTGGAGTGGGATATCTTTTTTAAGGTTTCCGGTCCATTTGGTGAAGAGTGCTCAGTCTTTAGTTGTGAATTTTGTTGTTTTTAGGAGAGAAGTTGAGCTCCACTCCTCCTTTTCGCCATCTTAATCCCACAAGTCCAGCATTTATTGTTATTAGACTTTTTGATGGCCATTCTGAGTGGTATGAAAATGTAGTTCTGATTTGCATTTTTCTAATGATTAGTGATGTTGAATATTTTTTCATGTGTTCTTTGACTCTCTGTTGTCTTTGGAGAAATGTCTCTTTAGATCTTCTGACCTTTTTTTTTTTTTTTTTGGTCTTTTTTAGGGCTGCACCTGTGGCATATGGAAGTTCCCAGGCTAGGGGTCTAATTGGAGCTACACTGCCAGCCTACGCCAGAGCCACAGCTACGCCAGATTTGAGCTGCGTCTGTGACCTACACTACAGCTCACGGCAAAGCTGGATCCTTAACCCACTGAGCGAGGCCAAGGATCAAACTCACAACCTCATGGTTCCTAGTCAGATTCATTTCTGCTGTGCCATGATGGGAACTCCCTTCTGACCAATTTTAATTGAATTGTTTATTTTTTGATATAAAGCTATATTAAATGTTTTTATATTTTGGGGCGTAATCCCTTGTCAGTCACTTTGTTTGCAGTGATTATTTTTCCTCTTCTGTGCTTGTCTTTTTGTTTTGTTAATGGTACAAAACCTTTTTATTTTGCTGTGGAAAGCTTTTAAGTTTAATTGGGTCTCCCCCCCCCCCCTCTTTTTTTTCTTTTTTTTTTTTTTTTCTATGGCCACACCTGCGGCATATGGAGGTTCCTAGGCTAGGGGTCCAATAGGAGCTATAGCCATCAGCCTATGCCAGAGCCACAGCAACACCAGATTCAAGCTGAATCTGCCACCTACACCACAGCTCATGGCAACACTGGATCTTTAACCCACTGAGCAAGGCCAGGGATCAAACTCGCAACCTCATGGTTCCCAGTTGGATTCGTTTCCACTGCGACCCAACAGGTACTCCAGGTCCCATTTTTTTAATTTTTGTTTTTATTTTCATTACTCTAGAAGGTGGATCAAAAAGATGTTGTTGTGATTTATGTCAAACAGTGTTCTACTCATGTTTTCCTCTAGGAGTTTTATAGTGTCTGGTCTAATAAAATTAGGTCTTTAATCCATTTTGAGTTTATTTTTGTGCATGGTATTAGAGAGTGTTCTAATTTCATTCTTTTACATGGAGCTGTCTAGTTTTCCCTGCACCATTTATTGAAGAGACTGTCTTTTCTCCATTGTATATTCTTGCCTCTTTGGTCATAGATTAATTGACTGTATGTGCTTTGGTTTATTTCTGTGCCTTTGGTTTATTTATGTCCTGTTCCATTGAGCTATATGTCTGTTTTTGTGACAGTACCATACTGTTTTCATCACTGCAGCTTTATTATAGAGTCAGGGAGCCTGATTCCTCCAGCTGTTTTTCTTTCTCAAGATTGCTTTGGCTCTTCAGGGTCTATTGTGTTTCCATACAAATTAAAACAATTTTTTTTGTTCTAGTTCTGTGAAACACTGGGCTTCTTGACTCCTACTTAAGGCTGAACAGGTGAGAGTCAACCAGGATGCTTTGGGATCCTTAAATACCAGAGGGGAGGGGCTTTGCATTGACTCTTTTTTTTTTTTTTTTTAAATAGAATGATTTTTATTTTTTCCGTTATAGCTGGTTTCCAGTGTTCTGTCCATTTTCTACTATACAGCGTGGTGATGCAATTACACATACATGTATACATTCTTTTTTCTCCCACTATCATGCTCCATCATAAGTGACCAGACAGAGTTCCCAGGGCTACACAGCAGGATCTCATTGCTAACCCATTCCAAAGGCAATAGTCTGTATCTCTTAACCCCAAGCTCCCCAACCACCCCACTCCCTCCCCCTTCCCCTTGGCAACCACAAGTGCAATGACTCTTAACACTCTTACACTAGCTTCCCAGATCTTCCTCAGTTGGATGCCCCTTCCTGAAAGAGTGGCTACAAGTGCTGTATTAATTTAATCTGCATATCCCCAGGTTCCAGTGAGGTTGAACATCTTTTTGTGTCATTCTTGACCCTCTGTATTCTTTATGCAGATTGCCTATTGATAGCCTTTGATCACTCTTCTCTTGGGTCTTGGTTTTGTGAACCCTTTTCATGTGAAGGATGTTAACTAAATGTTATATAAATTCAAGTATTATCTTCTAGTTGTTTTGAGAATTTATACATGTACACATATCACTGTTTTCTGTGTGGTCTCCAGAATCACGTTATGCTTGTGTTTGACGTATGGGAGGAAGCAGAGGTCTCTAATGCGCTAGCAGATGTGCTCAGAGTGTCTTAAGTTCTTTCTGGAGTCTGAGCATCATTCCATGTCCATAGTGCTCCATAGTGTCCATAAGCCCATTTGATTTCACAATTTTTTTTTTGAGGGAGAAATTATCTCAATTTAACAGATGGGAGAAGGAGTAAAGCTCAGAGAATTAGACTGTTTCCCTGTGGAGGTCCTTGTGCATGTGTGTGTAAACAACTGTGACCATTTTCATTTGATTTGAAATGTAAACCTCAGATGATGTCTGAGGCATTAAATGCATTCGGCTTTTCTTCAGCTGGAGGGTTGTCACTGGTTACCCAGGGATTTTTTTCTTCCTTTCTTGGGTGTTTTGGAATGTCCTCCCCCCTTCTCTGCTTTCCATACTTAGGAGGAGCTGAAGCCTTTGGGCTGCAGAATTAAGAGGATTGAGCCATGTTGCTTGGCCAGCCTCAGGGGAAAGAGTATCTTAACGACTTTTAAAAAAGTGTTTTCTGCAAAGTCAAAGTAGCTCCCAGGAGGCCCAGGTAGAAATAAAGGCCAGGCTGTGGAGAGTCCACTCCTGTAGTTGAGATGCTGGGATTTGTTTAATCCTGGTTCAAAGGGTTGGCCAGAGTAAGGCCTGGAGCAACAGGCCCCACAGGGCTCGGAGCAAGGCTGGAGGGGTCCTCTGGGGTCAGGGGCTCCCTTGTTCCAAAATCGCCTTCCTGTGTCCGGCCTGGGCTGGTCAGTTGCCAGGAAACCCTAGGAGCAGATCTTCCTCTCTCACAATATGTGACCAGATCTAAACGGAGAATCTGTTTGATCCTGTTCTTCCCAAAGGGATTAAGGAGAAACTCAAATCTACTATTGAGTCTATAAAAGTATCTCATGCCTCCAGTTGCACTCATCTGAGTCCTGAACAAATAATAAACTTGGTTAAGGAGTTCCTGTTGTGGCTCAGCAGTAACAAACCCGACTATATCCATGAGGATGCTGGTTCAATCCCTGACCTCTCTCAGTGGGTTAAGGATCTGATGTTGTCATGAGCCGTGGTGTAGGTCGCAGATGCGGCTCAGATCCTGCATTCCTGTGGCTGTGGCCAGCAGCCGTAGCTCTGATTTGACCCCTAGCCTGGGAACCTCCATATGCCGCAGACACACACCCCCAAAGAAAAAAACCAAAAACAAACAAAAAAATAGTTTGCTTTTATGATTCTATATGTTACTGATTCTGATTGACTTGGCCTGTATCTCCCCCTTTTCCCCTCTCCAAATGGAAGTGTGTTTTCCTGGGGGACCTGGGCCAGGCAGGCGTACTCTTGTTAGATGAGGGCCATGGCATTTTCCAGGCAAACTGTTAGATGCAGTCTCTTGATCTTTAGGAAATCTGTGAAATGCCTTTCTCCCAGCTCAGGAGGTATCATTGAAGTCACCCCTTTGTTGTGTGACTATAAATAACTCTGCTTAGGTTGGCATCTTTTCATGATACCCCTTCCTGGGAATGGTTTCCGCTGGTAGGGTTTCTTTGGCCCTTTCATCTCTTTCCATAGCCTCTCTTGGCAACTGTAACGGACTCCAGACCTGCTTCCTATTAAGGTTGACTTTTGTGCTCTTAACGGGTGAGGGCTACTTAATTAAATTTCTGGAGATAACTAGGTTCCTTTTTCTAATCTTCAAAATCAGTGGTCATTGAAATGCCCTCTACTTTTCCTTATGGGGTTGAAGAAATGGGAAATCTGGATTCTCAGACTTGGCCAATGTCATGGAAAGCAAGCTGAGTCATTTACCCCCTCTGGGCTTCAGTCTTATCATCTGAAGGACGAAGTGATCAGATTTTTAAGGTCGCTCTGTACCTCCTTTCTGCTAGATGTTGGCTCAGCCACTTTAATTTCTTGGATTCAGGACTTCCCGTCGTGGCGCAGTGGTTAACGAATCCGACTACGAACCATGAGGTTGCGGGTTCGGTCCCTGCCCTTGCTCAGTGGGTTACCGATCCAGCGTTGCTGTGAGCTGTGGTGTAGGTTGCAGACGAGGCTCGGATCCCGCGTTGCTGTGGCTCTGGCGTAGGCCAGTGGTTACAGCTCCGATTCGACCCCTAGCCTGGGAACCTCCATATGCTGAGGGAGTGGCCCAAAGAAATAACAAAAAGACAAAAAAAAAAGAAAGAAAAAGAATTTCTTGGATTCATAATTAGGAGCATAAACCCTGCCTCCAGGCACATATAATGCTAGACCCTGGTTTAAATAAACAAGGGAACAGGTAAAAAGTGAAAGAAGGGAGCTTGAGCAGTAAGGAAGTAACATCGTCAGCATCTTAGTGCTTTGAGACACTTGAAGGAGTCTTAGCCTGATTAGCCTGGTCCTCCTGACTGTTCCGGAGGGCCCCACCAGACAGTCCGGGAGCAAGGGTGAAGCCGAGATGAGTGGGGATGAGCCTGAGCTGCAGAGTTTCAAGAACTCAGAGAAGCATTCTTCAAACCTGTTAGACAAAGGGAATGACTGGCTGTAAGTGAAAAAGTGGACCCCTGGATGACCACAAGGATGTGGTCTGCCTGGTTCCTGTAGCAGCAGCCATGCCAAGGTCATTCTCACCTTCTGAACGGGAAAGACTCTGAGGAATAGATGCCGGCCTTTGCTCTCTTGTTCTTTTTGGCATCCTGTTATGTCACAGGGCTTGATGATGATACGTGGTGAGCTGAATGCGATAGCCACAAGTGTAAGAAAATTCTCTGTACTGGTTTCCGTTGCCGCTGTAACAAATGGCCTGTGGAGGCTGATTGCATTCCTTGGCTAGTGGCTCCTTCCTCCCTCTTCACAGCCAGTAGCGTAGCAGCTTCAAACTACTGCACTCTTCCCAGACTGGCCAGTATCTCTCTCTTAATCCCTTCCTCCCCTCTGCTTCTGTAGTTGTTCCCACTCTGAGCTTCCTGGCTCCCTTGCGATCCTTCTGAACGTATTGGGCCCAGCCGGATAATCCAGGATCATCTCCTATCTCAAGATCTTTACTCACAATCTCTCTTTTGCCGTGTATGGTAACGTATCACAGGTTCTGTGAATTAAGAGGTGCTCATCTTTGGGGGGCTATTGTTCTGTCTGTCATACCCTCTTACATATCAGCATCTACCGGGAACAACAGATGTCTTTTAAAGATAACTCCAAACCTAAATGTCCTCCACTTAATCCCAGCAGCCTTCACTGGGACATTTCCTCGCTCGTAGTAATCCCTCCGGTGGCTGGGGGAGTCGTCTTATAAAGGGAAGGGACTAGAACCAGGAGGTAGTCACAGCCCACCTCTCAGCCCTGCGTGCAGACGTGGGGAGAAGGGTAGGAGGGAGGCCCCCAGGGGCTCCTCGGCGGCAGAATCACACAGTTGGGTGTTGGGATGGGGGAAGGTGTCGAGAACAACCCCACATTTCCAGCTTCCATAACTGGGTCGCTGGAGGCATTACCTGCTGAAGGAGGCTCGTGGCAGGAGGAGCTTGAGGTACGTGTAGGACGTCTAGCTGGAGCTGGCTGGCAGGCACTTGACTGTGAGTCTGGCGTCAGAGAAAGGCCCCAGCTGCAGAGCATGTGGCCGCCTTGAGTATTGCAGGGCAGTGAGATCTGGGCGTGCAACCGAGTCACCAGGGAGAGGTGAAGAAAGAGGAGGCTTTGGGCCAAGGAGGGACGGTGGGAGCACCGACAAGGAACGGAGAAGCAAGGCTGAGAACCAGGAGGAGAGTGAATGGGAGGTTTACTGGGAGTCTCTGGTGGGCTCCAGGGATCCATGGAACCACAGAATGTTTCCACAGTTGCCATCAGCTTCTCAATGGGGCCTCTGGCACCTGAAAAGGTTAGAAAAAGCCCCAGTACCTTGGAGAGTTGAATTTCATAGTTACCACCAGCAATGTCAAACCCTGCAGCACCAAGGACTCAAACGGTAAGGACTGAGAGGTGCTTGGGCGTTTGCCAACGTGCTGTGGGAACAGTGGAGTGGCGGGAACCAAGCAGGTGGACCAGTGCCTCTGGGTTGGCCTCTTCAGAACCTCCCAGGGGGCTCGTTACAGCACAGCTCCAGGGCCCCTCCCAGGAGATTCAGACTCATTGGGGTGGATGGAGCCCCAGAATGTGTATTTCTAACCAACTCCCAGGTGATGTGGATCAGCTGGTGTTTGGGCCACAGTGAGGTGGATGGCGGCTTTCTCACAACGTGCTCGTGGGGAGAGTGCTTACGTGGTGGTTAGAGGTACCATGTGTTGAATAATGTAAACCCTGTTTTGAAACAAGGGTGGCAGTGGGTGCTACCTTTTTTTTTTTTTTTTTTTTTGTCGTTTTAGGGCCACACCTGTGGCATATGGAGGTTCCAGGCTAGGGGTCAAATCAGAGCCATAGTCGCCGGCCTACACCACAGCCAGAGCAACGCCAGATCTGAGCCATGTCTTTGACTTACACCACAGCTTGCAGCAATGCCAGGTCCTTAACCTGCTCAGTGAGGCCAGGGGCGGAACCCCTGTTCTCATGGATACTAGTTGGGTTCTTAACCCACTGAGCCACTACAGGAACTCTTGGCTGGTACTCTTTACCCCATCCTTTGATCACATGTCCTGCTGCCTTCAGCACAGCAGTCTGGCAGCCGACAGCCATGAGCTCTGACGGTTGCTGTGGTGAGAGTCCCGGCCCACTCCCATATCAGGGCAGGGGCCTAGGGTGCTCTCTGGTTCAGTCTAAACGAAGACAGTGTGGGCTTCAGGGGACCACTCAGAGCTTGACCTGTGTTCCCAGCAGGTAGGGAGCATGCAGTGATGCCTGCCTCATGCCAGCGGCAAGAGGTAGATGGATGTAGCCAAGGGCAGATTGCTGCCTAGAGGACCACCAGGAGGCTGGAGGGTCTGTGTAGAGCAGGCCGCCAGAGAATCAGGGCCATGGAGGGGACAGGCAGATGAGGGCGGGCCCAGCAGCAAGGGTTGACTTTGAATGGCTGCCACGCAGGGTGGCAGGAGCAAGGGGTTCAGGATGGAGGACCAGCCAGCCAGCTGGTGGGGTGGCCTGAAAAGTAGTGTCATAGAGTGTGGGTGGGCTTGGGCGCCTTGTAAAATCCTTCTCTTTCAGTTGGATATTTGAGATGCCCAAACTAGGTTCTTCTGATGAACACATTTTGACGAAGAGAGCCAGTGAAATGCTTCAGGGAGGGTCTGTGAATCTTCACCTTTATGTGCAATGTTTATGCATCATCTGGGATTTTGAAGAGGACTCCAAAGGTTTCATCTGTTTTTTCAAAGGGCCATATGACCCATAAATGTGAAGACCCACTGTTCTGGAGGTTTCTCACAGGTGCTGTTCACCTGTGTCCACTTACACTCTGGTTCACTATCACGGGACTAGAGGGAAGGCTCTAGGATGGGGCTCCAGACGGGCAAGGCTGGTACACGATGCCGTGGGAACTCCGCTCACCCTGCCCTGCTTCTCAACTCTTTGTCCTCGGGTTTCCAACATAAACATCCCGGGCCCTGCAGCCCCTGGCTGGTGGTTGCAGGATTACGTCACTTCTCTGTCTTCTCTGTTACATTTTCACACTCTTCTTTGATTACTGCTCATTATTTTGTGTGAATTGTGGACACTGATCATATCATTGCTTGAGTTTCTATTTCACAGTGACTGTGCCTTTTCCCTAGGCCTGGGGTTTTACTTTCCTTGGAAGCAGCTTGTTTAGTATTAATATATTCAGTGGGAGTCCGCCCTGCTGGACCTTTGTCTGTGTTCCCTGCCTGAGTCTGACTTCTTTGTCTTTATAGGTCTCCTGGCTGATCTTTTCTCTTGTAGCCCTCGGTACATGATGGCTTTTTCTCTGTCTTTGCCCTCAGTGTGCAGCGAGTCTCGGATTTTCAGACTAAAATGTGAACTTTTCTGTATTGATACGTTTTTATTTATGCTAAAGTGTTCTTTTTTATTGGTTTCAATTTGAAAATTCAGCAGCTGAACCTCGTAAAATCCTGGAGGATCCCCTACCCACCTTTATTCCTGGGAGCATGTTCGTGCTGCGTGAAGACTAGTCACAGGGCTTGTTTCTGCAGTCATTGCACAGGACACGGACTAGACTGAAAGTTTTCTTCCTTTCACTTGATGAATATTAAACTTTTTTAGTGGAGGTCTTCAAACCTATTTAAATGTAGAAAGAATAGATTGACAGTCAGCCCATGAATTCATTGCCTGACTTTGGCAGTTATCGGCATTCTGCTGTTCTCTTTCCTCTACCCGACATCCCACCTGTAACTTTGTGTCAGTATTTAAGTTATAAAAATGCTGTATGCCTGTAGTTTAAACCCAAAAGGCGGAGAGTAATTAAGCTCCCAGTCCCCAAACCTACTCTCCAGAGGTACCCACTGTTGATGCTTCATAGGTGTCCTTGCCCAAGGGTGTTCTGTGACTTTTCGAGATTGTGGGTGTATATGTAATCTTCCTCAGAACAGAATTATGCATCTTCACCATGATGCGGTTTGGATGCTTTTTAAGCACGCAGAGAACTACCTCATTAAAAACAGCAACAAGCCACAACAAAAACAACTCAGTAGCATTTGGTCCCAGGGAGAGACTCATCCTGTTCTCAGCAGGGATCGGTAGATAGGAGTTGGTGCACTTATCCCCACATCTGAGTTTTCTATGGTATTTATTAAACGTGGTGGGACGTAGATCTTCAGCTGAAGTAGGAGTCACTGAAGTGACCGCTCAAGTCTTTATCCTAGTTTACATCCCTTTCGTAGTGTCTGAGCTTCATTCCGCAGATTTTGGCATCATTTGTATTGTTAGATGGCTTAATCTTTGCCAGTTTGGTGCATCTGCAGTGGGGCCCTGTTATTAGAATCAGCATGTCCCTGATCAAGCATCTTTTCACACGTTTACAGAGTTGTGTGTCCTTTCTATAAATTGCCTGTTTGTTTCTCTGTAACCAAACACCTTTCTGAATTTTTGTTTTTTGAGAGTTACGAAATGCCAGTTGCTTTTCCGGACATACTAGGCATGTGATCTACAAGTAATGAAGATCTTGTCTTCTCCCTGCCTTCTCCCATGTCTTGTTTTATTCAGAAGCCCATCTCACCGTGGGGGCTGTGTGCTCTCAGAACAGTGAGCACGTCTTTCAGTCCGTCTTTCATGACTGCGGGGGGCGGGGGGCACTGTGCTGCTTCACTGCTAAGCGCAAGGCTGATTTTTGGTTGAGGTAATTCTTTTTATCACATTAAGGAGTTGCGTTTATACTGAAGGCTTTTATCAGGAGCAGTTTTTATCAAATGCTTTCCTGTCACAAACATAAGATTTTTTTTTTAACCCTTTGACCTGTTACTATGGTTTGTATGTTGAATCTTTGTGACAGGTATGCTTTTTTTATTTTGGCTGCCCCAAGACATATGGAGTTCCCAGGCCAGGGATCAGATCTGAGCTGTAGTTGTGACCTAAGCCGCAGCTGCAGCAACACCGGATTCTTAACCTACTATGCCAGGCCGGGGCTCAAACCTGTGTCCCAGCACTCCCAAGGTGCTGCTGATCCCATTGGGCCACCGCAGAAACTCGGAAATAGTGTGCATTTTTATTTGGTTGCTGTGGAACAGCGGCAGATGGAATTCCTTTTGCACAAGAGTATATTCCTTCTCAAGCAAAGGCGTTGATGGGACATTTTTGTGAAGGAGGGGCCTTTAAACCGAGTAGGAGAATTTGAGGCAAAAGGAAACTAAATTTGCTCTTCACCATAGGTGAGTAAGAATTTTTGTTTTCCTCAGGCTGCTTGGTGCTTGAGAGAGAAGAGTTTTGGGGGGACCTTTGGACTTGGGGGAAAAGCAAAAGGAGAGCCCACGAGCTCCAGGAAGAGGGTAGAGGGCACCTCTGCCACCTGTGCCAGCGGGGCTCCTGACTGGACGGGCAGAGGTGCCCAGCTCTACCTAGCCTCAAGGCCTCAGGACACTGGCACTTGTGTTTCTGTTGAAAGGAGTTTGGCTGGGAGGGGCCTCATTGTATCTTTTTGATGTTTTAATTTGTGTTTCCTTGATTGTTAGTCAAGTTCAGCATCTTCTCACTTGTTTATTTGCATTTCCCCTTCTTAACTCAGGCAATATCTTGTTTCCTTCTAATATCTTACAGTTTTATTATGTTTAGATCTTTATGATATTAGCAGTTTATTTACATCACTAATTGAAGTAGGGATCTAACTTTACTTTTAATCAAATAGCTAAACAGTTGTACCCAAACCTTCTGTGTTTATTGACTTAAAGTAACATTTATGATACTCTGAACAAGGAGTTTATACCTATTTAAGGTAAACGCATTCTTCAGTGTAAGGACAGAATGAATCTTGCCCGTTTGCGTACCGGAGGCGGTGTTGGTAGTAGGCTGAGTCCATCACGCTCTCAGTGCCCCCTCCCTCCAGGCTGACTGCGCTCTGTGTTGGTTCTCTGGAAGGTTCCAGGGCTGAGCACCACACATGCTGTTGGAATTCAAACTGGACAGTAGTTAGAGGCGGTCAGAGGGTGTATCAGATTGGTTGGGACCTCAAGGCTGGACGTTTCTCAGTGCAGCTGCATCACAGGTCATCACAGATCCCATTGTTTCTCTATAACTCGGCATGGGATTGGACAGGAAAGCGCTTCTGATGTGCCTGCCCTCCTGCATCCTGTGTTGTGTGGCCGTGCCCCCAACTGGCTGCTCTGGCTCTGCCTGTCCCTCCTCTTCTGGGTGCCCTACAGAGCACAGTGGGTGCCTCCCCCGTGAGTGGCTGGGGTAGCTCCTAGGCAGGCGTGTGAATGGACAGTCCGCCAGAGCCCACAGTGGTCTCTCCAGTGTGCTGGTCTCAGAGCAGTTGGACTTCCTGGCAGCGTGGGTTTGTGGAGGGATAAATGGGAAGTGAGGTGCTGCGTGATGAAGAGTGAAGCTGCCAGCTTCTGAAAGCCTGGCCCAGGGAAACGACCTCACCTGGGTATGTTGGGCAGGGGCATGCGGGTGAAGGGGCCACTCTTCTTGCTGCGGTTCTTAAATCCTGCAGTCTCTTCACAAAGCAGCCAGAGTCATCTTTTTAAACGTCATTTCTCTGTTCAGAAGCTCCAGTGGTTTTCACTGCGCAGAGTGAACCTGAAATCCTTCTCGTGCCTCCGTGGCCCACGTGACTGGGCCCCTTGCTGGCTTTCTTCCCCGTGTCAGCTCCACCCCGGCTTCCTGATGCCTCTTGCACACTTCAGTCGCGTTCTTGGCTCTGGGCCTTGACATCAAAGTTCCTCCAGCCTGGAAGGCTCCTCTGCTGATTCAGAGCTCAGTGTGCTTAGATGTCCCCTCCTTGGAGAGGTCTTTCCCGTTACTTCTGTGATAAGTAACAACTTACATCATTCCTCATCCCTGTAGCCTGCTAATTTTTCTTCACTTAAATACATTATGGTGTATTCACCTCTTTGTCCCACTGCAGTTCCACGAGGTGGTGACTTGGAGTTTTGTCAGTTGGATTTCACTGGTGCTCTGTTTTCTGTAATTTGTTATAAAGTCCAGCCACCAGAGGCTTAGTTAGCAGGGTGTCATAGCACTTACAGGCCCAGGAAAGCACCTTTCAGACTAGGTTTAAGTGAGAAGCAAATGGCCTCAGGCGGCGCTGGCCTTCCCTCCCACCTGCACTGAGCCCACCTGCTGCTGCCCAGGGCTGGGCCGGGGGAAGGTCTCAGGGCAGGTCTCTCCACCTGCCTCAGAAATCGCTGTCCAGCAAGATAGGAAAGAGGATGTGTTCTTATTTTGACTGACTCTCTGCCCCGAACACCCCCCCACACACACACACCATGGCCCAGACAGCTGCTCACGCTAGAATACCAGGCTGGACTGGTGCATGGGCCAGGGCCCACCCCTGTGTATCAGCTTTTATGTGGCTCTGTGGCCAGCATGTGGCTCCAGGGGGCTGAGGGGGGAGGGGTGGTAGGCAACAGTGGCTGCAGAGCCATCAGCAGGTTGTCATACTGTCGTACTTTGTGTTTCTTCCTTCAGACAGTGTTGCACGGGTCTTGTGACAGCTCAGAGAAGTCCGCTGTCAGGCCCGTTTCAGAGGTGTGCCTTGCAGGGTCACAGAGCTGGAAATAGTGGAACCCAGGTGCTGCTCAGGTCCCCGGCTCCAGATAAACTGTCAGGCGGCACCCCGCCACTGTCAGCGCATGTGTTACCTGTCTGTGCAGTGAAGCCCGTTGTCCTGTGGAGCTCTTGTCCAGTCACATCCTGAGTAGCTTGTGCTGCCTGGTATGTGTCACAGGTGTCTCCTGTGTCCCCTTGAAGGCAGCTGCCCGTGTGTTTGTCTCTTTGGGGGTGTTTTTCACATCTTTGAATGGTCGAGGAGGTGTTGGTCCCTGTGGAAGCAGCTGAGGAAGACTAATGAATGAAGCTCTACCTGCATCCAGGAACTAGTCAGGTCTTTGAGGGCCTCGTCTGAAAAATCATATTGAACTGGATGGTCTTAGAGTCCCTTCTGTTCCAGTTTTCTGAGACTGTATCTTGTATTCTTGACATTTCAAAGCTACCACATCAGTCAGTCACCATTTCCCAGAACCCACCCCAAAGGCTGTCCAGTGATGGTATCTGTTGCTGATTCCCATCTGGCGTGGTCACCACTGACTCGGGAGTGGCTTTGCCTCCCTCAGGGACGTCTGAGTCCCCTAGTGTTTCTAACTGCTGTGTTTGATTCCTAGATTACTCAGCTAACTACAAGCAAGAGAAGCAAGGCTGCCTGGAGTTCGTCATCATTATAGGGGGCAGGGGGCTTTTGGGGAAGAACGCCCCAGAGCAGACTGTGTAGCAGTGACCCACTTGGAAGGGGGGCTGGAATTCCACAGCCTGAGGCCATTGCCTCATCTCTGACCAACACACGGCCCAAGTGTTTTCACAGATGCTGTTTTCTGTTTCATGTTTTCATACGGATGAGGGGAAAGGGTAGCTACTGACAAGTAGCAAGGTATTATTTTTAAAGGCAGTTTCTTGTTTTTTTCAAATAGAATTAGTCCTTGGCTTTTATCCCAGTCCCAACCCCCGTCCTGCTGCTAATGTCCCTGGGTAAATACAGATAGAGATGGTATTGTGTATTTTATAGGGTTCTCGGTTTTGAAGAGAGAGAATTATGTTACAGACGTTTTTGTTGTAACTAAATAAAACACTTCTTTGTCCTTGCAAGATCTGGTGTAAATTAATTGTGTGAATCCAGCTAAACGTGTAGAGTCAGCGGGTAAGGCAGAGGGACAGCCGTCCAGTGAGACCTGTTGGATGAGCAAGAGCGGGAGATGGGTTTGTTTGCTGGAGCCAGAGCAATTCTTTTTGATCAACCCGACGGTAAAATGCTTGCGCATTCGCATTGGAGTTCCCTTGAATCTCCCTCCTGTGGGGAGCTCTTTCGAGACAGTTAACCAGAAACCTTGGAGCCGGCCAGTCCTCCTGCACGTGTGTGCACCTTGGGTCTCGCAAAATAGATGTGTCTGAGGTGTGGTGAAGCCAGCCTCCCCATGGCGTCTTGGACAGGGCAGTGTTGAGTAGTGACGGCTGTCACCTGAGGGACCGACCTCCCCGGGCCGTCACAGCATCACCCCAGCTCATTGTTGCCACAACTCTGGGAGGGGAGAGAGAGGTGGGCCCTGCACTTAACAGGGAAGGAATGGCCAGCTTAGGTGAAGACACTGACCCAGGGCCTTCGGATTTTCCTCTTCAGAGCTCAGATGTGAATCGCTGCCTCTCCCGCCTCAGGGCAGAAGCCAGCAGGGCTGGTGGATGGGGCCTCTGGCCCCCCAAGGGCCCGGTTGTCCCCACCCATGTGTCAACAAGCCCCCTTCTTTAACTGGCCATCTCCTGCAAGCTGGGCACCACCCAGGGAGGAGGGACCCAGCCCGGGGCACGCGCCGCTGGAGTGCTCCTCAGGCGGAGGGAGGCGCTCAGGGCCCTCTCCTGGTCTTTCCTCTGCTGAAAGAGGACTTGGGCTCTTTTCCCAAGACCCAAGGCTCTGGCTGACTTGTGCTGAGCAAACCAGGCGATAGGCGGAGACAAAACTCGCTCTGGGCGAGCTTGGCGAGCCTGGCCAGCCTGGCCACTGAGAAACCAAGGCCAGCCCAGGCCACAGCAAGTGACTGAGCTGATGGGCCAGGGCAGTCGCCACTGGTGGGGTGGTGACCTGTTGGGACGGCTCTCAGCCTCTCTCGCCCTGGCTGCTTCACATGGTTGCCCTTTAAAGACTGGTTTGTGCTGGGCAGTGGGACCTGGCCCCTGCAGCCAGGCTCCTGCCCTCCAGGAGGAAAAGGCAACAGGTGTGGCCAGCCCTCAGACAGTGGGAGAGGCCGAGAGGCTCTGCTGGCAGTGACTGTGACAAGAGAGCCTGAAGGACCTGCTCCAGGCAGAGAGCGAGGCAGGAACAGAGGCTTGGCGACGGGGCCGGGGTGGGGGGGGACCACCTGCAATTTGATAAGTCTTGGTGTGGATGTCCCGTGGGCATTCTGGTGGATCCTGGAGCACTGTGTATGGAGAAATCAGACCTTTTGGGGCCTTGGGGAGCTCTGCTGGCTCCTTCCCAGGTGAACACCAGTCCTAGAAATGCCCACTCTCCCTTGGGCTCAAGAGCCAGAACTTGATGCAGAGAAGGGCTGGTCTCATCCCTTGGCTCCTCTCTGCTGCCCTCCGTAAGAAGCTTACCTTGAGCCCTCTAATGCCTTTGGTCAGTTCAGTCATGGTAATGATATAATGACAGTGACGAGTCAGACTTAATCCAAAGCATCAGTTAAACAAAAAATCGCTGTGTGTGTTTTTGGCCTAGGAGGCAAAAGTTCTAGAAAGAGATAGAAGTGTTTGGAGATAGATAAAAATAATATAAATATTGTAATAAACCAAGAAATATTTTATCTTTCTTAGGCAATAGGATTTTCTTTTCTTTCTTTTTTTTGCTGCTGCATCCGTGGCATGTGGAAATTCCCAGGCCAGGGATCAAAAACCTGTACCACAGCAGTGACCCAAGCCACTGCAGTTACAATGCTGGATCCCCAACTCCTATCACCACACGGAAGCTCCACAAATGTATTGTTCTTAATTCACAACCCTTCAAACTGAAATGGTAGCTGCAGATTGGGGAAGGACTTGAGTCAGATCTCTGTTTTTCCAGCAGATAGAGGGAGAAACACTTTTCCAGGGAGAAGAAAAGTCAGATCCAGAAAGTTCATCAACAG
The DNA here is from genome assembly GCF_016906955.1 of Phacochoerus africanus. Lineage (NCBI taxonomy): Eukaryota > Metazoa > Chordata > Mammalia > Artiodactyla > Suidae > Phacochoerus > Phacochoerus africanus. The sequence goes on from NC_062548.1 coordinate 11,764,035, forward strand.
CAGGAAATGGGAGTTCTGTGGTGGTGCAGCAGGTTAAGGATCCAGCATTGCCACTGATGCTGCAAGTTCAGCCAAAAAAAAAAAAAAAAAAAAACCCAAATGGGAAATGACTTGAGGGGGTGTAGGGTGTAGGTGGCTCTGTGGCCGCTCTTTAAGAAATCTCGGGAGTTCCCATCATGGCTCAGTGGTAACGAACCAGACGAGTATCCATGAAGCCACAGGTTTGATCCCTTGCCCCACTCAGTGGGTTAAGGGTCTGGTGTTGCCGTGAGCTGTGGTGTAGGTTGCAGATGCAGCTCGGATCTGGTGTTGCTGTGGCTGTGGTGAAGGCCAGCAGCTGTAGCTCTGATTCGATCCCTTCCCTGGGAACTTCTATATGCCACAGGTATGGCCCTAAAAAGACAAAGAAAGGGAGGGAGGGAGGAAGGAAGGACTCTCATAAAACAAGAACACCAGGAGACAGACTCCAGACAAATGGCCACTTTGCAAAAGATGGCTTCTGGGAAAAGGGTCAGTGTCCCCAGTTAGAGCCCCACATTTACGCCTGCCTGCTGCCTGTCTCTACAGCAACTGTGTGGTTCCCTCAGTGATAGGTACTCACTAGTGCTGGTGGAATCTGACTCCAGATTTCTGATGCAAAACCTCATGCTGGTTCCTAAGACCCTCTTGGGGTCCATTGTGAGATGGATAAGTAGAGATAGCAGAGTCACTGTCTGTTCCTCAGGAGTAGGCCCGCCATACTCACGTCGGCGAGGTCTGTGCTGCAGGGACTCCTCTGTGGCTCATGAGACCTCCACGCAGAGTGTATCTCAACACCCTTGGCACAAGGAAGGGACAGTTACATCCTTCAAGCTTCTGCTGCCTCTGTGCCCTGGTCCTTCAGCCAGACCCTCAGGGGTCCTGCTCCCCTCCCGCCTCCCACTCAGCCTCTTCCCGAAGCTTGAGGGGTTTCCTCCTTTATGTCCCTTGTATCAGCCTCAACTCTCTGTCCCTGTACCCTGCCTCAATCAGATGTAACGACTTCTCACCTTGACCACTGACGCCCTTCCAGCTGGCCTGCCCAGTCCTACTCCTGCATCCCTTCTCCACCTGCCAGCCCTGTCCTACTCCAGCTTAAATGCTTCAGTAGCTCCCAGGAGCCTTTGAGATAAAGTTCAAACTCCCTAATTTAGCACCGGAGACCTGGCCTGCCTCCAGCCACTCCCTGCCAGGCTCCCTGCCTTCCAGCCACGCTGAGCTGCCTGCGGTTCTGAAACGTTCACATCATTCCACACCCTGTGCCTCCCCATGTGTTGCTCTCAGAGCAGGCTGCATTTCCACTCCTCTTCCAAAGCTCAGCTTAAGGCAGGATCCTGAGCAGGAGCCCGCAAGGCTCACAGAGGCAGGACACATGTCCCCGGCAAAGCCATCAGTCATGAAAAAGGGGCCATTCAGCACAAGAGCGAACTTTCCTGTCCCCAGTCCAGCAAATAAAATCACAGACCTTCTACTTGTCTTGGTATTAAGATATTTCTCATGTTCTAAAAAAATCGCTTTAATTTCTTTAGACAAAAACCACATGTATAAGGTAGATTTAAATACATGCATATGAGTTCCCATTGTGGCTCAGCAGTAAGGACCCTGACTAGTATCCATGAGGTTGTGGGTTCTATCCCTGTCCCCACTCAGTGGGTTAATGATCCAGTGTGAACTGTGGTGTAGGTTGCAGACGTGGTTCAGATCCCATGTTGCTGTGGCTGTGGTGTAGGCTGGCAGCTGTAGCTCTGATTCGACCACTAGCCTGGGAACCCTAAAAATAAAAGTAAAAAAAATAAATACATGCATAAACCTGAAGAGAAAATAAAACTTAAGCTTTGCCTCCTCCAGGCAGAATTCCCCGATCTCCCTGGAATAGCTGCTTTCAAGATGCCCAGGCCCCTGGTTCCCTCACCCCCTAGTAATTAGATGGTCTGACCTGACTTCCCCAAGGCTGTGAACTTTTCCAGGGCAGGGACAGGATGTCACCTGACTGTGGTCCTCCATTCCCCAGCACGGGGGTCAGACAGGAACCCCGGTTCGTCCAATGGATCTCACTTAGGAGCTGTGGTCACACACTTCGTGAAATCCTGATGGACAAATCAGAATGGGGAGCTTGGAATGAGTTCTGCCTGGGCTGGTTATGTCAAGGAAATCTGGTTTAAGGACCCTCAATGAAAAAGACAAATCCAGGTCAGTCAGACAAAAAGACTGTGAATGCAGCATGAGCCGTGGGGTGCGGTGACTACTAAAAAGGGCACGGCAAGGACCGGTGGGAGCCGGCAGGGGCCGGGGTTTGGCTGGCTCACGCTCCAGGTGGGTCTGCAGGTTGCAGATTGGAGATGGTCACCAGCCCAGAGAAGGACCAAGGGCCCATGGACACCCTAACAACAGGGCTGCCTCCCTCCATGCTGTTTTCGAAGCCAAGTATGATGGCCTCTTCAGTGCCAGGAGATCCCTGGGTGCCATGACCGGCAGCAACCAGTGGGCTGGAAATGCAGTGAAGATTTCTAACTTGGCTGTGAATAGTTGTTGGGAAATGTGCAGTAGACATGGACTGAAGGCCACAACAGAGTCAGCCACCTCTGACACTGGCCCCACCCTGTTCAGTCCCCATGTGGAGATGGTGCAACTCCCCAGCCCAAGGGTACCTCCCGGGTACCATCGACCTGGGCCCCACTGCTGGGCCCATACATTTCCTGACCCCTTCAGGGGGCTCGGCCCCACAGGGCCCCCCTCCAACAGGCATTGGAGGGCCCACTTCCCCCACCTCACTTGGCGTGTGGAGTGTAAAGTACATGCCCGGCCACAGCCCATAGATGCCAGCCATTGGTAGCACAGTGGCTCCCAGCACACAAAGAGCCTTTCTCAGCCTCCAGGGAATGGATGTGAAAATCACCAAGGTGCGTTTCCAACCTCAGAATTACTCAGCAGCCTCTTCCTGCGTCACTGGTTCCTTTTTTGATTCCACGAGGAGGCACCTCCTAACCTTACTCTTGATTCTCAGGTCCCTTCCCTGCCAAGTCCTCTCTCTCCAGGCCCAGAGACTTGCCTTCCTTCTCCTCAGAGCCAATAAATGCCACTAAATGGACGTGAAATAAGGCCCCCTTTCCCCTGCTCTCTTTGCCCACCTCACCTCCTCCCCAGCATCCTTGGGCAGGAGTTGGGGGGGTGGGGAAAATGCCCCTCTCTGTGCCATTGATGCTGGCACCAGAGGTTCATCAGTCATCCTCTGCTTGTGACGTACAGACTTCTTCCCTTTTGCCTCCAAATATGGCCCAGTCTCTCCCTCCTAGTAAGACTCCTTCAACCCTGCCTCCTTCTTTTCACCCATAGCCAGACCCCTTTAATTGTATTCTAGTTACTTCTTGAAAAAAAAGGAAACCCATTCACTTGACTCATAACTGAAGTATAAGCACTTTCCCTCCTGTCCTTGCCCCTGCCCCATTCCTGGTCCCTTCTTGCTGTTGGCAGTTTCCTCGTTATCCTTCCAGGAGAATTAACCACACTTACAAGAGGATGCCTTCATATAGTCTTCCTCCTTTTTAAAAAAATTAAGACATAATTCACATACCATGAATATCACTCTTTATAATTAAGTGGGTTTTTTTTTAAAGAATGTTCACAGATTGTGCATCACCCCTTCGAGTTCAGGCATATTTTGATCACCTCAGACGCCAATGCCTTACCCATCAGCAGTCACACCCGCCTCTCATCTCTCAGGTCCTGGCAACCACTGGTCTCCTTTCCATCTCTATGGATTGACCTATTCTGAACGTTTCATAGAAATGGAATCATACAATACGTGGCCTTCTATGTCTGGCTTTTTTCACTTGAGCATTTTTACAAGCTTCATCCGTACTTTGGCAAGTTTCAATACTTTTTATGGTTGAATAATGGACAGTTGTGTGTGGAGTTCCCGTCGTGGCACAGTGGTTAATGTATCCGACTAGGAACCACGAGGTTGCAGGTTCGATCCCTGGCCTTGCTCAGTGGGTTAAGGATCCAGCGTTGCTGTGAGCTGTGGTGTAGGTCTCAGATGCATCTTGGCTCTGGCATAGGCCGGTGGCTATAGCTCTGATTAGACCTCTAGCCTGGGAACCTCCATGTGCCACGGGAGCAGCCCTAGAAAAGGCAAAAAGACAAAAAAAAAATGGTTGTATGTTTATACACCTTTCGTTTATCCATTCATCGGTCAATAGACATTTGCTTTGTTTCCATAATGCTACTGTGAACATTTGTGTATATTTTTGTTTGAATACCTATTTTCAGTTCTTTTGGGCATATACTTAGGAATGGCATTGCTGTCTCATATGCTAATTCCACATGTCAGTTTTTTGAGGAACCGCCATACTGTTTTCCACAAAAACAGCACCATTTTACCTTCTCACCAGCCATGTCTGAGGATTCTAATTTCTCCACATCCTTGCCAACACTTGTTAGTTTCTGGTTGTAGTAGTGGTAGTTTTATAGCCATCCTAGTGGGTGTGAACTAGTATCTCATTGTGGTTTTTTGGCTTGCATTTCCCTAAGGGCAGTTGAAGTCCAGCATCTTTTCATGTGTTTATGAACCGTTTGCATATCTTCTTTAGAGAAATGTCTGTTTAGATACTTTGACCATTTTTTAATTGGATCATTCGTTCTTTTGTTGAATCAAGAGTTCTTTATAAACTCTGGAACTAGTCCCATATCAGATGTATGGTTTACAAACATTTTCTCCCATTCTGTAGACTGTTTTTTTCACTTTCTTGATGGTGTCCTTTGAAGCACAGAATTTTGATGACGTATATATTTACCTATCTTTCTTCCATTGCCTGTGCTGCTGGTGTCATATAAAAGAAACCACTGCCAAATCTGAAGTTGTGAAGATGTACCTCTGTGTTTTCCTTTAAGAGTTGTATAACTTTAGCTCTTATATTTAGGTTGTGGATCCAGTTTGAGTTAATTTTTGAATATGGTATGAAGCTTCCATTCTTTTGCATGTGGATATCCAGTTTCCCAGCACCATTTGCAGAAGAGACTATTCAAGCCCAGACCTACTGAATGGCCTTGGTCCCCTTATCAAAAGTCAGTTGACCATGGATGTGTGTGTTTATTTCTAGACTCTTAATTCTACATCAGTTATCTGTATGTCTATCCTCATGCAACTATCAAACAGTCTTGATTACTGTAACTTTGTCATAAGTTTGTTTTTTCATTTTTGGTTTTTTTTTCTCCTCAGGGCTGCACCTGCAGCATATGGAAGTTCTCAAGCCAGGGGTTGAATCAGAGCTGCAGCTGCTGGCCTACACCACAGCCACAGCAACACCAGATCTGAGCTGCATCTGCAACCTACACCACAGCTCATGGCAGCACCAGATCCTTAACCTACTGAGCGAGGCCAGGGATCGAACCTGTGTCCTCATGGATACTAGTCGGGTTTGTAACCCTCTGAGCCACAACAGGAACTCGTTAGTAAGTTTTCTGACTAGGAATTTTGAGTTCTCCAACTTTGTTCTTTTTCCATTTTGTTTTAGGTATTCTGGATTCCTTGCATTTTTCCATGTGAGTTTTTGGATCAATTTTTGCAGAAAAGGGCAGCTTTTGCAGGGGATGGATTTGTCAGGAACTGCATTGATCTGTAGATTAATTTGAGGAATATTGCTATTTTCATGATATGAAACCTTCCAGTCCACAAACGTGAATGTCTGCATTTGTTTAGCTCTTTAATGTTTCAGTGATGTCTCATGGTTTTAGCGTATCTTCCTCCTCCTGGTCAGGCCCCCACTGCCTGGCTCTTGGCTGAGTAGTCTGCACTTGCTTCCTGAGGTCCCCTGCATCGCTTGCCCTGGGGCCCACTGCTGGCAGTACCACCACTCTGACCTAGGTCCCCAGTGACCCCCGAGCTGGCAGTCCAGGGAGATCTTCCTTCTGGAAAGACGTCTTCTTGCCATGGACATCTGAGCTCACTTGCCACTTTGGAGAAGTCCTTCTCCTGTAGCTTCCACAGACTCCTTGCTCTGTCTCTCTCCTTCCCTGACCCTCCTCTCTCCTTCCCCTGCCCTTGCCCTCCTCCTCTGCTGGTTCTGTAGAAATTGGGCTTCTGTCCTTGAGCATCTTCCTCTTGGGGAAACTTATCAACTCCTGAGGGCTCGACCTCCATCTTGACCTCAGAGCCTCCTGAACCTCTTCCTCCAGCGCCTTCCTCTCTGGCCCTTCTGTGCTGGGCCCCCAGGAGCCTTGAGACCACCTCTCCCTGGTCTCTTCTGGGAAACCCGGGCCTCCTCTCACATTCCTGAGTTCAGTTAGTGATCACACACCTCGGGGTCCCTGCGTTTGACTCTCCTCCCTTGCCCCCACCTCCCAATCCTTGTCACATCCCGTGGTTTCTGCCTCCTCACTATTCAAAAGGCAAACGTAGAGCAGCACAGGATAGGCTCTGCCTCTGTGCACTGGGGGGTGAAGTGAGACTGCAGCGACCCAGCCCACCAAATGACCCCTGCAGGCTGCAGAAGAGGGGGCGGGGAGGCAGCGCACTGAGCGGCCAAGGGCAGAGCTCAGCAGAAGAGGAGGGAGGACCACAGCTGCAGTGCACCGTGCAGACGCCTGGGTTCAGGAGCAGTCGGTCCTGGGCAAGGCTTGGAGGGAGGGTGCAGGAGGGCAGAGGGAGGCTGGCCAGCATGGCTGGGAGACTGGCTGTGGTTGGAGACAACTGGGCTGTCATTCATCCACATTCTGCCTCCATCACTCTGGATAGGGCACCTAACACTGAAGCTTCAGATCCCTTACCTGATGCCTGGGCCGTGGAGATCACCTCTGATCATGCTCGTGAAAATCCTTTGTAAACAGTAAAGTGCCAGATGGACATAAGGCAGCCCAAGGCCAGAAAGCAGGTCACACATGATGAAGGTCCCAAGAACCAAGTTCAAGGGCTCAGGCTAGGTTCCCGTGTGGCAAAGAGATTAGGTGGGACCCTCAATTCCAGCTGATGGAAACCCTGCTTACTCCAGCCCAAACCAAAAGAGAACGGATTGGCTGTTTGTTGTGGGTGGCCCCGGGCAGCTCTGTCTGCAGCACGCTGTGTCCTGAGGACCCAGGATGATGTCTCTGTCTCACCTGTGTCTCTCTGGGCTTTCCTCTTTCTCGCTTGCCCCTCACCTGCTGCATCTCTCACTTCTGCTTCCCTCTTGGCATTGAAGAATCTCTGGCAGCCTCAACCTCACCCCTTTCAGGTACCAAGACCCAGAGCCTCACTGCCCGCTTTCACAAGGAGGCTTTGATTGCCTTAGGGTAGGTCACTGCCCGGCTCTGAACAAGTTAGGCAGCTGGTGGTGTTCTTTGATTGGCCAACAGGATCAGTGCCCTCCTTGGCTTTGGGGTGGGAGCCAAGTGATGAGGTGGAATTGGAAAGGAAGGTTCTCAGGGGCCAGGCTGTAGGCTGACATAACCTCTCCCCATACCAGGAATCTTGGCGCTTTGGAATAGGGTGATGAATCCTCCTGCGGGAGGTGGAGGCAACCCCTTGGGAGGACTGAGGAGGCCAGATCTGGGCAGTGGCCAGGAGTGCCTGTCTCATAGAGAAAGGCCGGGGTACTCTGCAGTTCCCAAGCAGTCCTTGCCTCTCCACGCGTTCTGAGAATGGAAGCATGATGTGGCTGTGCCCATTTTACAGGCAGGCTGGATGGCTTTCCCAACATTAATGGGAGTTACACAGCCCCAGGTTAGTGCCCATGGTCAGGGGCAGTTTGCATAGGGAGCACTTCCCTGTGTCCAGAGCTGGTGGCAGACATGGACCCTCTTAGCCTCACCAACATGTTTGGGGGTGGGAGAGGCTCACTCCGGGTGAGGGGCTACAGGAAGGTCGCAGACTCTGCTTGAGCCTAACAGGGGCCTCGAGGAAGGCACAGGTACAGCTTGCGGGAGTTTAGCTCTGGGATGATCTAGGCGAGCTTCACGGAGGAGGCTGCCTGGAGCCTAGTGAGCACCCATGATGTGTTGGGGGCTGTGATTAGGGCCGGCAGCCGGGGGCAGAGGGACAGTCCCAGCAAGAGGAGGCAGGCGGTCCCCTGGCCTGAAGTTCGCAGACGGGGAACTCCGTGCCCCAGCTGGGGGCCTCAGGGCACCTGGAAACCACCTCCCCAGCTCCGCCCTGCCTTGGCGCGCTTCCCGCGGCTCCTGGAGTCCCCGCCGCCCAGCGATTTCTGCGCGTCAGCAGAGCGGAAACAGGGAGCGGCGCCAGCCCGGGAGCAGCGGGGACGCGGCCTGGCAGCGCAGCCGGCGGCTCCGCAGGTTCTGTTCCGCCCGCGTTTGTGTTGGCAGCTGCCCGCGGCGCGCGGCCCGGCCGATGAAAGGGCCCTCTGTCTGCGCCTGAGCGGCCCCGCTCGCCTTTCATTCTTAATATAATCTTCACTTCATTTTTAACTGAGCAGAGGTTCTCTTGGAATTTTTCCCCCTTCTTCCAAAAATACGTGTGTGTGTATTTGCAAAAGTTCCTGCCCGGTGAAGGTCAGGATTGTCCCAGGGAAGGGAAGTGCAAAACCCCAGGCGTATTCAGAACAAGACAGAAATACCTTTCTTCCTGTGCAGGGGCCTCCGCGAGGGTCGCAGCCTCCACTGGGGTGTCCCTGTTTTCCAGCTGGGTGTCTGGGGCGAGAGGATGGGTCTCCTCCTCCCATCACTGCCCAAGATGTGTGGGCTGTTTTGGAGGTGGAGGTCAGCAGGGAGCGGATGGGTGCCTTCTCAAGGGGTCCCTGCCCAGAGCTGGTCAGAAAGCACTGTCGGCAGGTGTGGCCAGTGTGGGCTGGCCTCCTAGAAATGGATAGCAAGGAGAAAGTTCTCCTGGGTCTGGGGTTCTGCTTGAGGAGGCTTTGCTCTGTACTGATGTCTGTGGGGATGCTCAGAACAGCCTGCAGCAATGCCTGGGAACCTATCTCTAGCCAGCCCTGCCTTCACCTGGCTGGGAAGAGGGGTGTTACTCCTGAGGGAATGTTCTAGATTTTACCAAAGACTGCCATTTGGAGAGACTCCCACGTCAAGTATCATAGAGCGGGGCTCTCCATGCATGTTCCAAGGTTCTGGGCTTTAGGTGTGGTCATCCATACAGAAGAGAAACAGAAGGCTCAGAGCAGCCAGGTTCTTTACTCCAAGTCCCAGTGTGAGGGTGCAAGGGCTGGAATTGTGGGAGAAGGTGGCAGGAAGCCTAAGTTTGCCCTTCTGTGCCAGTGATTTTCAAACTGTTCTGCAGATCTTCTACCTGTTTTGAGGGCCCTGAAAATTTCCGACTCTTTAAAAAAAATTAACATGTCTATATTTGGACTTCTCTTTTGAGCTATATAATCTGAAAACTATCCTGCTCTAAACACATAGGAAAGCTAAGCTAAAAAACAAACAAACAAAAAAACACTAGAAACATCTTTTTAATTCAAGAAATTAAGAAACAAAAGGAGGAGTTCCTATTGTGCCTCAGCAAGTTAAAGACCCAGCACTGTCTCTCTGAGGATGCAGGTTTGATCCCTAGCCTTACTCAGTGGGTTAAGGATCTGGCATTTCTGCAAGCTGCAGCATAGGTCACAGATGTGGCAGTGTTGCCATAGCTGCGGCTTAGGCCTCTGCTGCAGCTCTGATTTGACCCCTGGCCTGGGAACTTCCATGTGTCTCAGGTACAGCCCTAAATCCCTCCTGAGAGTTTCTTACCATGAGCCAGTGCTTGCACAAGTTTTAGATTCAAAGCGACTTTACCTGTAAACTTAAAACTGAAAAATTAACCTAAATATTGGTCCCAAGCTTGATAATATCTGTGAGGTACTTAACAGAAACAAATTTAAAATTTGCTCTAAAAGAACAGATTTTCAACTGAGGTCATGCAGGACTCCCACAGATAAAGCCCTGCCAAAGATGAGTTGATAGTGCAAAGAAGAAAATTCAGCCCAGTCAAAAATCTGGAGACAGACAAACAGCAAGATTAAACACCCCAGAACAATCTGATGGAGACTATAAAGTATGTTCAAAATGATAAAGAGTGAAAACATGAGAGAAAAAGGACACTAGGAAAAAAAGAATAGGCAGCTGCAAGAAGAATCAAATAGAACTTCTAGAAATGAAAAATAGTCATTTAAATTAAAAATTCATTGCATGGTTAAATGTCACATTTGCCATAGCTACTGAGAGCTTTAGTGAACTAGGTAAGTTCACAGAGAAGGACAGAGATTTTTTTGCTTGTTTCTTTTAAGTAACCATGGCAGAGAATATTATAGATTTCTTACAAAATGGTCAAAATTACTCAACTCTGGTCCCAATTTATTCCCTGGGATAGTGATTTATTCTCTATCCCACTGTCATGTATAGGCCATAAACAGAGGTGTAATAAATACTTCCTTAGTTTTATAAAATTCTGTTTTCCTCCATGTGACTTTATAGCTGCAGCTTCTATTATCAAAAAGCAAGATCTTGCAGTTCCCACTATGGTGCGGTGGCTTAAGGATCTGGCATTGTCTTTGCAGTGGCTGGGTTTGCTCCCTGGCCTGATGTGGTGGGTTAAAGGGGATTCACGGTTGCCACAGCTGTGGCGTAGGTCACAGCTGTGGCTGGGACTTGATTCCTGGCCTGGGGATCTTCCATATGCCTCGGCCGAGGCAAAAAAAAAAAAAATCTTTTCCTTCACCCCTTTAATGTAGGCTGCCTTTGCAACTTCATTTGACCAATAAAATGTGGTAGAAGTGATGTTGGTTCTGAACTTTGGCCTCGAGAGACCTTGTTCCTGTCCATTCACTCTCTTGAAACTCTGTGTGAAAAAGCCCAGAATGGTCTGCTGTAAGCTGAGGGACTAGATGGAACAAAGAAATGCCATCTCAGCTGAGGCCATCCTAGACCAGCCAGTCCCCTGCTGACCACATATGCGTGAGTGAGCTCAGTCAAGACCGGAACTACCCAAGTGAGCCTGGCCCAAATTGGTGATGCATAGAATCATGAGTTAAATAAATGATTGGGGTTTTTTGTGGGTTTTTTTGTTTGTTTGTTTGTTTTGCCATTTCTTGGGCCGCTCCCGTCTCATATGGAGGTTATCAGGCTAGGGGTCTAATTGGAGCTGTAGCCACCGGCCTACGCCAGAGCCACAGAAACGGGATCCAAGCCGCATCTGTGACCTACACCACAGCTCATGGCAACGCTGGATCCTTAACCTGCTGAGCAAGGCCAGGGATTGAACCCATAACCTCATGGTTCCTAGATGGATTCATTAACCACTGAGCCACGAAATGATTGTTATTTTAAGCTAGTACATTTGGGGATGATTTGTTAAATAACAAAAGCTTACTGATACAGGGAGTAAGAGACATGAATAGAACAAGAAGGTCTGACACACATCTGAGAGGAGTTCCATGGGGAAAAGAAGAGGCAGATGGTGAAGATGATATATTCAGGGAGATAATGTTTGCAAAATTCTAGTTTTTGTGAAAAATACAATCCTTAGTTTCAGAAAGCTCTGGTACCAGTAAGATGAATAAATTCACAACTATGCACATCACTGGGAAACTGCCAGAGACCATAAAGAAGATCTTAAAGGCAATCAGAGGGAAAAGACAGATTACCCTCAAAGGAGTGACCGTTACACTGCCAGGAGATTTGTTAATGGCAGCATTAGACATCCACAGAGCGTCTTAAAGAATCTTCAAACTGCTAAGAGAAAAGGAGTATATCTAGAAAATTTTAAGCCAAATTATTATTAAAGAGCGAGGGTAAAATAAAGTTATTTTTTATACAGATTGAGAGATTTTTACTATTAACAGTATAACAATATATGTAATATGTATTATATATTATAGCCCAGGAGGGAGAAAGAAGCAATGATAAACAAAAATACAAATAAAAGTGAGTAAACATGAGTAAACCTAATGTTAACAGTAACCAATGTGGGGGTATAAAAAGACATAATTAAAGTATTAAACACTAATAGGCGACTAAGTTTCTTGTATTAGTTAAAGACATATGCTGTAGACATTGTTAGTTCAAGTATACAAGTTAAAATTTTAACGGTAACCTACAAAGGGAATGAATTAGGATGTACAACTTCCAAAGCAATATATGGAGCAGTATATTCTTAGGAGAAAAGAATACAGAAAATGTCACCAATCTAATAGAAAGCAATAAAGGAGAAAAGGAAAGGAAAGGAAGGTAAATAGGTAGCACAATCTGAAATATAAAATTGATCACAGTAAAGGTAAATGGACAGGGAGTTCCTGTTGTGGCTCAGCAGGTTATGTACCCAACTAGTACCATGAGGATGTGGGTTCGATCGCTGGCCTCGCTTAGTGAGTTGAGGATCTGGCATTGCCATGAGTTTCGGCG